>NC_045553.1:40353054-40653054 GCF_009769535.1 Thamnophis elegans
AGAACCAGTAGTAAAAAAATTGAATTTCACCACTGGTCATAAGTCACTATTTTCAGTGCCGTTGTAACTTTGAACAGTCATTAAGGAATGGTTTCAAATCGAGGACTACCTGTATTTAAACTTGCTTTGAGTTGAGGATGAGAGCGAGATCATCCAGCAGGCATCACCGACCCCCCCCCAAAAAAACCCTACAGTAATTAGCTTATGATGCCATATGCAAATCTAAATAATAATTGCAATTGTATAAACATTCTCTTGTTGTTTTCCGTACAGATCATCCACTAAACCCTAACTCCTAGGCGTGTTCCACTAGCAATATTAATCTTAGAACGATGTCATTTCAAACCTTCAGACATTACAACACAGAGAAACATGTTTTAAAACTGGAGTGTCAATCTCAAGGCCCAGGGGCCACATCTGGCCCACCAGGTGCTTAGATCTGGCCTGCAGGGCTGCCCAGGAAATGGCAAAGGACTGTCCCACAGTGCCTCTGCTAGCAAAAATGGAGCTCGGGAGAGCCACGCGTGGCCCTCCCGAGCTCTGTTTTCGCTGGCAGAGAGTTGCAGGAGGACATCACAGCCTAAAACAGAGCTCAAGAGCCTGTTTTCACTGGCAGAGCTTTCTGGCCCACCACAGGCACTCCTGACATGAGTGAGGTCAAGCTGGCCAAACACACCCTGGTCACGTCCCCCACAGACACACACACCCCTGAGGTCAAACACAACCCTGATGCCGTGACCCGTCAAATGCGCGCCCGACAACAGCGCGCCGACAAAACCACGGTGAGAAACCCGCGACGTCAAAAGCGCTCCCACAAAAGAGCGCCGACAAAACCACGCCCACAAAAGCATGATTAGGTTTAAGGTAAGGGTTAAGGTTGGGGTTGGGGTTAGGGTTAGGGTTAGGGTTAGGGTTAGGGTTATTATGTTGTTTTCGCTGTTTTTTGATGGCGCGCTTTCGTCGGCACGCATCTGTCAGCGCGTTTCTGTGGGCGTGATTTTGACCTCGCGGTTTTCTCGCCACGGTTTTGTTGGCGCGCTTTTGTCAAGCGCGTATTTGTCAGTGAACCCCCTGATGCAGCCCTCAATGCAATCGAGTTTGACACCCCTGTTTTAAAGTCATGTATATGAAGGAGGTCGAACATTATAATTCTGGATGCTGAAGGAGAGTGTTCCACTGCTTTTCTTCACGAATTAAAATCCTCCCCGAAACGATTCCTCCCACAGCCTCCTTATCCTTCAAAGACGCTTCAGAGAGGAAAAATTGCAGCTGTTATTCCAGAACCAGCTGTTGTGCATTTGACAGTGGCATAAGACAAAAAAAAGAGAAAAAGATGTGGAGCTGTCTATTGTAGGCAAGGAAGAAAAATTATTTGTATAAGTGGTTACGCAAAGCAAAGGGAGTCCAGGAAGATCAAGGATTTCAAAAACCTCGGTGAGTTAATGAATTTGTTCAAAAAAAAAAAAAAAAAACCCCACAGAAGCAGCACGCCTAAAATAACAGCTTAATATTTTTTTTAAAAAACCAAAAAATAAGAAACTAAAGTAGATTAGAATTCCTGGAAAATGCAAACTTAGCACTGATACAACAAAGATGAACGGGACACGGTGGCTCAGTGGCTAAGACGCTAAGTTTGTTGATCAGCGGCAGTTCGGCAGTTCGAAACCCTAGTGCAGTATAATGGAGTGAGCTCCTGTTACTTGTTCCAGTTTCTGCCAACCTAGCAGTTCGAAAGCATGTAAAAAAATGCAAGTAGAAAAATAGGGACCACCTTTGGTGGGAAGGTAACAATGTTCTGTGTGCCTTCAATGTTGAGTCATGCTGGCCACATTACTACAGAGACGTCTTTGGACAGCACTGGCTCTTCAGCTTGAAATGGAGATGAGCACTGCCCCCTAGAGTCGGGAATAACTATGTTGTGTGACACAACATATGTGCGAGGGGAACTTTTACCTTAATGAATGTTTGATCTAGATTCTACATCATAAGAAACTCTGAAGGAAGAGGTTGATGGTTAATTCTTTCACCTGAATGCAACCACATTTCCTCCCTCCCTCCCCTTCCCTTCCCCTTCCTTCCTTCCTTCCTTCCTTCCTTCCTTCCTTCCTTCCTTCCTTCGCCTGAGCAATCAGCTAGTCCTAAATTTGGAAATACTTCCCAGAAGTTCAAGCTGAAACTGAACTTCAAACAAAGTTACCCCATGGGCTACCATGATCAAGGCTGATTTTGAATCTGGCTCTCCTCAGTCCTCCATTTTAATTATTGCATCACCTTGCTGTCAAATCCATCAGGATGTCCTAATGATTATATTTTCATCATGGAGATTTCCTCATGGTGTTGTCATAGTCCTTCCTTTTCAAGGAAGGACATAACAACTAATTATCTCTAGTGGCTTAGGAATAATAAATTTGATTGCTTTGATAATGAGTTGTGCAATTAAATGAAAGGTTCCAGAAACTTCAACATCCTTCTTGACCTCTCCCTGAGTTCATGAGCTCTCGAGATTTTTTTTTATAAACATCCTTCAAGAAGTACTTCACGGAAAAACACTCTTCTAAATGGACTCAGGATCCATTTAATTTAGCAAAATCATGTATAGGGTTGTATCTGAGTGGAACAATGGCCTAGAGGTAGAGTTCTTGCCTCACAATCAAAAGGCTGTGAGTTCAATCCTAGGTAGAGGCAGATATTCCTCTCTCTGGGCACGATGAGTATATATCTGCTGAATATACCTCTGCATTGTCGACAGGCAGGGCATCCAGCCAGTAAACATTCAGCTCCATTCTGTTGCCCAGACTCCACCCCGCGAGGGATTATGGGTAATCAGTGGCTAAGATGCTGAGCTTGTCGATCAGAAAGGTTGACAGTTCAGCGGTTTGAATCCCTAGCACCGTATAATGGAGTGAGCTCCTGTTACTTCTCCCAGCTTCTGCCAACCTAGCAGTTCGAAAGCACGTAAAAAATGCAAGTAGAAAAATAGGAGCCACCTTTGGTGGGAAGGTAGTTGTGTTCCGTGCGCCTTTGGCGTTTAGTCACGCCGGCCACATGATCACAGAGACGTCTTCAGACAGCGCTGGCTCCTCGGCTTTGAAACAGAGATGAGCCCCGCCCCCTAGAGTCAGGAACAACTAGCACATATCTGCAAGGGGAACTTTTACCTTTACCTTTAAAACCCCATAATTTTGGATAATGATGGTGATGTATTGGTCATTCTCTCTTAACCTAGCTGGTGCTGTGACCTGTATTGGCACTGCAACTCCCAGAATTCTTAGCCAGTATGTGTGCTGGCAAATTCTAGGAGTTCTCGCAACATATCAGGAATGCTTTTCAGCCTCACGCTTTGATGTCATGGTCTCACGCACCATATGTCGTCTGGGAAAGTTCACAGAGAAATGGGCCCGTTCCGCAGAAACGTTGCTGGCCCTGCAAGCATCCCTTAAAACTGTCTTTTATTTCCACCCTTATTTTATGGAGTGATTGGTGGTGGATCAGAAAGGAACCTGGATTTTCAACATGTGTTTCTTTGGCAGGCTGGAATTCAGAGCAGGTTTTAAGCTTCCCGTGAGAATAGCCTTTCACAGCTCCTTACTAATCCTCTGGAAATCGTCTGTTCTCTACAGCTGTTGAGTCTCCAGATAAACTATTTGCTCAATTATTCTTGGCAGAGAGATGGCGGCTTGACTCAAAGGCTCTCGTGTCTGCAGCTCATCCTACTTCATTCATGCCAGGCTCTAACAAGATGGCCTCCAGAGACCAAAGCCTGTTTCAAACCTACTTCCATTTGACTCGCCACTTTACACCTGATCTCCCATCCTACCTCATTCTCCATTGACCGGGCTAAAACTACCATACGTGGATGGAACAATAAATCAAGAGGACCACTAGAGGGCAGCAAAGAAAAAGAGAAAAGGTAATCTTTTGTGCCCTCTTCTGACCATCCACATGTTTGCAGCCTACAACTGCTATCTTAGCCGGGCCTCCAGAGACCAACGCCTGTTTCAAATCTACTTCCATTTAACTTCATACCTGGTGGCTCATCCTACCTCATTCTCCATTGACCCGGCTTAAACTATCACACCTGGATGGAAAAAATAAATCAAGAGGACCACTAGAGGGCAGCAAAGAAAAGAGAGAAAAGCCAGTCTCTTGTGCCTCTTCTGACCATCCACATGTTGCAGCCTACGACTGGTATCTTAGCCAGGGCATGAGGGTTCAAACAGGATGGAAGACAGGAAACTCTAGGAGAGCCTTACTGGAGGCTTGTCTGATAAGCTAAGCGCAAAAGCAATTGAGATTAGCAGAGGCTGGCGGGACAAATGTTTCTCCAAAGTTTTTCTGAAGGCATCGGCGGTTTGTTCTAAACAGATCAAGTCAGCTGCAGCTGCTGTCCTCTATCAATTGTAGCAACACAGCCCCGCTGGGATCCCCTTATGAACATGTAAAATCCGACAGCAGCTCGCCGGGAAGGAGAGATGACAGACCGTTCAGCTCGCATACGTATAAATGGGATTGGTAATTAACACAATTTCTTTCCCCATTTGTCTCTCCTCTTCTCTCTCTCTCCTCCCCTGTGTCTGCCTAGTGTGCTTTAGCGGAAACATTACAACCCAACTAATAATGGCTTACAGCTGCTGAAGATGAGCCTTGTCTGGTCGCGACTGGGATGGTTCACCTGCTATCCTGTCCCACTGTTGCCCTCCATTGATCTTCCAAGGGGTCCAGACTCCAGCCTGGAGTTCTTCGAGATGGAGATGGGGATCGCAACACCGCCCAGAAATCCACAAATTGTCTGGATCCAGCGAGACTCCTCGTACCGTAGATCTGAAGCAGGGCAAACAAGAGAATAGCAACCAGACAACCAAACAGTGTCCGTGGTTTCATTAGCCACCTATATTGAGGTAGTTGAATGTCCAGGTCACTTGGGACGTTTGCAGGATGCTCATTAGGATGCTGGACAAATAATAAGTAGTCCAAGACTGGACTACTGCAATGCGCTCTACATGGGGCAGCCCTTGAAGAGTATTCGGAGACTTCAACTCGTCCAGAACGCAGCCGCGTGAGCGATTGTGGGTGCACCTCGGTACACCCACGTTACACCTATCCTCCGCGAGCTGCACTGGTTACCGATCAGTCTCCCGGATACGCTTTCAAGGTGCTAGTCGTCACTTATAAAGCCCTTCATGGTATTGGATCTGGGTACTTGAGAGACCGCCTGCTGCCAATTACCTCCCACAGACCCATTAGATCTCACAGGGTTGGCCTCCTCCGGGTGCCATCTACCAGCCAATGCCACCTGGCTATTACCCGGGGGAGGGCCTTCTCTGTGGCAGCTCCGGCCCTCTGGAATGAACTCCCCGCAGGGATTCGGACCCTCACCTCTCTCCATGCCTTCCGAAAAGCCATCAAAACCTGGCTTTGCCGGCAGGCCTGGGGGTGATGAGTTCCCTCCCCTCTCGACATGTATGGTTGTGCGACTGTTGTCTATTTTTATTATTTGTATTTTGTCTTTTTATGTTCCCCTTTTTCCCCCTTGAATTGTTCGCACGCCCTGAGTCCTCCCGGAGAAGGGCGGCATACAAATAATAAAATACAAATACAAATACAAATACAAATGTGAAGTAATTGGGACATTGAGGTTAGTATTTCCGGAATGAAAGAAAAGAGGATTGTGAAGGAAGCAAAGAAAAGGGTCAAATAGAGAGAAAAAGAAGTAGAGAATTTCTTTTTAGCACCACCACCCCTCTCCTGAAGAATGAAATATTTTGAGAAATATTAAAAAGGCAGAATGTTATATTTCCCTGGAGGAGAAATGGGCCCTTGGAAAGCAACCCCACCACCACCACCTTCCTTAATAGCTCAGAGCAGATATCTACACTTAAGAGACAAAGAGATAGATACAAGTTGGAATGGAGAAGATGGATTGACTACATTCAAAATAAATATTGGACTAAGAAATTTCAATTAGTTTATGAATGAACAAGGAATGTTATAATTTATCTAAATTTAGCTTAATAAAAGTGGAGTTAAAAAATGGATAACGAATAAGGAGATTATGAATGAAAGATAGAAATGTATAGTAGGGAAAACACTAACTGCAAAGAAACCGATTCGGAACTGCGGTATGATATACAATGGAACTTATTGTTCCTATGTTGTTTTTAAGTTATGTGTTTGTTTTTGTTGATGTGCTTATGTGTTTAAAATTAAAAAAAAAAATTATCCTGAAAAAAAAAGTGGAGTTAAAGTACAAGAGGGAGGCAGGATGTTATAGTTAGTTAGCTTATGTTTGTATATGATTGTTAAATGTTTATACCCTGTATTTTGCTCTGGGAAGTTGAGGATAGTGAGGGCTGAAAGGGGGTAGGGTTGGGTGGAGGGGAGGGAAGGGGAAGGGGAAATATTTGTAAAACTTATTAAAACTTTTCAATAAAAAGAGATAAAGAGAGAGCTAGCTCTATTCGTAAGCAAATATTCTCACCCAAGATCCAACAAAGATAGGGTTATCCCCCAGCCACAATAGGAATTGCCCAATACCAGTGGTTTAGGTTTAGGTTTTGGTCTGGGTGTATTGGATTTATATGCCGCCCTTCTCCCAAGGACTCAGGGCGGCGTACAACATAAAAGAAAACACATATTACAAAAATTAAAAGGGGCATTAAATAAAGTATCCAAAAAAAACAACCCCTAATTGATATTTACAATAAAATTTTAAAAATTGAATTAAAATTAACAATCAAATTAATCCTATATTTTATTCTATTCAGGCCAGGCCAGCTTGCTGGAAAAGCCAACTTTTTAGGATGCGTCAGAAGTACCGGAGGTCAGGGATAATGCAAAGCTCCGGGGGCAGCTCATTCCAGAGGGAGGGAGCTCCCACAGAGAAGGCTCTGCCCCTGGGGGTCCAGTGGTTTGTTGGCCTGGGTCGCTGGAACCAGCAGCAAACCCAGGCCTGCCATGCCCCTGAACTGGTTCCTGGTATCTTCTCCAGTCACCAGCATGTTTCTGCACATGCGCAAAACAGTTTTCAGTCAACTGCACGTTGGCAGCAACTTGTGGTGGCCTGTGCGCTGTGCACAAGTGAAGCGAGCAACGTATGCACAAGACGCCCTCTCTCAGCGAACCGGTAGTCACCAGTTAGGAGCTCACCACTGCCCAACACCCTTTAAGAACACAAGGCCTTTCACTGCATCATCTCAGTTGCACCACCATCCCAGCAAACTTTAACCAAACTTGACTCAGACAAATATGGGAGTCTGACAACAGCCAATAGAATATATGTTCTTGCACAGGAACAGGAAGCTCCAGTGCAAAGCCCAAGAGAAGGTATCAAAGCCACCCACTCTCAACTCCATTTTGTTAGCTGCCCAGAACCACAAACCCATATGGTTCTGCTTCATCATTAAACCATCTTTCCAATCAGCCTCCATGTCTCTAGTTTCTTTCTCCCGGCTTGGAATTGAACCAGATGGATATTTTTTTAGAACAACAGGTAGTGCATTATTTCAAATTGTGTTTTTTTCCTTTTGCTTTATTCTATGGGCCTGAGCTTGCAGATGTTTCATTACCCGAACTAGGTAACATCATCAGGTGCGAGGTGGCGCAGTGGTTAAATGCAGCACTGCAGGCTCCTTCAGCTGACTGCAGTTCTGTAGTTCGGCTGTTCAGATCTCACCGGCTCAGGGTTGACTCAGCCTTCCATCCTTCCGAGGTGGGTAAAATGAGGACCCGGATTGTTGGGGGCAATATGCTAACTCTGTAAACCGCTTAGAGAGGGCTGAAAGCCCTATGAAGCGGTATATAAGTCTAACTGCTATTGCTATTGCTATCAGTCCATTTTTACCTAGTTTGGGTAAATGAAACATCTGCAAGAAAGCAACCAAGCTCAGAGATCACCAAAGTGCCCTCATTTCCACCCTGAACTACCAATATTCTCCTCTGCCAATATCATTAAATAACCAAGCTCAGATAGCACCAAGGACCTCCTAAATAATATCTAATAATAAATATTGAATTCTTTTTACAAAAATGAATAGAATGCTTGGAAGGAGCTAAAAACATGGGTAACATCTAATCACCTATATGTTAGGATAGGGTGGGATGGGATGGGATGGAATGGAATGGAATAGAATAGATAGTTGGAAGGGATCTTGGAGGTCTTCTAGTCCAACCCCCTGCTTAGGCAGGAAATCCTACACCACTTCAGACAAATGGTAATCCAATCTCTTATTAAAAACTTCCAATGTTGGAGCATTCAAAGCTTCTGGAGACAAGTTGTTCCATTGATGGATTATTCTCACTCTCAGGAAATTTCTCCCTAGTTCTAAGTTGCTTCTCTCCTTGATAAGTTTCCACCCATTGCTTCTTGTTCTGCCCTCAGGTACTTTGGAGAATAGCTTGACTCCCTCTTCTTTGTGGCAGCCCCTGAGATATTGGAAGATTGCTATCATGTCTCCCCTAGTCCTTCTTTTCATTAAACTAGACATACCCAATTCCTGCAGTTGTTCTTCGTAATTTTTGCCGCCAGTCCCCTAATCATCTTTGGTTGCTCTTCTCTGCACTCTTTCTAGAGTCTCAGCATCTTTTTTACATTGTAACAACCAAACTGGATGCTGTATTCCAAGTGTGGCCTTACCAAGGCATTCTAAAGTGGTGTTAACACTACATGATTCTGATTCTATCTCTCTGTTTATTCAGCCTAGAACTGTGTTGGCTTTTTGGCAGCTGCTGCACAGAGCTGGTTCATATTTAAATGGTTGCCCACTAGGACTCCAAGATCCCTTTCACAGTTACTACTACTGAGCAAGGTACCGCCTGTCCTGTACTTGTGCATTTCGTTTTTCTTGCCTAAATGTAGGACCTTACTTTTGTCTGTACATAAACAAATAGAAAGGGAACATTTTGCATGTTGGCTTGGCAACAATCCAATCAGATCCCTCCATTTGCTAACATCCTGCTTTGATTCCACCTTTTTATTTTTCACCAGGTTCTGCATCTTTGCACATCAAATCCCATGCTACTGAGCTTGCTGCCTTCGGCAATGGGGGAAAGGATTAAGATCAGACGGCCCCGCTTAAGCCACAGGGATGTACATGGAAGATTATTCCAGCACTATTTCTCCGGGGATTGCTCCACCTGCCTAGCTGGTGAGTTGAGCAGGACTTCAACTCTTGATGATCTCTTGGAACTGCGAACATTAAAGTCGACTCATCTTGCTGGGTGGGGGGATATAAAAAGCCCATTTTGTCCATCAAAGGCGTCTACACCCCCATTTTCTGCCTTCAGATTCACCGGCATGCTACAGATCCCAAGATCACTTCATCATCAAGAATGCTGCTTGGGATTAAACCCCTCTGTATTTATGCACTCCCCCCCCCCACCCTCGGATCCAGTATCACTTGAAATGGAAAGAAAGCTTTGGAAAGGAATGGAGCAGGGAAGAGGCAGAGAGTGTGTGGGGTGGGTGGGGGGGAGAGAAATGTGAATGATTTTCTTCTGGAGGCCAAAGATTTTAGAGGAGCATTAAGGAGGTTTTGGAGAACATATTAAATTCCTCCTCCACAGCCACCTAAAAGACATTCAAACCAGCCCATTAAATGAGTAGACTGGATTTTACTTTGAATCCTGTAAAAGGTCATGAGAGAATAGAATATTTATTGTGCTCAAAGCCTAGCACCATTTCAAGAGAACATTCAAAAATCAAAGTCTCTGCTAACTCAAGAAGCACATTAGAATGATATAGAATTACCATTCTAAGAATTTAATTTGCAATCTCCAAATATCAAGGGAGGTGACGCAGTGCTCAGTGGCTAAACGCTGAACTTGTCAATCAGAAAGGTTGGCAGTTTGGCGTTCAAATCCCTAGCGCAGCGTAATGGAGTGAGCTCCTGTTACTTGTCCCAGCTTCTGCCAACCTAGCAGTTCGAAAGCACGTAAAAGATGCAAGTAGAAAAATAGGAACCACCTTCGTTGGGAAGGTAACAGCGTTCCGTGCGCCTTTGGCGTTTGGTCATGCCGGCCACATGACCACGGAGATGTCTTCAGACAGCGCTGGCTCTACGGCTTTGAAACGGAGATGAGCACTGCCCCCTAGAGTCGGGAATGACTAGTACATACAGTATGTGAGAGGGGGACCTTTACCTAATAAAAAGATCCTACAGAGAAAACTCCAATTCCCAGATGGTACAGGATGGATCATTCTAAAATGTTTCCATTCTTTCAATTTGCCTTTTTGTTAAAAAACATCAAGCCAGATAGGTAGAAATTTATTATCCTGGGTCAAACCAGTTCATATTTGTTGCTGTTTAACAGAGCCACGATTTGAAAGCCTTCACTTCCTTATGTGGCCTCTTAGGAATAGGCCATTTGGAATCCCTCGACAATCAACGCAAATAATACACCTGATGTGACCCTCAGCATGCAGAATCAGAAGTGTGGTATTGTTCTGACTTTGGCTTCCCCAGCAGCACGAAGCCAAATCTTGTGTCCCCTGTAATCCCCTTTTATTTAATTACAGTGAATTCCTCTCCAGCGAAGTACCGGCCTACCGACCTTTATCAGGTTTGAAGAGTGGCCAGGCCGATATCTTTCAGACACCACAATACTTGGCAAGAATGCAGGAATGAACTAATGGTCTCCTGCAAACTCCACTCCCCTTTTGCTCCTCTTTTATTCCTATGGGGGGGGGGCATTCACTGTCCATCTGTGGCCTTACTCCCAAGTCGACCTTTGTTCCTTAGCTGCTCCCGTCGTCTGGCAACTCTGTGCATGCACATACTGGGAACAGGCTCCAGCTGTTCGTCTGCCTCACTGATGTCTGACTCTGAAGGTAGCTGATAATTGTCAGATGGCCCTGGCTCTCTCTCTGCCTCCAATACAGATGCCTCATCAGAGCCTTCCCCAGACTCCAGGACTGGCCCATGTTCCTCCCCAACCTCCTCACTGTCTGAATCTGCTGCCAGCTCCACTGACCGCTGGTGGGCCACAATGGACATGTGGCTTTGGAAATCTTCTGTGTGATATCTTGTGTGTGAGTGTGCCTTCAACTGAGTCCTGACAACTACCTGGAGAAGTTCCTGGCATGATTTCAGAACTGGTTTGTTATTGCCTCTTTCCTAGGGCTAAGAAAGAGTGACTGGCCCCACAATAACTAGCTGGGTCTGATGATCTAAGGCAGGACTAGAACCTACAGTCTCCTAGTTTCTGGCCTGATATCATGACCACCACACCAAACTGGCTCTAATTTAATTAATATATCAATGCAGATTCTAAGTTATCCAGGTCATGGTTATCCCAAAGGTGCTTTTTCAAAGGCAGCTGGACTTTCTTGCTTTTCTTCCTTGAGAACATTTCTCTTCTCATCCAAGAACTTTCTTCAGTTCAGAACTTCAGAATAGCAATAGCAATAGCAATAGCAGTTAGACTTATATACTGCTTCATAGGGCTTTCAGCCCTCTCTAAGCGGTTTACAGAGTCAGCATATCGCCCCCACAGTCTGGGTCCTCATTTCACCCACCTCGGAAGGATGGAAGGCTGAGTCAACCTTGAGCCGGTGAGATTAGAACCGCTGAACTGCAGATAACAGTCAGCTGAAGTGGCCTGCAGTACTGCACCCTAACCACTGCGCCACCTCGGCTCTTCCCTCGGAAGTGAAGGAAGCTTCTTGGATGAGACGTCTTCAAGCAAAAACAAAGAAAGACCAGTTGCCTTTTGAAAAAGCACCATTGGGACATCTAATTCGTAGGTACCCTAAAACCCAAGGGATGAGATTCCTAATTGGTCTGGATTTCTGAGACGTTCTCTCAAACCCGAGCAAGTTTTGGTAAAGGAGCTACACATTTTAAAAAAGTGAAGACTTTCAGTTTCGCTGACATTCATGGCAGGTGCTTGGGATCACTGTGCTGCAAAATTCAAGCTGCAAAAAATGAGAAATAATGAAGATCAGGGTAAGCACAACAAGTGATTGAAGGAGAAACGATAGAGGAATCATCTTTTCTTTCTGCTGAGTCCTTTCTTTTAAGGGATACGAATTCTTTATTCAACACGATGAATGTTTGCAGCCGTACAAGAAGATCAGTGATGGATAGCATACAACATTAAACTATCCTCATATCATCCAGCTCTGTCACTTGTTACGGAAGGCGCAAATGTATTTTCTTACTAGCTTGTAACAGTCTATCCAAATTCAGCTGTCAAACAAAGAGGTGGGAGGAAGAGTTCTTAAATGCTAAAGTCATTTCCTCCAGCGGATTTTCTCTTGTGGATCGATCTAGGCTCCTGCTAAAGACAACATTCTTCATGGGGATCGTATAAACTATAGTTTGGCAGATACAAACATGCTAGGTTGATAGAGGTTGCTATAGAATTTAGGATAGACTAGAGCTGGAGGTCTTCTAGTCCAGCCCCCTGCTCAAGCAGGAGAGTTTTTAAGAACAATGAAGAACTAGTAGCCATGTTTCTGGATTGTTTTTAGGGAAGGAATAGGTTTTTGACCTTCTGGAAGCCCTTCTGAGTCAATAGTGCAGCTGCATCTTCTCCTATGCTACCTAAGGTAAATCTTATCAAGGAGAGAGCCAACTTACAAATAAGGAAATATTTCCTGACAATTACAACAATTAAACAATGGAAAGGGTTGCCTTCAGAAGTTGTGGGTGCTCCTTCACATTGAGTCTTTAAGAAGAAATTGGACAGCCATTTGTCTGAAATGGTATAGGGTCTCCTGTTTGAGCAGAAGGTTGGACTAGAAGTCCTCCAAAGTCCCTTCCAACTGTTCTATTCTATTCTATTCCATTCCATTCTCTACTCCATTCATTGTCCTATCCTGTCCTGTCCTGTTCTATATTCTATTCTATTCTATTCTATTCTATTCTATTCCATTCCATTCCATTCTATTCCATTCTCCATCCCATTCCTTGCCCTGTCCTGTTCTATTCTGCCCTGTCCTGTCCTGTATTCTGTCCTGTCCTATCCTGGCCTGTCCTGGCCTGGCCTATTCTATTCTATTCTATTCTATTCTATTCCATTCGATTCCATTCCACTCCACTCCTTGTCCTGTCTTGTCCTATTCTGTCCTGTTCTGTATTCTGTCCTGTTCTGTCCTGTCCTGTCCTATTCTATTCTATTCCATTCCATTTCCACTCCACTCCATTCCATTTATTCTATTCCATTCTCCACCCCATACCTTGTCCTGTCCTGTTCTATTCTGTCCTGTTCTGTATTCTGTCCTGTCCTGTCCTATCCTATCCTATCCTATTCCATTTCACTCCTTGTCCTGTCCTGTCCTGTCCTGTCCTGTCCTGTTCTATTCTATTCTATTCTATTCCATTCCATTCCACTCCACTCCTTGTCCTGTGCTGTCCTATTCTGTTCTATTCTGTTCTATGTTCTATTCTATTCTATTCTATTCTTTCTTCATCTATTACATCTTCATCTATTACAAATTTTGGAGAGATGACATGGAGTTAGGGGATTAAATAATAGAAACAGAGGTGGATATTGTGCACAGCACTGACTCTGCTATATAACTTTGGGTTGCTTCACCCTGATCTCAGCCCCAACTTTCTCTTCACTCTATAATAACACTCTATAATAATGAAGTCTATTGCCCAACACCTGTCAGTGGCTGGAGATCCTGGTCCCTTCCCATTGGCCTTTTTCTTGAAGGATATCAAATTTCCCCACAACCCCCTTGTGCGATAGATTGGGGTGGGCAAGAGTGATCATCCCCAAGTTCCCTCAGGAAGAATGACTTCAAAACTAGATCTCCACGCTTGCTCTTTGTCCAAGGCCTCCACCAAAGCTCCATCCCAGCTTTCTTTCCACTGAAGGTTTCCTTTCCAGCCGCAGTTGGAGAAATGAATGTCAGGTTCACTTACTGAAGAACCTAGGACAGACATCAGCCCTCCCATTAATCTCTGGGCCTTCTCTTCCCCCCACCCCACCCTTCACCACCACCCTACCCCGCCACCTCTGTTTCACCCCTCTCTCTTCCATCATCCAGCATCAGGTTCCGAGCAGCTGTTTCTGAGCCCTTCCGAGAGAGCCACACAAATTGCGCTTGAAGCAACACGTCAAAACACCATTAGCAAGCCTCGTCTGCCACTGCACGGAGATGCCTCCCTCCCCAGCCGTCCAGCCAGGACAGGCTGGCGCTGGACACCCGGCATCCTTCTTTGAAGAGCCCATTTGCGTTAGGTTCAGACAGCTGGGCTTTTCCCACCCGCCCTCCTCTCTTTCCCCCCCACCCACCCCGCTCTTGGACCTCAGGGATAAATGGAGGTTTTAAAATAGACCTCTGCACACAACAATAGGTGAAAACTGCATCCTTGTTTGCAATGCTGTTTCATTAGCTCACACGATAGGCAGAGCTGCTTGGGGAAGGAGAAATAGATAAAGGTGAAGGTTCATCCTCTGAGCTTGTGGGTTGGTTTCCAAACATTGCGCTTTAAAAAAATATATCATTGGCCACGCTGCCAACCGCCACGTTTGTGAGTTCATCAAAGCCTGGCACTCCACAAGCAATTCCATCAACAGACACATTGACCTACAACCTGATGGGGTGGGGTGCAGATAACTAAACAATCTGAACTGGTCTCCCCACACATCATCCTTAGTGAAGCATATAAACTAGCATTCACATTTTCTGCATCAGATGAGGAGAGCGCCTCTTTCTCCTTCTGTCCCGGCCACTTTCTACGGAGGCATGATTGAGAGCGTTTTAACAAACTGCATCCCTGTTTGGCTTCGTGGCTGCAGTGCCTCAGATAGAAAGCCCCTACAGAGAGTGGTGAGGACAGCGGAGAAGATTATAGGAAGCTTGCTTATTTACTTATTTATATTTTTGCCATGGTTATGTAGTATATACGTATTGGCGACTCTTTGAGACCTGTATCCAATGAAATTTCATTTTAATGTATGCCAATTAGCGTACATTTAAAGTGACAATAAATTTATTCTAAGTCTAACCGACCGACTAAGCCTTCAGAATCCAAATAAACCACACAGCCAACCAGACAGCACCGACCCACAACCAACCCACACAAGCCTTCCCTCAACCAGCACTTCATCTCCAGATGGATTCGTAACTGGCTGACCAACTGCACTCAACGTGTAATCCTCAATGAACTGCATCTACATGGAGAGAAGTATGCAGTGGGGTACCCCAGGCTCTGATTTAGGCCCAGGACTCTTCAACATCTTCATCAGTGACTTGGATGAGGGGATAGATGGGGAAACTCATCAAATTTGCAGATGACACCAAGGTAGCAGGAATAGCCAACACTCCAGAAGAGAGGCTAAAGATACAGAAGGATCTTGACAGACTTGAACATTGGGTACTATCTAATAAATGAAATTCAATGGTGAAAAAAGTCAGGTTCTACATTTAGGCAAGAAAAACAAAATGCACAGGTATAGTATAGGTGATACCTCCCTCAACAAATATTCTGACAGTAACAACAATCAACCATTGGAACAGCTTATCTTCAGAAGTTGTGGCAGCGTCATCACTTGAGGCTTTCAAGAAGAGACTGGACAGTCATCTGTCAGAAATGGTGTAGTAGTGTGTCCAGCTTTGGGGGGGGGTTGGACTAGATGACCTACAAGCTCTGACCCCTTCCAGCTCTGTTAATGTAATTTGCCCTTCTTCAGGGCATAAACACAGCCTAGTAACTATCTTTTTCATCAATTTTTGTTTGATTGTTTATAGCCTATCTTTATTAATTTAGAAATAAACCAAGGTGGTGAACCCATACAATGCCCCTTTCTCCTCCTGCTTTCCCTCGATAACCACCCGGTAAGGTGAGTTGGGCTGAGAGTGACTGGTCCAGTCACCCAGTCAGCTTTCATGCCTAAGGCAGAACTGGAATTCACCGTCTCCTGGTGATTGGCCCAAAATCAGCCAGCTGCCTTCCATGCCTAAAGTGGGGCTAGATGTCCTCACAGGCTCCTAACTTCTAGCCTTCTAGCCTTAACTACTAGACCAAACTGGTTTTGTCTTCATAATGTTTCCTTTGGCTCCTCGTAGCTCAGAGCTAGGCGTGCAGGTTGAGAGGAATAGAGGGGCTTCAACCTAATTGTGCCCAACATGCAACCCATCACGTTTTGGGGAAAGAAACACCTCCTCAAATTTCCTGACAGCGAGAACAATCCACCCATGGAACAGAAGTTGCCTTCAGAGCTTCATCCCGGGAGGCTTTCAAGAAGAGACTGGACTACCATCTGTCAGAAATGGTGTAAGGTCTCCTCCTTGGGTGGGGGATTGGACTAGATGACACTACAAGGTCCCTTCCAACTCTGTTAACCTGTTAAATGTCATTTTGAAATTGCAAACATGAATCCTCTAATTTTTTTTTTACCACGAGCAAAATTTATTTACTTATTACATTTACATAATGCCCACCATACTGTGAAATGACTCTGGGTGGCTTACGACAATATACAAATATAACATAAAATGACAGGAATGTTAAACGATTAAAAGCATCCAACATTAAGAATGAAACATTCCTTGTCTGTCCAGATAGACAAATTCCTTGTGTGTCCAATCACACTTGGCCAATAAAGAATTCTACACTTATTCAGGGGGTTAGACTAGAACACCTCCGAGGTCCCTTCCAGCTCTTGTAATTTTGTATTTTGTTGTAGAAATTTACTGATTTACTGATTAACTCCAATCAGTTTCAAACTTTTTCTCACACTCCTGGAAACATTTGTGAATATCAGGCGCCACCTAGTGTCAAAACACCAATTAGCATCCAAAGCTCAGGTTCTTCAAATGTTAAGGCTATATTAAGTAAAGGTTCCCCTTGCATATCTGTGCTAGTCGTTTCCAACTCTAGGGGGTGGTGCTCATCTCCGTTTCAAAGCCGAAGAGCCAGTGCTGTACGAAGACATCTCTGTGATCATGTGACCGGCAGGACTAAACACCGAAGGCGCACGGAACGCTGTTTCCTCCCCACCAAAGGTGGTCCCTGTTTTTCTACTTGCATTTTTACATGCTTTCGAACTGCTAGGTTGGCAGAAATCGGGACAAGTAAAGGGATTCAAACCACAGAACTGCCGACCTTTCTGATCAACAAGCTCAGCGTCTTAGTCACTGAGCCACTGCGTCCCACTTAGTGTGGAGTAAAAGAGGGAGCACAAAGTGATCATTCTAGCATGAGATTTAAGTACAACCACTAGGGCTGGGGTGTCAAACTCGTGGTGAAGGTTCATCCTCTGAGCTTGTGGGTTGGTTTCCAAACATTGCATTTAAAAAAATATATAATTGGCGATGCTGCCAAGCCTGGCACTCCACAAGCAATTCCATCAACAGACACATTGACCTACAGCCTGGTGGGGTGCGGTGCAGATAACTAACAATCTGAACTGGTCTCTCCACACATCATCCTTAGTGAAGCATATAACTAGCATTCACATTTCCTGCATCAGATGAGGAGAGCACCTCTTTCCCCTTCTGTCCCGGCCACTTTCCACAGAGGCATGATTGAGAGCGTTTTAACAAACTGCATCCCTGTTTGGTTTTGTGGCTGCAGTGCGTCAGATAGAAAGCCCCTACAGAGAGTGGTGAGGACAGCGGAGAAGATTATAGGAAGCTCGCTTCCCGTCATTCATGATGCTGCATATAAGCGCTATGTGCTTAGAGGTTGGAGCACTGTTAGAAATCCCACACACCCACTTTATGATCTGTTTCTGTTGCTCCCCTCTGGAAGGAGGTTTCAACGTTTTCTAGCAGGACTACCCAATTCTATAACAGCTTTATTCCTTATGCCATCCATCTGGTAAACTCGCAAGATTCGTTTTTCTCACCATGTACATATATACATCCTAGTGGGGTGGGGTGCAGATAACTAACAATCTGAACTGGTCTCTCCACACATCATCCTTAGTGAAGTATATAAACTAGCATTCACTAGAGGGCAGCAAAGAGACAGAGGTACTATAATCCCCAACTCTTTGCTGCATCCAGTGGTCACTCATGGCTTCACAACCAATGCATAACGATCCTAGTGCAGAGGTGTGAAATTCAAAGCCCACAGGACAGATGCGTTATGCACTGGCTACGCCTGTGCCTGGTTTAGCAAAGTGGGGGTGGGAGTCACAATATATCATGTGACACCGCCATGGATATGCTCATACCTTGTACTAAACTGTAAGGTATATTTGGTTTGGGTCAATACATTGTGTGATTGTAATCATCCTGGCGTTCAAAGCACAATCTGAGTGGTCTTAGCCATTGATCGACCACGTAAATTCTCAGTTACAGAATGTTTAGCCTTTTTTCACTCGATTCTAAGATCTTTAACAAAATAGTAACTTCTCCTAGTGGGACAGAGTCATCAGGACAAGTTCCTGGAAAACAGGCCTTTATTCTCTCTCTTTATGTTTTAAAAATATTTTAATGACCCTGTAATCCCTTGCGGGGTGGAGTCGGGACAGCTGAATGGAGCTGAGTATTTACTGGCCAGATGCCCTCCCTGTCACCAATGCAGAGTTCACAGCTGATAGTGACTCACTATGCTCAGAGAGAGAAATTTCTACCTCTACCTAGAGTCGAACTCACAGCTCCCGGATTGTGAGGCAACAGCGCCACCTCTAGGCCACTGCGCCATTCATTCTCTTTCAAATCAATCCATTTGGAATAATCAGCTGGCATATCCCAAAGGTGCTTCTCAAAAGGCAATTGGACTTTCTTTCTTGGGGGGGGGGGGTTTCGCTTGAAATTTTTAGAATAGAATTTAGAATAGAATAGAACTGGAAGGGACCTTGGAGGTCTTCTAGTCCAACCCATTGCTCAAGCAGGAGAACCCAGTGGTGGGATCCTGCCGGTTTAACAACTGGTTTGGTGATTGCGTGTTGCGTGCATGCACGTGAGCTTCTCACATGCCTGGTGTGCTGTGCGTGCGTGCAAAGGTTTACCAAACGTACCTTCCACGTTACTTCTTGGGGAGCAACACAGCTGAGGCACGGCAATCCACTCGGCTGCGCTAATCACCTGAGAGTATACAGGTAAATACAGCGGAGGGACAGGCAGGCGGGCCAACCTGATCATCAGAGTGAACCAGTTCTCTCTCAGCTATCATCGAAGCTACCGGTTTGAACCGAACCAGTCTGAACCGGCTGAATCCCACTCCTGGAGATATATACCCCTATACCCGTGATGGCGAACCTACGGCCTTATTCTGCCTTTTTCAATATTGCCCAGGATATTTCAGTTTCTAAGAGAGGGTGGGTTCTAACCTCCTACGCCTCAATCCCCAAACAATTGTTTTTGGGAGAAGGGGAGTGCATCTAACTACAGCCCAATAGAGCTGGTTATCATGCCCAAAGAAATCATGCGCTGTGGCTAATCTGAAAAAAAATCAAATTGCACCTGAAGAGCCAATAAAAAGCAAATGATTAAGTGTTTGCAGAAGGTGGCACATGTGGAAGGAAATCACCGTCAGGAAATTGCTCCTTAGTTCTAGATTGGATCTCCTCTTAATGGGAGTTCCTTTAGCCTTCTGCGTGAATGTTCCTGTGTTTCTTTACTTAGCTTGGTGCTGATTGTTTTGGATCTAACACAGTGGTGGGTTCTGGATCCCGGTGCAACCGGTACAGTGCAACAGGGCTGGGCGCCCACCACGGACGGGTATGTGCGGATTACGCGCATGCTTGCATGTGTATCCACTGCCCACGACGCTCCAGCTGCTCGGCGGAGGCACCTTATGCTCCTTGCTTGCGCGCAAATGCCCCGATCAGCTCAAATAGCGGTAAAGAGAGCGGGCGGGTGGGCGGGTGGGTTCTGGATCCCGGTGCAACCGGTACAGTGCAACAGGGCTGGGCGCCCACCACGGACGGGTATGTGCGGATTACGCGCATGCTTGCATGTGTATCCACTGCCCACGACGCTCCAGCTGCTCGGCGGAGGCACCTTATGCTCCTTGCGTGCGCGCAAATGCCCCGATCAGCTCAAATAGCGGTAAAGAGAGCGGGCGGGTGGGCGGGCCCTTCGGAGCACTGTACCGGAATGGTACCTGGTCTCCCAGCAGGCACCGGTACACCCCAATATCCCACCTAATAACAAACATTGGAAAAAGCTCTCTATGCCTGGCCTTTATTTTCACTCAGAAATCGTAAACTGTGATTATTCTTTTGGGCCACTAGTGTGATGTTTAACATAATGAAAGCCAAACACCTTAGAGATGGGATTTCTACTTTACCAATTTGTTACTATCCTTAGAACCAAGTTTGGGAGAATTGAAAAGTTACTGGATAATCAGTGGGGTTCAATTCATGTGGAAACAAATAAGCAAATCCAAAACAATCCGAAAGAAATAAAGGACAAAATAGAAATTAAAGAAGAAGGACGTTTTATGAATACGTCTTCTGTTTCAAGTGACTTCATTGCCTACCAAAACGAACAGGAAAAAAAAAATCAGGAACAAATTTCTTCTGATGAGTTTGATGCAAGATTAAAAACTAAAAATTTAAATATGTTTGCTTTGAAAGAAATCCCTATATGGGCTTGAGATAATGAGAGGAACATTTACACTTCTACAGTATACAGAATAATATAGAATAACAGAATTGGAAGGGACCTTGGAGGTCTTGTAGTCCAACCCCCTGCTTAAGCAGGAAACCCTACACCACTTCAGACAAATGGTTATCCAATCTTTTCTTAAAAACTTCAAGTGTTGGAGCACTCAAAGCTTCTGGAGGCAAGTTGTTCCATTGATTGATTATTCTCACTGCCAGAAAATTTCTCCTCAGTTCTAAGTTGCTTCTCTCCTTGATTAGTTTCCACCCATTGCTTCTTGTCCTGCCTTCAGGTGCTTTGGAGAATAGCTTGACTCCCTCTTCTGTGTGGCAGCCCCTGAGATATTGGAAGATTGCTATCATGTCTCCCCTAGTCCTTTTTTTCATTAAACTAGACATACCCAATTCCTGCAGTCGTTCTTCGTATATTTTAGCCTCCAGTCCCCTAATCATCTTTCTTGCTATTCTCTGCACTCTTTCTAGTCTCCACATCTTTTTTACATCGTGGTGACCAAAACTGAATGCAGTATTTAAAGTTTGGCCTTACCAAGGCATTATAAGTAGTATTAACACTTCATGCGATCTTGATTCTATCTCTTCGTTTATGCAGTCTAGAACTGTGTTGGCTTTTTTAGCAGCTGATGCACACAGCTGGCTCATATTTAAATGGTTGTCCACTAGGACTCCAAGATCCCTCTCACAGTTACTACCATTGAACGAGGCATCACATATAATGTCCCTGTGCATTTTGCTTTTCTTGCCTCTTACTTTTTTCACCATTGCATTTCATTTTTTGATAGCACCCAGTGTTCAAGTCTGTCAAGATCTTTCTGTATCTTTCTGTAAGCCTATCTACACTATATTGCCAAAAGTATTCGCTCACCTGCCTTTACTCGCCTATGAACTTACTGTAAGTGACATCCCATTCCTATTCTATTGCAGACAAATGTTTATCCAACATCTTCTTTAAAACTTCCCGTGTTGGAGCATTTACAACTTCTTGAGGCAAATCGTTCCACTGATTAATTGTTCTCACTGTCAGGAAATTTCTCCTCAGGTCTTCTCTCCTTGATTAGTTTCCACCCATTGCTTCTTGTTCTGCCCTCAGGTGCTTTGGAGAATAGTTTGATTCCCTCTTCTTTGTGGCAACCCCTGAGATATTGGAACATTGCTATCATGTCTCCCCTAGTCCTTCTTTTCATTAAACTAGCCATGCCCAGTTCCTGAAACTGTTCTTAGCAAAAGCAATAGCAGTAGACTTATATACCGCTTCATAGGGCTTTCAGCCCTCTCTAAGCGGTTTACAGAGTCAGCATATTGCCCCCACAGTCTGGGTCCTCATTTTACCCACCTCGGAAGGATGGAAGGCTGAGTCAACCCTGAGCCGGTGAGATTTGAACCGCCGAACTGCAGTTAGCAGTCAGCTGAAGTGGCCTGCAGCACTGCACTCTAACCACTGCGCCACCTCGGCTCTTATATGTTTTAGCCTCCAGTCCCCTAATCATCTTTGTTGCTATTCTCTGCACTCTTTCTAGAGTCTCCACATCTTTTTAACATCGTGGTGACCAAAACTGAATGCAGTATTTAAAGTTTGGCCTTACCAAGGCATTATAAAGTAGTATTAACACTTCATGCGATCTTGATTCTATCTCTTCGTTTATGCAGCCTAGAACTGTGTTGGCTTTTTTGGCAGCTGCTGCACCATGCTGCAGTGGTGGGTTCCGGATCCCGTTGCAACCAGCAGCGCAGGCATGTGTACTTACTGCCCGTGACGTTCCAGCTGCTGGAACGGTAGATTTGTGGAACCTCTTCTATAGAAGAGGTTAGAACTGGCAGAAACCCACCCCCTGCTCTGCCCCCATCTATTCTCTGCCTCCTGAGTCCCAGCTGATCGGGAGGGAATGGGGATTTTGCAGTATCCTTCCCCTGCCACGCCCACCAAGCTGTTGCAGAAATGGCAGGGTTAGACTTCTCAGGATACAGGAGGAGTTTATCTGGCAGCCAGGTTCAGAAAGCTAACACATAGCTAGCATTGGAAATCCTGAACTAGCTTCATTATCGAAGCACCCGTTCTTATACATTCTCAAAGGCAGCGTAACACGGAAACACTTAACTCATTTCTTATTGGTTACCTTGAGGAAAAAGCCTTAGAAGTAGATATTGTCTTACTTCTCCTTTTGTCTTGGGTCACAGGTACTGACTACGTGCCTTTATGCAAACTTTAATTGAACCTTGTGGTTTTGGATTCTTGACATAGGGACGTTTGCTGGAACATGTTGTGGTTGAAGGCTGACATTTCCTTGTTCCTTTAAGCAAGCTTCTAACTGTCCCTTTTATGCCACAACTCATTCTTATATTTTAATCCATATTTTATTCTACTTTAAGGCCATGCCATGCCCACCAAGCCACGGCCACAGAACCGGTAGTAAAAAATTTGGATCCCACCACTGACTCTGGTACCATAGTAATATGGAGAGGAATTTAGCTCTGGCCTTGAAAAGTGGTGGAAGACTGTGAGACAATAGGTTGCCCAGAAAATGGAAAGCCATGTTCTGTTGAGGAAGGAAGGGAGGGGGGGGAGGGAGGGAGGGAGGAAGGGAAGGAAGGAAGGAGGGAGGGAGGGAGGGAGGGAGGGAAGGAAGGAAGGAAGGAAGGAAGGAAGGAAGGAAGGAAGGAAGGAAGGAAGGAAGGAAGGAAGGAAAGAAGATTCTTAAAACCCTGTAAGGCAGAATGACCAAAGAGGCAATAAATTATTTCTTCATACAATTTGGTTGGTAGAAATACCCTGGAAAATGCAAGCAGCGAATCAGAAATAAAACAACATTTCACATGTATATTGAGAAAAAGAAAGAAAGAAAGAAAGAAAGAAAGAAAGAAAGAAAGAAAGAAAGAGGAAGAAGAAAAGAAAGGGAAGGAAAGAGACAGAAAGAAAAAGGAAGGAAGGAAGGAAGGGACAGAAGAAAAGAAAGAAAAGGAAAGAGAGAGAAAGAGAGATAAAGGGAGGGAGGAAGGGAGAAAGAAAGGAAGGAAGAGGGAGGGAGGAAGATATGTTCATGTGTGGAAATAAAACAGTCTGAAGCAGCTGGAAAGATAATTTTCTCTAGCAATATTCACAAGGAGTAAGAGTAGGAGTACAATTAGAAGTGGCCATAGGAAAGAGTGGAGTAGTGAGTAATAACTGTGAATGTTTGTTTGTGTGTATTGTTTGGGGTGTTATTGGATCTTTGGATCCCCCTAAATTGGGTATAGTTAAAAGAACCCAAGACTCAGAACGAATTTAAAAGGGGCCAATAAAGGTCGTGGATGGGCTTCCCAAATTCTGTGTTGATGTGGGCTTCCAAAATAAGGGAGATTCCTTGGATTCTCGACCTGATCTAGCTCATGGGATTGACATCCAGGAATGACACACCTTAAACTTGCAAAGAAATTGTAAACAGGTAAAAACAATGAGAACTTAAAACCTCAAAGAGAAACCAGTTGTTCCAGTCCTTGGTCTTCAAAGAAGTAATTATCTCTTTATAAATAATTGAACGGAACTCGCAATCTCTAGAGTCAGTGGACTGAAGTCACACAGTTACACTTCTCTGAGTGATTCTAACAACAAGATATTATTTTTTCCAGGAGACAAGTGGACCAGAATGCCAACTTTAGCAGGCCATATCCTTCCAGGGTGTTTCTTTATATTTTTTGGGTTCTGGTGGTCAGTGAAATACCCGCTAAAGCGTATCAGCAGGACACACAAGAAGAACAGTCACATACAGTGGAACTTCAAACATGTGGAGATCATCGACGGAGCAGTCAAAGTTATCTTTGGATTAATAGGTAAGACTCAGAATATGACAATGGACTTAAGGCATTTGAGTGTAGCTGCTTATCCCCTTGCTTTGAATTTGCGCCTTTTAAGCAAAGCCTTCATCAGATATCTCTCCCCACCTTGGCAGCATTAAGACTTCTGGACTTCAACTTTCAGAATTCTGGCTGAGAAATTCTGGGACTTGAGGTCCACAAATCTTGCCAAGCTGGGGACCTCTGACCTACATCAAAGAAATCTGTGGAGTAAACTAAAAGTGAGATTATTTACGGATGAGTAGGTACAGTGGTGGGTTGCAGGTGGTATGCCCCGGTATGGGTACCGTTCAGGTACAGTGAGAGCCCACCCGCCCGCCCGCCCTCCTTGCTGTCTTTTAAAGCTTTTGGCGCTTCCATGCATGCACATGGCGCGTACAGCGCCTCCACGATGCTCCGCCAAACAGCTGGATCATCCCGGAGGCTTGTGGAAGCATCATTTGCAGCTACAATGCATGCACGCTCCACACGGCCATGTGGGTCGTGGGGCCCGTTCCAACCGTACTGGTTGGAACAGGATCCAGAACTCACCACTGAGTAGGTAGTAACTCGGCCAGATATGTTCCGAACTGTCGGCAGTGCCGTAGGCATGCACACAAGCAATTTGTTTTACTTCTGCGCATGCGCGCCCCTGAGCAAACCAGCAGTAACAGAAGCCGCAACCGACCCCTGCCTAAATCTAACACTCTTCAAATTTGGTTGGACTGTATCCCCTGGATTTTCACAGCCAATGAGGTCAAACTGTGCTCTGGTTTATTTCTAATGAGATATTAAATTCACTGCTAAATAGGAATTAAATCAGACTTGTACAAAAGGAGGGGGCTTTTGCCATCTGCAGTTTTGATTCCCGGTTGAATTAATAATGCTATAAATTCTGCTGTTTCATTATTTGGTAACAATCAAATTGTTTTAATGGATATATCTAGGCAATTAAGCAGCCAAATTATATCCTTAACTGCACTGTTGTCTGAAATTCCACTTAGATTTATCATCTGAAATAGACGTGGGCTTATTTGCTGCACTTTATGGATTCCCCCCGCCCCCCGCCCCTCATTTTTTTTTCTCCCTCTGGTCATTAACTGTTGGTTTTCAAAATTATTTCGTGTCGATATTTTGAATTTTAAAAGAAAATGGGTTGAGTATGTAGATGGTGGTGCTTGCTTGCTTTTTTAGCTGAAGGTATTGTACAAAGTTTTGCAATCAAACTGAAGCAGTTGGAAAGAACAGGTTGAAAGAAAAACATTGGCTGTCACTAGAAAAGCATGGGAAAATTAAAGCAGTTCTCACTCACAACCAATGGAGGGTTCCTACTGGTTCGGACCGGTTCAGCTGAACCAGTAGTAGCTTGGCAGCCTGAGTCGCTGGAACCGGCAGCAACCCAGGCCTGCCAGCCCCCGAACTGGCTCTCCTGGTGGCGCCATAGGGACCTGTTCTGACCCCCTCCTCCATCCAGTAATGAATGCCGAGACAAGCTTAACTGGAATTTCACAGCACTTTATTAGCAAGGAACCAAAACCTCGGTGGCTGAAAACCAAGCCTAACAAACAGATAAGAACCTTGGCAGCAACTCAAATTTCGACAGATAACAGCTTCTCCAGCGTTAGGAATGACATTGAATCCTGCAAAACCAGGCTCCTCCCAGTCTCTCTTTAAATACAATCTTGAGAGGAGCCTAATTACAATCACCTGGGTTCAATTATCTTTGGTAACTGCATAGCTGCTCTCTACATCAATCTGCCCGGCGTTGCCGGGCATCCAGGACCAACTCCCTTGTCTCCTCGCCACTGCTCCAATGCATGACGTCAGGATCACACTCCCTTGTCTCCTCCCCACTGGTCCAAGGCTCAGGCGCCTCCTGGTGGCCAACCAGCCTCTCTGCGCCCTGCTCAGAGTCGGAACCCTGTCCAGTGTCCTTCACATCCTCCAGAGCCGACTCATAGGGCCCCTCGCTGTCGGAGTCTGGTGGCAGCTCCAATGGCTCCTGTTGGGCCACAACAGCACCACCATCTTGTTTTTTGCTTCTGCACATGCGCAGAGCAATTTTAGTTGTATTGCACATGCGCGTCCCTGAGCAAACCAGCAGTAGTCTCTGCCAGAACCCACCCCTGCTCACAACACTACTTTAGTTTTGCTGGTGGTACTCATGGGGCACAGGTTAGCGCAAACAAAGCAGGGGTGAAATGCTACCAGTTCAGACCGGTTTGCCCAAACTGGCAGTGAAAAAAAATGCTACTGGTTCAGGCAAACCAGTATTTCCAACGATCAGCTGTGATGCACGATTTATATTAGCTAGAATCGTCGGATTTCCTGCTTTCCAGCTAATCTAAATCGTGTGGCACAGCGGATCCTCCCCCCTCGCTGTTTTACTTACCTTTGCTGGCGTGCTCAGTAGCAGACTCCACCCACCCACTCGGCCATCGTCATGTCCTGTTTTTCATGTTTTGTGCATGCTCACATTTGTGAAGCGGTAGCAAAGGAAAGTTGATTTCACCCCTGCAACAAGGTGATGGAAGCTCTACCTGTTTGGGATGTGTGTCACACCTCGATTTTTTTTTAAACTCTACCCTGTGGCGACTATGGAGATTCTCTGTTCATCGAGGTCATGGTTGTCTCAAAGGTGCTTTCTTCAAGGTGCAACTGGACTTCCTGGTTTTTCTTTGAAGACGTTTCGCTTCTCACCCAAGAAGCTTCTTCAGCTTCCCCACCATCCAGTCAGCGCTGAAGAAGCTTCTAACCCAGGATTCTAACCCATACTTGACAACTTTAATGTCTATGGAGATTCTCAGTCATCCAGGTCATGGTTGTCCCCAAAGGTGCTTTTTCAAGAGGCAACTGGGCTGTCTGGTTTTTCTTTGAAGAGGTTTTGCTTCTCATCCAAGAAGCTTCTTCCATTCTTCAGACAGCTATCTATCTATCATCCATCTATCTATCTATCTATCTATCTATCTATCTATCTATCTATCTATCTATCTATCTAAGTATGTATGTATGTATGTAGGTAGGTAGGTAGGTAGGTAGGTAGGTAGGTAGGTAGGTAGGTAGGTAGATGAGAGAGAAAGAAAGAGAGGGAGGGAGGGAGGAGGAAGGAGGGAGGGAGAGATGATGGATTGCTAGATAATGATAGATAGATAAATAGATAGATAGATAGATAGATAGATAGATAGACAGACAGACAGACAGACAGACAGACAGACAGACAGACAGACAGACAGGTTTTTCTTGGAAGAGGTTTCGCTTCTCATCCAAGAAGCTTCTGACCTTCCATTCCCCACTATCCAGTCAGAGCTGAAGAAGCTTCTTCAGATGAGAAGCGCAACATTTTCAAAGGAAAACCAGAAAGTCCAGTTGTACCTTTGGGGTAGACCAGTGGTGGGATTCAGCCAGTTCGCACCACTTCGGGAGAACCAGTGGTTAACTGTCTGAGCAGTTTGGCGAACTGGTTGTTGGAAGAACTCATTAGGGCAGAGAACCGGTTGTTAAATTATTTGAATCCCATCACTGGGGTAGACCCTGCGACAGCTGGGCTTTACCCTGATTTTTTTCTCTTCGGATAAAACTTCCCTAACCAGGGATGTGCAGGCAGGGGAGGCAGAGCCTCACCACTGTCATCATGAAAAGAAAAGAAAATGTAAAAAGAAAAAGGCTAAGCTAGTTGCTGCCAGAGTCAGTGGATGACTCTGCTTAGTGTTTAACTGTTTAAAAAAGCCTCTAAAAAACTACAGGAGGAGGCGGGAGAACGAGGTGACTCATCTACTCTGACTTTATGATCACTCGAGCAGAGCTAAGCAAGGGTTAAAAGCCGAAAAATTCCTGACGTAATGAGGCATGACGTTCTCCTGCCTCCTGTAGAGGGCATTTTTTAGAGGCTTTTTTAAACAGTTAAGCAGAGTCATCCATGGTGACTCTGGCAGCAACTAGCCCAGCCTTCAGCTCTTGTCTTTTTCCTTTTACATTTTTTTTTCTTTTCATGATGGCAGGCAAGAGCAGAGTTGAAATCCTCTCTGAAACAGCTGGAAAAGGTATGTGATTGCATGCAGAGCTACGTTGCCTTTTCACTCACACACACACGCACACACACACACCTGGATAAAAGTATATAAGCCCAGCTTCACTGATTACAAGTTTGAAAAGGCAACGTGGCTCCACCTGCAATCAAAGGCTCGGATCGGAAGGCAGCAGGGGAATTGGGGGGCAGTATGGCAGAGGAGCTGCTTTCAAGCCATTGGAAAATATATCCAATCCAACTTCTGTGTTTGTGTTTGTTTGAGAGTGAGTGAGTGAGAGAGGGATCCAACTTCTCTGTGTGTGTGTGTCTGTTTGAGGGAGAGGGGGGAGGGAGGGAGAGAGGGAGGAAGGAGGGGGAGGAAGAAGAAAAAGAATGATGGAAAACTTTTTCGCAAAGGAGAAAAACAAATGCTGTTGCTTTAAATCAGAACTGAGCATGCCTGGCTGTGGAATTCTGGGAGTTGAAGTCCACAAGTGTAAAAAAAATTGAAACCCCTGTGTCAGTGCCTCACCAGCCATAAACCTCACCGCACGTCACTGTCCCTAACAGATCTATTCAACTGATGTGTTCTTGAACAGGGATACTTGCTGATCAGTTCGCTTCCAGTGGACCCCACCTCCAGCTCTACAGTGAACAGACACACAGTTGGGTGAAGCTGATGCTCTGGCAACATTCCACCATGTATTTCTTCTTTACGATCTCTGGAGTAGTGGAAATAATCACCTATTCCTCGACCTTAATGCCTGTTGGGCTGGACCGCTTCATGCTGGGTATTGCATTGTTTGTGGAAGGTAGGTACCAATTAAGGGACAGTAAGTACAGATTGTCCTCAACTTCATTTAGTAACCATTCACAGTTACAACGGCACTGGAAGCAAAGTGACTTACAACCATTTTTCAAACTTTCAGCCTTGGTAGCATGCCTACGATCATGTGATCAAAATGCAGGTCCTTGGCAACTGATACAGATGCGGATGCATATTAACTGAGTTGGAAGGGACCTTGTAGGTCATCTAGTCCAACCCCCACCCAAGCAGGAGACCCTACACTATTTCTGACAGATAGCAGTCCAATCTCTTCTTGAATGTTTCCCACAACTTCTGCAGGCAACTTCTGTTCCAGTGGTTGATTGCTCTAACGGTCAGAAATTTCTCCTTATTTCCAGATTGAATGTCTCCTTGTTCAGTCTTGGACAGAGTTCCCCAACGTTTCTGGTTTTGCAGACCAGTATGGGATGGGAGTGGACGGTTCTCGCAAGCAGCCAGCAAGCAGCACGCATGCGCACAGCTCCATCTCCATGAGCGGTGTGCACACGCACCACACACTCAGGCAAATGGAGCATGTGTGCCAGGGGTGGGTTCCGGCAGAGACTACTGCCAGTTCGCGCAGGGATGCCCCACGTGTTTGTGCACTTGATGCACGCTGCACAATTAAAATTGCTAAAAATACACAACTAAAAATGCGCAGAAGCAAAAAAACAAGATGGCAGGGCCTATGGCGCTGCCGGGAGAACCAGTTTGGGGGCCTGGCAGGCTGAGTTACAGCCTACTCGACCAAACCGGGCCCAACCAGTTGGAACCCACCACTGATGCGTGCATGTGCTTATCCACTGCGCGCAAATGAGAATACATGTGCATGGATGCTTGCTGGCTGTTTCCACAGCCCCGTTGCAAACCCCCCACAGCCTGCTACCTCTGTTATTCAGAATTCTGTATGTTGAGTGAATTACTCTGTGCTTTTTGCTGCTTAAAGCATTTTTTATTTGTAGTTTAAGTAAGGTAAGTGAATCCCACCTCTGGGTTCTGCCTATGTTGCAAGTTAAAAACGTTTTCATTATTCTTGTGGTTTAAGTGATCAGTACAGTGATGCTTCACAAGTTGACATTTGGCTCCCCTCACTTCCTGAAGGCAACCTGTGCAAAGCAAAAACAATTTGGGTACAAGTATAGATTTTAGGGTTGCAATCCCCCCCCCCCCCCGCAGGTTTGTTTGGGTTCTCTGCATGGAGTTGAAACATGCACATATACACAGATATACTGTCTGGGTGGCTGGCTGTTTGAATGATGGATTGAATGACCTAATGATCACCACATATAGGGCTGAATTAGTAGACTAGCTTCTCATGACCTTAGGATCAATGTCCAAAAGAATAATGACGAAAAGATAGACTGAAGACACAGACCAACAACTGCAGCAGAATGAAGAATTTTGGGAGAAGGGACAGAGGAAAAATGAAATAACATTATTTGTTTAAAGATCAAGATTGTTAAAAGTAAAAGGGAGAAATATAAAGTTGGTTTATTTGACCAAAGTTAAAATAGATACGTCATCTCTGATAACACTTAATGAACTTTTGCTGACATCAGGACTGAAATGTTGAGGTTTTTATGGATTTGTTTATAGGTGACATAGGAGATATGGGAAGAAGAAATCATTTGTTCTATTTTAAGAGAAGGTGCTCTACTAAAACGGTTATACTTGTGATAAAAGGGAAAGTATTTTCTTTTTATATGTAGCCTTCTTATTTTCTTCCTTTTCCAATTTTTCTTCTGCACTTTTTATTTTATCCTTTTACTCTCCTTTATGTGGATTCGGTTTTTTTTAATTGAAAATTGTAATCTTCAGTGAAATTACTGTTAAAAATGTTAAGGTGAAAGGTTTTTCTTGAAAATGATTGTAGTTTTGAGCAACCTCTGCATTTTAACAGGCTTCCTCTTCAAATATCATGTCAGCCAACGGCCAATGCTTGATCAAGTCATCCATTCCCTGCTCCTGCTAACCATCTTTCCTGGCGTCGCCATCTGCTTCGTACAAGTCTTTGTCCGTGACAATCTGATTTTGGACTTATTCCTTGTCTGCCTGGCCTTCTTGCAAGGAACCTGGTTTTGGCAGGTGGGTTATCTTTTCATTTTTCTTATTAAATTGGCTTTCCTGTTAGCCATGGCCAAGAAGCTACGGGTCAAGGAAACTCATGGGAACCCCTTTCAATCTACTACATAAAGTGTGTGGCAGCTTAGAACACATCTGAAGAGGAGGTCCAGGACCCTGTCCTCAGGCAAGGGACCAATGACCTCACGGAGTGCTGTGGAACGATCTACCCGTAGAGATCCGGACCCTTTCCACTCTCTCGGCCTTCCGAAAAGCCACTAAAACCTGGCTGTTCTGGCAGGCCTGGGGCTGTTGAACAAGGTCCAGCCCCACCTAGACGGAATGTATGGTGTGTTGTTTTTAAAATTGTATCTTTTTTTATTTTTATTTCTAACTTTTAACTTTTATCTTGTTTCTGTAAGCCGCCCAGAGTCCTACGGGATTGGGCGGCATACAAATTTATTAAATTACAAATTACTAATTAGCAAGGGATGGTTACTGGCCAAAACGTTTAGTGTTTAGCACCTTGGGAAACATGGACCAGCTATAATGCATTGGTGCCAATGACAATATTTATGGTTGTGGGTTTTATCTCTTAATTGTTGAGATATTAGATATACAGGTAATATACATGTACAGACAATATGAACTGATTTGAGCATCGAAGATTAGCCAATTCTGAGTTCCAAAGGAGTAGCGTAATCATAGTTCTGTTTAAACACTGCCCTCACTGGCCTCAAATCTCTACATTAGAATATCGCAAGAACTTGGACAGTGTTGGAAAGGAGACGTGTGGGATAAAACATATAATTAAATGAGGTGTAGATGAATTATTTTTATGTTTGGACGGCTTCTAAAACAAATGTTTGCCATTCGTGCTTTACCCAAATACTTTGCCACTTTTTAAAATGCTCTTCTTTTTTAAAAAAAAAAAATCCAGATAGGTTTTGTGTTGTATCCACCACGGGGAAGACCAGAATGGGACCTGAATGACCACAGCAACTTAATGTTCATCACCATGTGCTTCTGCTGGCATTTGGCCCTTGCAATCTTCATTACGGCAGTGAATTATGTCCTGGTCTATTGGTAAGTTTTCTGGAATAATACGTTCCTGATCAACATTATGTCCTTGAATAAAGAGAGTAGGAGAGGAGAAGAGAGGAAAGGGGAGAGAAGGAAAAAAGAGGAAAGCAGAGGAACGAGGGAAGGGATAGGAAGAGAAGGAGAGCGGGTAGGAGGGGGAAGAGGAAGAGAGGAGTAGGGGAGAGACAAGGGAAGAAGAAAAGAAAAAGGAGAGGAGGAAGAAAGGAAGTAGAGAAGGGAGGGAGGGTGAAAAGAAAACAAAAAATAGGTCGGTTACAACACAAAGTTAGGTGTATGATAAATGATAAAAAATGGATGATAAAAAAGGCAACCCTGGATGTATATTTTAATTTCTTATATGGAAAAAACAAGCATGTAAAAGTGATAAAGATTAACAAGAGCAATAACTATGTGAATGCATACCTATAACTATATATAAAAGAATAAAAATAAAAAAAACTTTTTATGGAAATAATATGTCCTTGAATAAAGGGCTATGCCGAGATGGGCATCAGGATAAAAGAACATATGAAGTAATGCAAGGAACTTTGCTTCCTCTGGGGATGGTCCAATGACAGCATGATGTCTCAACCAGGAGTGGTATTCACTTACTTTCCCTGCCAGTTGGCAAATGTGAGTGTGCACGCCCATGCATGCGCTTGGGCTTCTGCGCATGCACTTTGGCTTGAAAAGGTGTCTAAATAGGACAGCCTAGAGCTTGGGCAGGTGGGCAGGCCCACCAGCGATTTTTACTACTGGTTCGGGTGAACCGGTCCAAACCGACTGAATACCACCTCTGGCCTCAATGCAACAAGTATATTGAGATCATCTTGTAGAGCAGTGGTTCCCAAACTTGGCAACTTTAAGACTTGTGGACTTCAACTCCCAGAATTCTCCAGCCAGCAGAGCTGGGAGTTGAAGTCCACAAGTCTTAAAGTTGCCAAGTTTGGGAACCACTGTTGTAGAGGTCCAAGAACAAGTTGTTTAGACCAAGAAACCGAGCTGCAAACCCTTACTACATTAAGCCATGGTTTTCTAAATTCTTGGCTACTGAATAAATCAAGGATTTCGGGTTCATTCAAACATTCTAAACCAAAGGCATACTCGGTAGAACAAGTTGTCAAAACTTGGCAACCTAGTTAAGCCTTGTAGACCAAAAAAAAAAAAAAAGGTACGGTTCTATATGTAGGCAAGAAAAGCAAAATGCACAGGTGCAGTATATATGTGGTACCTGGCTCAATAGTAGTAATTGTGAGAGGGATCTTGGAGTCCTAGTGGACAACCATTTAAATATGAGCCAGCAGTGTGATGCAGCTGCCAAAAAAGCTGACACAATTCTAGGCTGCATAAATAGAGGGATAGAATCAAGATCGCGTGAAGTATCAATGCCACTTTATAATGCCTTGGTAAGGCCACACTTCGAATGCTACATCCAGTTTTGCTCACCATGATGTAAAAAAGATGTTGAGACTTTAGAAAGAGTGCAGAGAAGAGCAACAAAGAGGATTAGGGGACTGGTGGCTAAAACATACGAAGAATGGTTGCAGGAACTGGGTATGTCTAATTTAATGAAAAGAAGGACTAGGGGAGACATGATAGTAGTGTTCCAATATCTCAGGAGCTGCCACAAAGAAGAGGGAGACAAGCTATTCTCCAAAGAACCTGAAGGCAGGACAAGAAGCAATGGGTGGAAACTAATCAAGGAGAGAAGCAACTTAGAACTAAGGAGAAGTTTTCTGACAGTTAGAACAATTAATCAGTGGAACAACTTGCCTCCAGAGGTTGTGAATGCTCCAACACGGGAAGTTTTTAAGAAAAGATTAGATAATAATTTGTCTGAAATAGTGTAGGTTTCCTGCCTAAACAGGGGTTGGACTAGAAGATCTACAAGGTCCCTTCCAACTCTGCTATTCTATTCTATTCTATTCTATTCTATCTCCCAGAATTGTAGATTTCAACTCCCAGAATCAACTCCCATGGCTGGCTGGGGAATTCTGGGAGTTGAAGTCCATAAGACTTAAAGTTGCCAAGGTTGGACACCCAGGCTATAGAATGTGATGTGGATTGAGCCTTCTGCAGAGTTAACCAGCTGAGATCCACTGGTTCACCACATTGCTTGGTGGACTATTAATTATGTGAGTATGTTACACAGCAAAGATCAAAATACTTTTGACTACCCTTAGAGCTGGAAAGCTGCCGGTACTTGGAGATGCTCTTGCAAAAAAATTTCACTCCTTCAATTGGGATCATTTAGGGTCAGGTAGAACCAGGGGTGGGTTGCTACAGGTTTGCTTGTATTCAGGAGAACCCGTAGCTAACGTCATGGCCAGGAGAACAGTGTCTAGTTCTTGTAGGACAATTGTCCTGGTTGCTTCCAGAAGGTTGTTGAAAGTTGAAAGCTTCTCCCAGTTTCCTTCCCCACAAATGTCCTCATGAGCAATCAGCCGAAGAGAACTACGGTGGGACTAATTAGAATTATGTCTTATCATTGTCCACAGCTACCTCCAGAATTGTAAAAGGAGCTACAGACAAATTGAGATTGGACTTGGCACAAGGAAGCAAAAGGATGTACATGCTCCCCTCATAAACGAATCGGATGAAGAATAAGGCAGACGGATCGTTCAATTCAGAAACCTGAAAATGAAATAATCTTAACATCCCAAAGATTAATCGCACCTGGAAAAATAAAAAAGACTTTTGTCTAAGTAAGAAGACAAAGTAGCTGCACTTCTTTTACATTTTCCTATTGTATCTTCCGGCTTGTGTCATCTATAATCCCTATAACAGAATTGATAATGCTTCTAATTGCCACATGTTCAACCTTTATCCAACAGTGCTCTTTTTACGAAGCAATCTATTTTATCAGGGAAAGCAACCACTCGATTTTGCACTATTGCTGAAAGAAGCCAATAAGCTTAATTGGGATTTCCTTTTTGTAACGTTTTTAATCTATCTCATCTTGAGTTATATAAACAGAATCCCAAACCTTATCGTGAATAAACCTTCTAATTTTACACATCTATCTGGACATTTGGTTCCTGGATGTTATCTCAGATGATTGAACTTTGACCATAAGGCAGTGGTGGGTTTCAAATAATTCCACCACTGGTTCGCTGAAAATGTGAGTGCGCACAGGCGTGTGGCTTCCACCACACAGCAAGGCTCAACCGAGCAGCCTTTCGGGGCCTGCTCCCTTCCATCTCTGCTCTCCGGGTAGTGGCTGCTTCTCTCCGCACTGCTGGAAGAGCATCTTGTGCAATTTAGCAGCTGTGAGCCGCCGCTTTCCTCTAAGTCCCTTCCGGAAAGCGCGGCGGCACAGAGAAGCAGCAGCCATGTTGAATGCTGTGTCAGCTTTGGAAGCCATATTAACAGTAGTGGAACAATTTCATAATAAATTTCATGACAAGCCAGAGGTTCCTCCTAGGGAGGGGGAGAGGGGGTTAAGTGTATTTATGGACATTACATTAACCCCTTTTTTGGTGTTTTGTCTATTTCATTTTCCAGGATGTGGGTTTTTCTTCAAGGGGGCGGGACGCCTGTCAGCTTTGGAAGCCATATTAATACCGGAAGCTTCCATCCTGCCACATTCTTGTGTTTGGGAAATTAGGAGGGGGAATTTAGTAGAGGGAATGTAGTTCAACACAATAGCATTCTTCTTTTTGGTCATGGTATTTCTGCACTTGGAGGAGGAGTGGTTGAAGTGATGTCTCAATTTGGGACGGATTCGGATTGGACGACGTGATGGACTGATGGGTGCAGGGGATGAATAAATTGCTTTAGCCCAGGAGGGACATAGTTTGAGGCAGGGGAATGCAGGTGGAGGCCCAGGACAAGGCCAGAATGGGAGAATAGTGCATTCCCCAATTCAGCTCAGGTGAACAGTGAGCAGGTGGAGGCTCCGGGGGACGGCCTTAGCTGGGGAATGGTGCGTCCCTGGGCCCCGACTCGAGGCAAAGTGCGAACGGGCAGCATGCTTACTTTTGCTGAGCAGAGCGGGCAAGGCACGGAGGAGAGGCAAAGAGATTAGCTGGGCCATGTGGCAAAAGCAAGTTATATAGGGCGGGGCCAGCCAGTGGTGCGATTTGCCGGTTCTTTGAACTGCACAGAATCATTACTACCGGTTTGGTAGAACAGGTCCAAACTGGCTGAATACTACCTCTCCAGCAAAGTCCCAGCCAACAGTCTTTCAAGAGATCTCACAAATATAGATCTTTATCAGGCCTGGAGAGCTGCCAGGCTGATATCTTCCAAACGCCACTCTGTAGCAGACAATACTTGGCAAGAAGTCAGAAACAGATCTTCACCTGAATGAATTGAACTAATTGTCTCCTGCAAACTCCCCTCCCCTTTCCCTCCTCTTTATTCCCTATGGGAGGGGCCATTCACCATCCACCTGTGCCTTTACTGCCGAGTCGGCCCTTGTTCCTTAGCTGTTCCCTTCATCTGGCAGCGTTGCACATGCACACATGGGAACAGGCTCCAGCTGTTCTTCTGCCCCACTGATGTCTGACTCCGAAGGCAGCTGATAACTGTCCCCTCTCTGCCTCCAATGCAGAGCTCTCATCAGAGCCTTCCCCAGCCTCCAGGCCTGGCCCATGTTCCTCCCCAACCTCCTTACTGTCGGAGTCTTCTGCCAGATCCACTGGCTGCTGGCGGGACACAACAGCCGGATCTTATTTCCATATAGGCATTCAACCCTGGTGATTTCTTCCTCCCACAAATATTTATCTAATTGATTTGAGAGATTCAACTTGGATCTTGGCATTTTACAAATGCAATTATTTCTATCTCCTTAATCATCAAGTTGGTTACTCCGTTTTCCTGTTGTCAAGCAATGAATAATAGAAAAAAGAGATGCAGAACAATCTACGTTCCCCTGTCCATCTTTCTGTTTTAGATCTGATCCATAATTATCACACTCCAAAAAAACAGAATCCCTTAAGACCATTCCATGCTTTGAAGCTGCTTGGAGGAGTTTGATTAAATTCATAAAGCAAGCTTTCTTGGGAGGGAAACATCATTTGCAATGCAGGATAATTGCCAAAACAATTTTTTTTTAAAGTTGAAAAGGGGTGAAAGGTTTCTAGAAACACAAAGCCTAGAGGCACAAAATTAAAATTTTATTCTTTAGGGAAATTGTTGCATTGATCGAGTGGATTATAATTTCTTCGGATGTCTGGTGATTTCTTTGGTTTGAGGCCAGGTTGCCTCCAGCACTGCTTCAAAACCCTTTAGATATATCAAGGCAACAAAGAAATAAGCCGGCAGTTTGAAATTCAGGGAAAATGAGAATAGAGAGGAAAATTGTTGGCTTGGGTTCAAACCAAGCCAGCTTTCAACCTCAAAGGGACTGTGGGAGCAAGCTTCAAATGTGTAGATTGTAGATTGTTTATTTTGTGTCAGAAACGTCACAATGAAAAACAAGGCATACTACATGGCAAAAAATCAAAATATAAAATATAGGATGAAAATATGTACAAAGTAAACAGAACTGGCCCAGAAAGTAGTAACATTAATTGTGTTCTGTCGTGCTACCATGAAGTCCTCAGGTGTACACTGATCGGTGCACAAAGGACAGGGATACATATGTGTTATTGTCTGTATGTCACTACAATCTCAAAGAAAAGAAGCCACCGGATAGTCCCATTTGTTCAGGGTGTCTCTGGATCTTACTGTTGTGGCCTGTCAGTAGCCAGTGGGGCTGGCAGCAGATTCAGACAGTGAGGAGGTTGGGGAGGAACATGGGCCAGTCAGAAGGCTCTGAAGAGGGATCTGTGTCAGAGGCAGAGAGGGGGCCAGAGCCGTATGCCAGTTATCAGCTGCCTTCAGAGTCAAACATCAGTGAGGCAGATGAACAGCTGGAGCCTGTTCCCAGTCTGCGCATGCGCAGAGTTGCCAGATAAAGGGAACAGCTAAAGAACGGGGGTCGACTTGGGAGTAAGGCCACAGGTGGAGGATGAATGGCCCCTCCCAGAGGAAATAAAAGAGGAGTGAAAGGGGAGTGGAGTTTGCAGGAGACTATTAGTTCGCTTAATTGGTTCATGACTCTCTAAGACTCCTTGCCAAGTTCTGCAGATATTGGCCTGGGAGCTCTCCAAGCCAGATAAGGTCTGTGACTATAAATCCTCCCTTGAAAGACTTTGCTGGATGTGAATGAGCAGAATTCAGTTAATTAATAAAAGCGTTTTTTGTCGGGACAAGGAGTTTGCTTCATGCTCTTGGGAAACCCAGGTCAGAACACTTATTGTACCTGTGCGCAGTCTATTCAACAACTTCCATGCTTCCCAGCTTTTGTCAGAACCCGATGCCAGCTCTTCCATTGGTCCCATCCAGTGTTGGTTCTTTGAAGCTTTCCATAGATCCCGTTTCCTTTCAAATTCTTCAAAACCTCCAGATGGCAACAAAGGAAGCTTTCCCTAGATTTCAGGGGTGGTTGATGTATTAAGATAAGACCCCCATCTACCCTGGCATCCTTCCTCTCCATCTTCTTAATTGTAATCTTTACTGTTATTAGAAGCAGTTATTCTTTGTGGTCTTACTAGCTTGGCCACAAAGTCATCTGAAAAGGAGATGGGCAGCCAATCAAATCAAATCAAATCAGTCCTACCAAGGCAGAAGGGACATTATGTCGGGCAAATTATGTGGCTTGCATCCGCATCAATCAAGGGGCGTGGTGGCTCAGTGGCTAAGACGCTGAGCTTGTCGATCAGAAAGGTCGGTGGTTCGGCAGTTCAAATCCCTAATGCTGCATAACGGAGTGAGCTCCCGCTACTTGTACCAGCTTCTGCCAACCTAGCAGTTCAAAAGCAGGTAAAAATGCAAGTAGAAAAACAGGGACCACCTTTGGTGGGAAGGTAACAGTGTTCCATGCGCCTTCGGCATTTAGTCATTCCGGCCACATGACTACAGAGGCATCTTTGGTCAGCACTGGCTCTTTGGCTTTGAAACGGAGATGAGCACCGCCCCCTAGAGTCAGGAACAACTAGCACATATGTGCGGGGGAACCTTTAGCTTTTAGGAACCTTACTTTTTTCTCCATATCAAGCATTCCAATGTGAGGCACCAATAGAGAGGAAAAAGTAGATCTGGTGGTGGCAACAGGTAGCAGATTCGAGACAGGACATCCCCCCGCACATCACATTCCAGCCATGGAGCAAGAATGTTCATTTCAGCCCTTTCTGGTACATTAAAAGGCTTGTCCGCAGGAACTTCAGAGTTATTTGTCCCCTGCTATGCTCTGTTTGCCAAACGATATTTGCCTGTGCAAATATTATTGCATCCATTCAAGATGGGACTGACGCAAAGATCTCTATGGTTACCTTCCCGATTCGTTGTTTTTGGCATTTCAGAGACCCATTTCCCCACCCCAAATGTTGGTAGTTTTCAAGGACAGAAATCAATAGGCTGATGCTCACACAGGATGGGGAGCTCTTAAGTGTGTTATTTTGCCCTCGGGCTCTTCAGAACCTTTAGAAAGTTCTGCAGTGAGGCATGTTGTTCACTAAATATATGACTTTGCATTTGCTTGCTTGAGTTTTTCAAGAGCATAAGGATGTAAGAAGAGCCCTCCTGGATCCGCTCAAATAGTCTGTTCTACCAATGGCCAATCAAGTCCACCAGTCACCCAGATCAGAGGGTCTCCAACCTTTCGGACCTCAGGGACCACCAAATTCATAATTTTAAATCCAACGGACCACTAATATGATCTGCCTAATGACTAGCTGGGTGGGTGTGGCTAGATGGTCATGTGACTGGGTGGGCATGGCCAACTGGATGTCACTCATGTCGAGGGACGCCTTGCCGGCCTCTACTCGCCCCTCCCCTCCCAACCACTCATGGCTGTCTGCCAGCCCAGGGTCCTTAGAGCCCCAACAGGAAGCAGTTGTTGGAACTAAGCAGCTAAAAAGAGAGTGAGTTGGCAAAACAGCTGGCTCAGTTCAAATGGGATCTGACAAGAGGAGGCTCAGTAGAAGCACCTCACGGAGGACTACGAGCATAGGCTTTCCAAGCAGAGGGAAGATCTGTGGGAATGCAAGGCCAGGTACCAGCGCCTGGAGGCTCAACGGGCTGAGATGGTCAGCCAGTTCCATGACATGATGCTGTCCCACTGGAACAAGGCCCTCCATCTCTTTGTCACCAGCGGCGCTTCCCTCCAGCCTTCGCCCAAAGCCCTGCACCATGAGGCCGAAGCAGACTCCAAGTCAGAATTTCTGTCTCCCTCTGACCTGCTCAAAATAACCCCAAAGGGGGAGACTCCCTGCAGCAAAACAAACATTCATTGCACTTTAGCAAGAAGTGGTACCCTTTTGAGTGATCTTTGCTATCCTTAAAGATCCCAAGAGTAAGCTTGTAAGAGATCTGAGTATCGTCTTGCTTGGTAGGCCATCCTTTTCGTTATGCTTTTAAATATGTTTGTTTGAGCTAATAATGAAGCTTAACATTAGAGAGAGACAGAGTCAAAGAAACAGAGAGAGAGACAGAAAGACACAGATACAGAAAGGAGACACACACAGAGAGAGACAGACACACAGATAGACAGAGACAGAAAGACAGAGACAGAAAGGAACAGAGAAACAGAGACAGACAGAAAGACACAGACACAGAGAGAGAGAGAGAGACAGACATACAGACAGACAGAAAGAGACACACAGAGAGACAGAAAGAGAAAGAGACAGGCACAGATAGACAGAGACAGAAAGACACAGAGACACAGGGAGAGAAAGACAGAGAGAGAGAGAGAGAGAGAGAGAGAGGGAGGGAGGGAGGGAGGGAGGGAGGGAGGGAGAGAGAGAGAGAGAGAGAGAGAGAGAGAGAGAGACAGACAGACAGACAGACAGACTCAGGATAAAAAGAGCCCAAGAAAACTAGCCATTGTCCTTGAGTTTCAGGGGAAAGGGGAAGTGAAGGACTTCCTGGAACTCCAGTTTGAACACGAGTGACACTAAGGCGCACAGGGATAGATACCGGAATCAGAAACTGGAAGTTAAAGGAGTTTATTGATGAGTTTCCAACTTTTTCTACATTCCCCACAGACCACACCAGGGAATTTTGCAGGTTAAGTAAATCTGTGCATAGTGGGAAGAGAAATTATACCGGGGTGGGGTGGGGTGGGTGGGTTTGGAAGTGAAAAAGAAAATGTACACACAAAAAAAAAGAGTGGGGGGAAAAATTACAACACAGGTTTATCAGAACCTCGAGAATTTTTCTTTTAAAAAAAAAAACGCTGTGAGGATTAACACCAACTATACAGGCATTATTACAAAGACATGATGATTAATGGAACAATTCTTTTGACACATCAGTGCCCGGCGATTCCTTCCCTCTTGTTTCGCAAACTGTGTTTCCATGTGGGTGCATAACGCTGTGCGCAATGGCGAGCAGCGTTGTGGGTCCATTCTTCTTTCGCTTCTCCTTTTTGTTCAAGGCAGGACAGTGGCTCTCTTTAAATGCACATGCCTCATCAGCCTCAGCCAACTTCCTCAGGAAGACCCATCGGCCTTCCGAACCTCTAATGATCATGAGTTACCCTGAATGGAGGAGGAGGAGGAGGGGGGGGAACACACATTAACAAGAAAGATTTGCTTACATTAGGCAAGGCTAAAAAGGAGAAGTTATGCTGGGAGGGAAGGGCTGAATCCCAACGTCAAAGCTTCCAACTCTACAGCGAGGACTGGATTCCGAAAGCAAGGCAGGTGCGCCATCCTAATCTGCTCAAATCCTGACCCAATAATCCCACTACGAAGATCCTAAAACGAGAGAGCAGTTCCCCGCCTCGTCTTTAGAGGGGGTCTAGATTTTGGATGGGGGGAACCAAGCCACACAGCAGCAGAATTTGTACAGGTCACTGGCATCGAAGAATGTATTAAAGTTTTCCATAATGTTTATGAAGTTTGTTTTCTCCAAAATCCCAATGGGTGGAAAAGAAGTAAGGAGGGAGGGAGGGAGGGAGGGAGGGAGGGAGGGAGGGAGGGAGGGAGGGAGGGAGGAAGGAAGGAAGGAAGGAAGGAATCTTGCAACCCTACAAGCCAAAATGACCGAAGAGCCACTAAATTATTTCTTTATACAATGTGTTTGGGTACAAATACCCTGGGAATATGCAAGCAGAGAATCAGAAATAAAACAGTATTTCTCATGTATATTGAGAGCTTGTATATTAGACAATACAACAGCATTGGGATTTCTCATTAGATTAGGTTTCTTTAAAAAAAAAAGGAAAAAAATTACATCTCAAATATCTGCAATAGATCCATTTTTCCCATTTTACGCTTTATATATCATATATTGTTATATTATCATTTCCTCGCCCATTTGAAAAGAATGGAAATTGAAATTCTACAGTAGTAATTTAAGTCTTAAATGACCCAGGAACTCTGAATGTAAGGTGAAGTCCTCTTCAAGTGACAGTTGGTCAGTAGTTGATCCAAAACAATGGACTATTTTGGCCCTTTCTCCCCTAAACATCTGCTGGTCAGGGATGCAACCGTTTCAACACCCTTTAAATCTGCATCTGCTCCAGATATTTGTATGTTGGGTTCTCATAGCCATGATTCTGCATCTTGTTCAGATGCCTTTCCTCTGGAGTTAACATTGGGTCAACCTTTATGGGGACAAAAAGAAGAAGAAGAAGATGCTATCAGTTAGCCAAGAGATTATTTTGAGTAACAAAGAGTCTTTGCAATGGTATCAATACAAGAGAATTATTTGTAGCTCAGGGTTGTAGAGCCCTTGATGCTCTCTGCGATTATCTTGCCAACATTTCATTAACCAACTAGTTAACATCTTCAGAGCACTACCCTAGTTGTTGTGGCCCAGCAGGAGCCGTTGGAGATGCCACCAGACTCTGACAGCGAGGGGCCTATGAGTCGACTCTGGAGGACCCTGGACAGGGTTCCGACTCCGAGCAGGGCGCAGAGAGGCTGGTTGACCACCAGGAGGCACCTGAGCCTTGGACCAGTGGGGAGGAGACAAGGGAGAGTGAGCCGGATGCCAGCAGTGAGTTGTTCCTGGATGCTCGGCACCGAAGAGCTAATAGGCGTCAGGAACAGTTGCGCAGTTACAGGAGATAATTGCACTGAGCTGGTGGTCATTAGGCTCCTCTCCAGACTATAAAAGGACTGCTTGTGCACACGCCCCTCTTGCAGAAGTCAAAGCAAGAACTAATGTCGGAGAACATGATTGTGAGCTTGGCAGGCTGGACTGCTGCCAAGCCTTATCTGTGCTGGATTGCTGCCCCGGCTTATCTGTGCCGGTTTGCTGCCAAGGACCTGTCTGTCTGTTAATTAAATGCGGTAACTTATCTTTGGCTCGGAGTGTGCTTTGGTGTGGGACGAGGGGGGTCAGAACACCTAGTTGTGTAATGAAACATCTCCAAGAAAAACAACCAACCACACCAGATTTTGGAGATTAACTCACAAGAGCTTCAGCATCCATAACCCAAAAGGAAGTAGAACCCTAATGCTGCTTTACCATCTTTTGCATACGGATGCTACATAAATTAAAGAAATGACTCATAGCAGGGATTCATCACATTTCTAGACTGACTCCTGTTGCTCAGAGTTTCCAACAGGGGCTGTGTGCATGAACCAAAATATTTTTGCAGAGCTGGCAGTAGAGTCGGACAATGAGGAGGTTGGGGAGGAGCATGGGCCAGTCCTGGAGTCTGGGGAAGGCTCGGATGAGGGCTCTGTGTCAGAGGCAGAAATGGAGCCTGGACTGTCTGACAGTTCTCAGCTGTCTACAGAGCTAGAAAGCAGTGAGGCAGAGGAACAACTGGAGCCTGTTCCCAGTGTGCGCATGCGCAGGGTTGCCAGAAAAAAAGAACAACTCAGAAATCAGGGTCAACTTGGGAGTAAAGACACAGGTGGAAGGTGATCGTGACCCGTCAAAACCGCGCTTGACTAAGCCGCGCCCGATTAAACCGTGTCGCTGACGTCATCAACAGGGCGACAACAGCCAGTGCGGAGAAAGGGCGCTTTAAATAGCGCTTTGAAAGCAAGCCGATTCAACTTAAGGTAAGGGTTAGGTTTACGGTTAGCTTTAGGGTTAGGTTAAGGGTTAGGGTTAGGTTAAGGGTTAGGGTTAGGTTTAGGTTAAGGGTTAGGATTAGGATTAGGTTTAGGGTTAGGTTTAGGGTTAGGTTTAGGGTTATTTTTAGGGTTAGGTTCAGGGTTAGGTTTAGGGTTAGGTTTAGGATTAGATTTAGGATTAGGTTTAGGATTAGGTTTAGGGGGTTAATTTTAGGTTTAGGGTTAGGGTTAGGGTTTACAGCATGCTTCTGTCTCCGCGCTGTTGTCGCCCTGTTGATGACGTCAGCGACGCGGTTTAGTCGAGCACGGTTTTGTGGTGGAACCAAAGGTTATTGGCCCCTCCCATAGGAAATAAAAGAGGAGCGAAAGGGGAGGGGGCTTTTGCAGGAAACAATTTGTTTGGTTGGTTGTTAGATTCATTTCGGAAATGTGAAGATTTCTCCATGAATCTGAGAGACTCTGTGCTGTCTTTCCTTGCACAGCAACTCATTTGGACAATATTGGCATGGCAGCTTTCCAAGGTAGATAAGGTCTGTAGTCATAAATATTCCTTTGAAATTCTGTTTGCCAGGCCTTTGCTGAATGTGAAGGAGAGGAATTCACATTCGTTTAAATAAAAGGGGTTTTGTCGGGACAAGGATTCTGCCTAGGTCAGAATAAGTCTTAGGGGTTTCATGTTGAAAATTCATTTCCACGTCCCAGTTTGGAAAGAAGTGCCTTGAATCATATAATTCTCCAGCAATGATTCTACTGGTATTCTCCCCTAGCCTTGCTCTGCTCTACGTCCGGGTTTACGGGATGCATCTCCAGGCCCCTCTCACCTCTACAATCCCATGGCTGATGGTTCCATACTGCCTCTTCCTCAGCATCACCAAGCTGATGACTATAACCGTAGCTATGGCAACCGCTATCACCAGAAGGCCAATGAGAGCGCTGCTGCTGAAGCTGAAGTCGTCGCGCATAGAACGGTCCGTTTTCTGCAGGAGGGAGGACATAACAGGGAGAGGTTGAAGCATGGAAACCGACACAGGCAGACACGCATGAGAAGCCCTGTCCAGTACTGCAAGAAACATGATATGTGATAACGTGATATTCCTGCTCTGAGAGAATTGCACCACTCACTCCAGGTAAGTCCTCAGCTAACGGGCCATAACTGAACCCAAAATCTACATTGCTAAATGAGTTTTGCCCCATGTAATGACTTTTCTTGCCACATGGGTTAAGTGAAGCACTGCAGTTTAACAGATTGACAAGAGTTGGAAGGGACCTTGTAGGTCATCTAGTCCAACCCCCCCCCCCCCCCAAGCAGGAGACCCTAGACCTGTGTGTGTGTGTGTGTAGGATCCTACATGTGCCAGAGGTGGCACACGGCGCTCTCACGGATGGCATGTGAGCTGTCTTCCCCAGCTCAGTTCCGCCACCCATGCTCCATGCTGGTCTTTGTGTCTCTGCCAAGTATGTGCTTGCGTGGGGGACAGGGGCATGCAACAGGGCGCATGCGCAGAGCTGTGCGTGCATTGCATTTTGGGGATTTGGGCGTGTATGTGCACTTTGGGTACTCGGTCAGCAAAAGATTCGCCATCACTGCCCTGCACTATTTCTGACAGATGGCAGTCCAGCCTCTTCTTGAAAGCCTCCAGTGATGAAGCTCCCACAACTTCTGAAGTCAACTTCTGTTCCATCGGTTGGTTGTTCTCACTGTCAGAAAGTTCCTCCTTATTTCTAGGTTGAATCTCTCCTTGGTCAGTTTCCATCCATTATTCCTTGTCTGACCTTTGAGTGCTTTGGAAAATAGCTTGACCCCCTCGTCTCTGTGGCAGCCCCTCAAATTCATGTCTCCCTTGGTCCTTCTCTTCACTAGACTAGCCATGATGCCCAGATACAAATTAACAGAGTTGGAAGAGACCTTGTAGGTCATCTTGACCAACCCCCACCCAAGCAAGAGACCCTACACCATTTTTTGGCAGTCCAATCTCTTCTTTGAAGGCCTCCAGTGATGAAGCTCCCACAACTACTGAAGGCAACTTCCGTTCCATCGGTTGAATGGTTCTCACTGTCAGAAAATTCCTCCTTATTTCTAGGTTGTTAGATTAGTAACACAGTTGTTCAGTGAATCTGTTCCCCCCCCCACCCCCACTGATTTTGCTTGTCGGAAGGTCCCCCAGAGGGGACCACAGGCCACTGCAACCATCGTAAATATGAACCAGTTGCCAAGCATCCAAATTTTGATTACGTGACCATGGGGAAGTGTAAGTGTGAAAAATGGTCATAAGTCCCCTTTTTTCAGTGCTGTTCAAACAGTCACTAAATGAACTTAGAAGCAAGTTAGAACTAAGGAGAAGTTTCCTGACAGTTAGAACAATTAATCAATGGAACAACTTGCCTCCAGAAGTTGTGGATGATCCAACACTGGATGTTTTTAAGAAGAGACTGGACAACCATTTGTCTGACGTGGTGTAGGATTTCCTGCCTGAGCAGGGGGTTGGACTAGAAGACCTCCAAGGTCCCTTCCAATGCTGTTATACTATTCTATTCAACTGTTGTAAGTGGTTGACAACATCCAATATCCTTCTGGAGAAAAAGGGTGTCAACTCTCGAAACGACTCTAGCTGAAGCCGTATTTTTCTTGCTTCGTTTCTTAGTTGCCCTATTTTTTGGGGGGGGGGACTTATGGAACATAGAATGTTTTCCTCCAACATGCCAGACAAAACAACGATTAAGTCTCCTGAGAACCAAGGCCAAATGAACATGTTGTCAACCCTGAAGTTGGCTGAACTTTTTTTTCCTTTTTGTAATTTCCTAGGGAGGTTTTCTCTTCTCATTGCTTCAGGGTTCACACAGCCTGGAGCAAAAGAGACCGGGGAGGGGTGTGGGGCGGGGGGAATGTAGAGATAGCTGGAGCATTGTAGTCTAAATAAAATTCCTTCCCCTGGGAACCAAGGACATTCCCGCAGGTGTTCAGGAGGAGGAGACTGGGGTCATCTAGCAAGTGGACTATATGCTGATTGGACCATGTGACTGGAGATTCGTGTGTGTGTGTGTGTGTGTGTGTGTGTGTGAAAGTTTGACTTTTAATTGGGTGAAAAACCAGGGACTATTTAGAGCCAGTTTTTCACCAGGATCATACCAATTTGATATGTCCCAAATAAATGGTTCTTTGAGGAATTGCCTGCCTCGGAAGGGCCGTGTCCTTCACAGTTTTCAGGGTGGGCCAAATCTAAGCACCCCACGGACCTGTTCTGGCCTGCGGGCCTTGAGTTTGATGCCCCGGCTCTAACAGTAAATCTATATTGATGGCGATAAGACATACCGGAATGTCATCCCCCAATCCCCCAACTCTCTCAGGATTGAAAATCAATTCCTTCACATCGAGCGTCTCATCAATCACCTGAAAAGAATCACAAGAGAAGAGAATTTTACGAGGCGCTAACAACGACAGGAGCCATAATACTTTGCTTTTGTATGAAGTTCTGCCAGCGATTGCTACATTTGCTAGTTATCTTCAAGGGAACATTCTGACGCCCGCTTGACAATTTCATGTGCTTAGCAAAATCCCCAAAAAGCTGAGAAAGCTTGGTGTTGCAGGCACAAGTTTTCTCGTGCAAATTTCCGTGCAAAGGAGGCCTACCACGTTCTCATCCAGCTTGCTCTTGCTGTTGATCACTTTCTCTTCTGCTCCGATCAGCCCGTCTAGATCCACCAGGCCAGACCCTGCACGGAAAGAAATTAGGCTTGACATAAATAAATGAACACGAGATCCAGCCACAGCAAAAAATAATAATAATAATCATTTTTGTCTATGCAACTACATGAATAGCAAGTTTCGTTTTCTTAATGCGCATGTCACAGGGATGCCAAATGTTAAGACTAGAGCAGGGGTCGGCAACCTTAAACACTCAAAGAGCCACAAAGGTCCTAAACGGAAACCCCCCATTCAATTATGGAGCTAACCAGTTCCCCACCATAGAGTTTCCTAGCACGGCGTCCTTTTTCCTCTGCTGACCGGAAGTCCGGTTCCCCCACCATAGAGTCTCCTCCTAGTGTGGCATCCTTCTTCCTCTACTATCCTAACCGAGAGCCCTATCAATTGTGGGGCCGACTGGCGACAGGGAGCTGCAGCAAAGGAATGAAAGAGCCACATGTCACTCCAGAGCCGCAGGTTGCTGACCCCTGGACTAGAGAAACGGAATGGACAATGGTGAGGGGATTGTTGACCAGATTACACGATGAAAATGGAGGCGACTCAGAAGGTTCAAGGATTACCTGTCGCTTCTTACTAACTAGCAACAACAGTCCAAACTGATTTTTCTGTGGAAGCTGTACTTTCTCCTCTAGGTGTAACTCGTTGATGGAACCAAGACGCAGGTAGTCCTCGCTTTATGACCTTAGCAACCGTACAACCAGTCCCTTAGCAACTGTTTGAAGTTACAAAGGATCCCTCAAAAGGTGTTTACCATATTTTTCGGAGTATAAGACGCACCTTTTTCCCTCAAAAAAGAGGCCGAAAATCTGGGTGCATCTTATACACTGAATACAGCATTTTTTGCCTCCCGAAGCCCCGCCCCTTCACCAAAATGGCCGTGCGGAGCCTTTAGGAGGCTTTCCGAGTGCTCCTAGGGGCTGGGGAGGGCAGAAATGAGTGAAAAACGGGCTGTTTTTTGCCCGTTTTGGGGGGGCCCATCCCTCAGGAGCACTCTGCAAGCCACCTAAAGGCTATTCATGCCTTTTGAGGGGGGCAAGGGGCCTGTTTTTGTGAAAAACGGGCCATTTTGGGAAGGTTTGTAGAGTGCAAAACCCTTTTTTTTAAAAAATTTGCCCCTTCAAAACCTTGGTGCCTCTTATACACCGGTGCATCTTATACTCTGAAAAATACGGTATGTCCTGATTTCAAACTTCCAACCACTGCAAACCTCCTGGTCACATGAAATGCATTTTAGGCAAACAGCTTGCCTCCTTCGCCATTTGACGTGACTACGGTTTTTGACGTTTTTGCCTGTTTCTGGCATTTATTTCTGGTGTTTGGCAAAAAAAAAAAAAACACCCCTTGGATAAAATGGATTTGCTTAACAACTGCTGTGTTCACTTAACAACTGCCATGTTTGCTTAACCCATCAGAGCAAAAAAAAGTCGTAAAATCAGTCACGGTCTTATGGTGACTGTCAGGAGCAAAAGATCAGATCCACAGGTGAAGGTTTAACTCAGGAGTCGGCAATTTTAAACACTCAAAAGAGCCATTTGGACCTGTTTCCCCCAGAGAAGAAAACACCGGGAGCCACAAAACCCTTCCCGAGCCTGACTGTTTCCTGAGTGCCCCCAAAACCAGCATATGTATTTGAATTAAAGGTTCTCTTTTCTTCTGAAACTTTTCTTTTCTTGGATTTATCCATGGTTGGCCTACTGGGGGTCGAAAAGCTCAATAAATTGACGGGTGTCGCACATTGGCGGTTGTGGCACATACTTTTAGCGACAGGGAGCCGCAGCAGAGGGATGAAAGAGCCGCATGTGGCTCCAGAGCCACAGATGGCTGACCCCTGGTTTAACTAAACTGCTAATGCTACAGACAGGAATAGCCTCAACTAAAGGTTTAGTACAGTCACGGCAAACCTTTTTGGCAATGAGTGCCCAAACTGGAATGCGAGTGCATGCACGCGTCAGAGCACCAGAAACCCGAAGACCAGCTGGCCGGTGCACGCATGCCTGTTTTTTGGCCATTTTTCTGTTGTTTTTAGGCCCAAAGCAGCCTAGAAAATGTCCTGAAAAACAGCCCGTTTTTAGGGCATTTTTCAGGCTGCTTTTCAGGCCGTTTCCCACTGTTCTGGCACCCATGAAGACCAGCTGGCCAGCGCGCATGTGCATGCCGGAAACCAGAAGAGCAGCTCGCGATGGGGCGTGTGCCCACAGAGAGGCCTCTGCGTGCCACCTCTGGCATGCGTGCCATAGGTTTGCTGTCACAGGGTAGGTGCCTGCTTGGATTTTGATGAGGACCAACGGAATTGACCAAGAGAAGTTGGACTTAGTTCCCTTGTGGCTATGTAGGGATTCTAAGCTGGTCCCTCTTTTGACTCCGCCCCCAGGTTCTTCTACTCCTCCTCCTACAGTGATCCACTTAACCACCGCAACAACTTAATTCCTGGCTCAACTGAGGTCTTAACTCAAGGACTATCTGCCCAATCCTTTGGTGTTGTCCCTTTGCTGTATTCACGGCAGTACCAGCCCTTTAGGCACCCTGCAATCTCAGCCTATCTGAAGAACAAGCCTGGAAGTCATTCCAGAAATGCTGCTCGTTGGAGAAGTTTTAATTTTGTTTCTCTCAGACGCCTGAATAAAACCCTGGATTGGTTTCATAGGGGAAGAGAATGAAGTTCCAGGTATCAGTCAATTAAGCACCACTGAAGCTTTATATTTCTCCACTGGTTTGGACAAAGCTTGGCGGCACTTTTTCATGCAGCTGTTGATAAAAATAGGATTGCCAACATGATTGGAAATGTCCGATGATAGATATGATGGAAGAGGAGGAGGAGGAGGAGGAGGAGGAGGAGGAGGAGCTACTTTATATGTGGTTATGGAGGAACCAAACCTCCACAAGTGTTTTCATGTTGTAAATTGTTTGTCCTCCCCCCCCCTTTTTGAACTGTGAGCCGCCCTGAGTCCCCCCAGGGAAAAGGGCAGCATACAAATAAAGTGAAAACTAAAACTAAACTAAACTAAACAATTAATTCAAGATTAATAGCAGAAGTAGTTGGTGCTATCTTCAAATCATCCCAGATTTTCACAGTCCTGAATATCAAAGTCTTGCTCCATCTAATGCGGAGTCTTTGTGTACATACACATACAAACACACACACACACACACACACACACACACACACACACGTACATTTGTGTGTGTGTGTGTGTGTGTGTGTGTGTTTGTGTGTTTCTTTCTCCAGGCAGTTTCAGGAGTCAACACAGATCGAAGGAATCAATCAATCAGTGTCTATTAGACATAACACTGTCTTTGGAAGCATCTCCCCCTCCCCCATTCTTTTTAATTATTTTAAAGTGCCAAAGCAGACTCAAGGACATCTGCTTCTACTGCTTATCCCTTTGAAATCTCTCTGAAGTCTTTAAAAACACTCCTTCGGATTCCAAACATATTCGGAATTGCCCAGCTTGCTTTCCAAGGCTGCCATAAACCACATTCCCCCACCCCCACCCCCCAAAGTCAAAGCTTCCAAAAAAAGAAAAAAAAAAGAAAACACCTCCTAGGCCATCAACCAACAATCAATCCTCAGCATTCAGCTTTATGCTTTATCTGCATAAGGACTGCACAAAGACTCTAAATGGGTACCATTAGACTAGCTCACCAGCCTTAATTGGGCTGGTGCTCAGAGGGAAAGCTCTTAAGAAAAACCAGGCAGGCCAAGAAAGAAACAGCAGAAAGCTATAAGGAAATCAGAAGGGGGGGGGGGGAGAAAAGGAAGAAACAGCTCTACCGTTTTAGCTAAAGTGAACTAGGAAAAATCCTTCTTGCTATTTACTAGCCAGTGGGATGGAATTGCTTCCACTTTTTACAAGAGATAAATAGACAGAGGAAAAGAACACTGCATTTGTCTTAATAATTTGGTATTTCCTAATTAATCCCAAACCAAAAACCCTGGTTTCCCTGAAAATAAGGCCTCCTTGGATAATAAGCCCAATCGGGCTTTTGAGCGCATGCACTAAAATAAGCCCTCTCCCCCCAAAATAAGCCCTCCCCGAAAATATTGCAACACAGCAGCAGCCATGAGTTGACCACGCTCGCTACCTCCTGCACCTCAAAAATAATAAGACCTCCCCGAAAATAAGGCCAAGCGCTCATTTCGGGGAGCAAAAGAAGTATGACCCTGTCTTATTTTCGGGGAAACACGATAATGAGCCGTTGTTTTTTAATCTTATAGATTTCCCAGGGCTGCCCTGGGTTCCACAATTTTGACATCCGTGGCTATTAGAATCAACACGACTATATACATGGAAGAATCTCTATGAAAGTCAACTGAGTAATTTCTGACGGGCAACACAAATCCTATTAGATTCAAGATTCAACTTCTCCCCTAGGTACGTTGTTGTACTTTTTGTTATGAAAACATTCACCTGACGGGGTATTCCAAAAGAATCCAGTAAAATCGAGAACAAGAAGAAGTAAGAAAACATGGCCACTTACAGCACCATCAAGAATCGGAGGCTGCACATCGGCATTTTCGTACCAATCACATTCACTATTGTGAACATTGTGCAAATATTAATTGTACTAAGTATAATTCAGGGACCACTAATAGGATCTGCCTAATGACTGGTTGGGTGTGGCTAGGTGGTCATGTGGCTAGGTGGGAATGGCCAACTTGATGTCACTCACGTTGAGCCCTTGCCAGCTTCTACTCGCCACTCCTTGCTTGCCCGCCCGGGCTCCTTAGGGCCCCCAACAGGAAGCAGTTGTTGGAGCTAGAGAGTTGGCAAAACAGCTGGCTCAGTTCAAATTGAATCTGACCGAGAAGGAAGCTCAGCAGAAGCACCTCACTGAGGACTATGAGCATAGGCTTTCCAAGCAGAGGGAAGACCTGCAGGAGTGCAAGGCCAGGTACCGGCGCCTGGAGGCTCAGCAGGCTGAGATGGTTAGCCAGTTCCAGGCCATAATGCCGTCCCACTGGAACAAGGCCCCAGCTCTTTCCCACCAGCAGCGTTTCCCTCCAGCCTTCACTCAAAGCCCCCCACAGGAGGCCAAAGCAGACCCCAAGTCGGAATTTCTGCCCCTCCGACCCGCACAAAAAGACCCCGAAGGGGGAGACTCCCTGCATCAACAGAAACATTTATTGCACATATCCAGCCCAGGGCCATAGTTTTAGGACCCCTGATTTAGTGCAAAATAAAAAATGCAAATAATTTTTCTGAGGACCACCAAAATTTTCTCGCAGACCACCAGTTGGTGACCTCTGCTATAATTCTGTAGGAATTTATCACCCAGCCCCCTCCCAGAAAAATGAAATATTCTAGGAAATATTGAAAAGGCAGAATATTTCTCTGGATGTGAAAAGAAACATGTTTTTAAAGACAGAATGGCTGCCTGCAGCTTCCTGCCCATCCCCGCTTTGTCAATGGGCCATTAAGAAGGCCAAGCTAGTCCCTTTACAAGACTTCTCCACTTCAGCTCCCCGGGGATGGGATTAAGGCATGATAATATTGGCCCTTTACCCAACTCGCCACATGGCATCTGAGAACTCAACCAAACCTGGATTCAAAACGCAGCCTAGAGAGTTGTCCCTGCAGGGCCCCATGGGAGTCTGAAAACCAATCAGAATACAAGCTCAAGATCAAAGGCCAGAGAGGGGATAAAACCAGGGACTCAGCATCTCAGTCATTCCTTCTCCTCTTCTCCACCAATATTGAAGCATGTGATCCCCTGTTCAGGGCTCAAGCCATGTGACCCTGTCCAACAATAAACAATCTTTCCAAGCAGCCTCCATGTCTCCAGTGTCTTTTTCCCCACTTGGAGCTGAACCCAGAAAGACATTTCTGACATCAATTCATTCACTATTTGGGAATTACAGGAGCTACGAAACAATGGAATGGGGAAGCCTGACACACATCTAATTCCAGAGATCCCTTAATAGGCTGTGCTGTTGTTTTTTAAATCTACAGTATAAATATTTTGACAAATAACAGTGAACTTCCTGAAGAGCTTTTTAATAGTATTAAATCATATTAATCATGTTCTCCCACAGGTTGAAAATCTTACTCCATGAAGTCCAGCCCCGTTCTTTCAATAACATCTAATGCTTTTTTTAAAAAAGGCTTTTTTATTAATATTCCAAAAGATGAAAAGTAGACAAGCGAAGGAAAAAAAGGTAGAAAAGAAGCAAAAAGTAAAATAGAAGTGCAAAGGGAAAAAAAGGAAAGATAAAAGTGCAAAGAAGAAAAAAAAGCAAAGAAAAATATTTAAAAGAATGGCTTCCGATTCTCTTTTGCTAGAGAGAGAATATCTGGGATATAGATGAAAAAATACATCCAATCCTTATTCTAAAATTGACAAGAGTCTACATTACTTCTATAATCCCATATAACAATGTCTAATGCTTCTCACACCTATGCCCATATCCATTCCAAGTTAGTTTATATAGATTTACATAATTCTAATAGCTTACAGATTTTTTTCCCCTCTTCAGGAGTTCTAAATATCAGCCCTGTTTAAATTCTCCTTATAAACACCAATCTAACAAAGTTTACCCCATGGCAAAGAAGGGAGGAAGAACACTGCTGTAATAAAAACAGCATTTTAATCTTGAAACTGCACGTATCCGCTCCAAGCCAATTCAGCCGGCATCTGATCCCAAATAGCTGCTTCAAAACTTCAGAAGGCTCTAATCACTATTTAATTACTTACATATCATCAGCCTAATGACATTTATCGTGGTCATATGATCTCTAAATAGTTCAGGGGCCACCAAATTGACTTCTACGGCATCAGGGACAGCGGCTAACGCAACCTTGGTTATAGAGGCAGGAGGGAGGGAGGGAAGTGAAGCTGAAGTTATGAAACACAAAATTAAAAGGGATTAAAATCCACTCAAAAGGGGGAAGGGTATGATAAGAGAGCGCATTTAAAAGGGATCAAGGGAGAACCAACCTTTTTTCACTGGATGGTACAATTCCGGCTGAGAATCTATAGCAGGAGGGAAAAAACAAGAACAAAAAGAAAAGAAAAGAAATAGCAGAGAGAAAGGAGATTAGGAGGGGAGAAAAGAAAAAAAAAAAGGCTCGTGTGCGATTTCCGATTTAGATTCTGGAGAACATTTACATCAGAGATTAAATTCAGGTTCGGACTTCTTTTCTGCCATCCCAATTTATGAACCCCAGGAAACTAGGAAAATATATTTATAACTAGCTGGATACCTGTGCTTCACAACAAAACTATGTGATCGGGCTATGCAGGAGAAATTCGGTTTACAATCCTATTGGTTCAGGACTGGCCAGTGATTGAAACACCTAAGGAATATCGCTCCCGCCGCCTTGAGTCCGGAAGCAGTGGAAGGCGTAGACATTTTGGTGAGGTACTAACTTTTACTACTGTAAGGAGCCCCCGACCACTCCTGGGTGAAGGAGTGGAACCTCTGCCAGTTTGAACTGAGGTAACGGAATGTGAGGCAACTGGCAGTTGGAACAGAGTTCTTTTCAAGTGGGGAGGGAGAGTAGAATTCCTTAGCATCGGAGCGTGTTAATTACTGTATAGGAAATACTGATGATCTGATGGTCATTTTGAAAAATCCTTTCTTAACAAGCACCTAGAAACCAAGAGGAACATACGTGCCAAATTTCAAGTTTGTAGGCTTTACCGTTCTGGAGATTTTGTGTTGAGTGGTATTTGTCTTTTACATATATAGATAAACTCATAGCACACAGGCGTTAAACTCGTGATGTCACGTCGTCATGTGACGTAGCTCGACTTTCTCCCCCTTCGCTTAACTGGGGGTGGGGGTGGCCAGCGTGTGACGCATCCAGGCCGTGGGCTGCGAGTTTGACACCCCTGTTATAACATAATCAGCAGACAATACTGAATTCTCACCATGAGTTTTAGGGTGCGAAGATGGGAAGGCCAGCTACACATAGTACAAATATGTATCATTACGAGAATCGGCAACTTGCATGAATCAAGCCAGAATGCTAAACTCAAAAACATCTCAATCACCAAGTGGTTCTTCATCAGAATTTGCTCTGAAAAGCTCTGGCAAAAAAAAGGCTTGTCCAGAACAAATCTGAGACCAAGTTTATTCTATTTAAGTAGCTTGGCTCCGATGGGTTCAGGCCAGTTACGGTACAGCACTACAGTTTTGACGTACCTTCACTTTTGGAAGAAGCTGGGAAAGTTTTCACCTGGAATGGACGGAAAGGTTTATCATCAAAGAGCGGCGAATCTTCACTTTCTTCAGAGCTCACGTGGTCATCCACCGGGGATTCAGAAATGGAAGAAGTAAACTGGTCCATATCGGTTCGCTGTTCTTGAAGGAGCTTATCTATCAGAGACAATCAAGGGGGGAAATCTTGGTAGTGCCAGGTAACTACAGTCGTGGGGTTGGAAGGAACCTTTGAGGCTCCGGGATTGGGCGGCCTATAAATCTATTAAATAAATAAATAAAATAAACAAATAAAATAATCAAAACCTCTGCACAGGACAGGAATCACCATAGCGACACAGATTTACTTAGTTTTAAATTTAGAAGCTGTCTGGCTTCAGATGACTCCAGATGGGCTTCAATTTAGTAGCTTTCAATAAATTTAAATAAGATTTAAAATAAAATCTCCAGTAATGGAGCACCCGCAGCGCCAGGAAAAATTCACAGCTCACTCCTTCCTTCCTTCCCCTTCCTTCCTATTGAATACCTGCCTTTTTAAGATGTTGCTTCCCAAAAAAATCTAATTCAACTTCTTGCATTTGTTATCATTTCTAATCGAGTAAGAATATTACTTTTCTTTCACTAAAAACAAGCACGCAAAGGATTGATAGGGCTGGGGAAGTGAACAAGATCTCAAGGGCAAACCCAACCGTAGCTAATCTAATAAAAAGGATTGTGCCAAGAGGAGAATGGAGGCAAACAGGTAAAAACCATTGATAAAAAGATAATATTTGTAGCTTAGGATAGAACTATGGGGTCCTTCGTGCTCTCTAAGCTGGGTTTTTTCTTGCAGGCGTTTCATTACCCAACTAGGTAACATCATCAGTGGTAGAAGGGAGAGGGATTTGTGCTCTATTTATCTTGCTTTGCGGGTGTTGAGGAGTGTTCTTGATGGGTCCTTGATTTAGACTGTTATTTACTGTTAGCTTGATTGTTTGGGTTGGTAGTTCCAAATTCCAGGAAACAAAACCCCAATCGAGAAGCCAGCATGAAGGAGGGTCAAAAATACTCACCAATCTCACTCTGGATTTCTTCAGCCACGTATGGTACTTTGTACAGCAGCGATAAACTTTGATTCATCCTGTCCTCTATTACGCGGAGGTGTGTCATCACCTTTCAACAGAGGGCAAAGTTCAAATAATGTGTGCATCTGTACTACTTAGATTAAAACAATACACCGAGTGTGTTAAGGCCCCATTTATAGGCTGCATTGACATCTATGGCCACAGTTTTACTTGGCAATGGCATATACATATTCTGTAATGTTTTAATTCTTTTATGGTTTAATGTTTTTATGATGTTCCTCACCCAAAGTCATTGACTGAGATGGGCAGCCATAGAAATTAAATCAATCAACCAATCCTCATGGTTTTAGTGCTCTAGAACCCATGTTATAAATTATGTTTACATAAAAACATAATTCTCCCATAGACAATTCTATCGTACAGTTTTTATTTCGTTAATCTGAATCATGCTACAGTCCAGGGTCAATTTTTAAGCCAACAAAGGTTACAGATTCAACTTGATTTGTTGCAACGGGACTCCACAGTTTAGTTGAGTTGAGTTGAGTTTATTTATAGGCCGCCCTTTTCCCTGAGGGGACTCAGGGCGGCTAACAACTTGTATGGGAGGGGAAGACATACAATAACATAAAAACACAATGTATAATTAAAACCAAGCAACATTCATATAACATTCGGGTGGGGGCGGACTATGGTCTTTACCCCCAGGCCTGGCGGGATAGCCAGATCTTGAGGGCTGTGCGGAAGTCTGAAGGGTGGTGAGGGTACGAATCTCCACGGGGAGATCGTTCCAGAGGGTCGGAGCTGCTACTGAAAAGGCTCTCCTCCGCGTAGTTGCCAGCCGGCACTGTGTGTTCTTATTATTTTATCAGCTCTCGAGGTAACTGTATTTTAATTTTCATTCTTTGATTTTTATCCACCACAAGGTAGATAATGTGTCTGTGTCAGTGGTGGGGTTCACTTACCTTCCCTACCGGTTTGCAAATGTGAGCGTGCGCGCCCCCCTCCCTTCGCTCACACAACCTTCTGCGCATGCGCACCCGCCTTCTACGCATGCACAGAAGGTTGTGCATTGTGTCGGGACAGATGGGCGGATCCTCCCACAACCGCCACTTCCGGTTTGCCCGAACCGGCTGAATACCACCTCTGGTCTGCGTATATATGTGTGTGGGCAAAGACAATGAGGCGTAGTAGACACATTGTTGAGATTAGTAGTTTTCTGCCTACAACAACTTCCCTTTTTAAAAGAATTGAAGCTATCTAGAGATAGCAATGATACGCGGGTTTCTATGTTTGCCCAGCTGAGATCTGGGCTTTAAGAACAGATATCTCCCAAGCTAAGCGATAATTATTCTTTCAAAGAAGAGTAAAAATAAAGCATTCTAAAAATATGCTTTTGTCTCCAACCATTGATCTGGGGACTGTGCTCAAGCTTTGATTACACGGGGAGTAATGTTTAACTTCGCCACATAATAGAAGGACACAAAAGCAGAGTGGTGTTTTCAAGGGACATTTCAGGCCACAGGGAGAAACAGCCTATTAAAGAAAGAAACGCTGGCATTTTTTTTTGTTCCCGGAGAGATTTGCTGGGATGAAAACCTCAGGTGTGGTTTCCTGACCACACAAGCCAGATTCCTGTTTCCTCCTGAGGCACATAGCTCAAGGCCTTCCTATCTTAAAATGTATTATCACTCTACAACTGGCCAGCCTCAACCACTCTCAGATTGCTAACGACCGATCCTTAGAGTACGAAGGACCGGATGACTGAAATATAAATTCTTCCATTCCCCGACAGTTAAGTTAGAACTGAAGAAGCTTCTTGGGTAAGAAGCGAAAAGTTTTCAAAGTGGGAGACGACACCCAAATAAGTCCAGTTGCCTTTTGGAAAAAGCACCTTTGGGATAACCGTGACCTAGATGGTTGAGAAACTCCATAGAAATCTCCAGTAATAGCAACAGCACTTTTACAATCCTCTCTAAGTGGTTTACAGAGTCAGCCTATTTCCCCCAACAATCTGGGTCCTCATTTTACCCACCTTGGAAGGACTGGCGAGATTCAAACTGCCAAATTTGCAGGCAGCAGAAGAAACCTGCAGTACTGCACTCTAACCACTGCGCCACCACAGCTCCTAATAACACCCTTTCTCCATTCCCAACCATTTCCGCACTTTCAAGGAACAGTCAGGCCAGAGGGAGTAACAGCCTATTATAGAAAGAAGGGCTGGCATATTTTTTTCCAGAGAGATTTGCTGGGACGTAGACCTTAGGTGTGGCTTCCTGACCACACAAAGGACATTCCTGAGTCACATAGCTCAGCCTTCCTATCTTAAATTTATTATCGCTCCACATCTGGCCAGCAGACGGTGCTACACATTCACAGAATATACAGATGTGATGGCGAGCCGTCGCCCCAGCTCAGCCCCACCGCGCCTCCCACCGGCCAGCTAATTTTGGGGTCTCTGCTGCACATGCCGGGGGGGCGGTGGCATGTGAAAGACGTGTGGGCATACATTTGGGACAGGGTTAGGCATGCACATGCATGTGTGGGATCAGATCGGAGCACTGGGGGAGTGTATCCCCCCCCCCCCCCGCGTCCCATTTTTGATCCCAGGAGTCTTCAGGGAGGTTTCCTAGACCCAAAATGGGGCAGAGGAGGGAGGGTTTTGCACGCACATGCGCAGGGGGTTGTCGGACGCGCACTGCATTGTGGGTGTAGGAACATGTGTGCGTGCTGTCGCATGCGTGCATCTGTTTTCAGCATGCAATGACAAAAAGCTTAGCCATAACTTATGTGTAGGCTTCATGGTGTAGGGGATGATAGCAGTATAGGTAGCCATTCATTTAGCAATAGCAATAGCAGTTAGACTTATATACCGCTTCATAGGGCTTTCAGCCCTCTCTAAGAGGTTTACAGAGTCAGCATATTGCCCCCAACAACAATCCGGGTCCTCATTTTACCCACCTCGGAAGGATGGAAGGCTGAGTCAACCCCGAGCCGGTGAGATTTGAACAGCCGAACTGCAGAACTGCAGTCAGCTGAAGTAGCCTACAGTGCTGCATTTAACCACTGCGCCACCTCGGTACTTTAATGACAGTACTGAAAAAAAGTGACTTATAAGCAGATCCTAAAGCTTAGGACCATCGCTTAACAACTGCATGATTCCCTTAACAACTGCAGCAGTCCACTTAACAGAAGTGGCAAAAAGAAAAAAAAGTTGTAAAATTGGGCATAACTCACTTAGCGGCCGTCTTGCGAGAGGCCAGAGTGCAGATGTACTGCCCATCCGAATTCTTAACAGTTCCTTATAACATCTTAGCCTTTTTAAAATGTGCACATTTAAGAGGTTAAAAAAAGGAACTGCAAATATGGGTGTTCTGGAAGGGTTGTCCCTTCCACGGAGAGAAGAAATATTCCAAGGTTGTTCAAGAGGTTGCCTGAATTTTATTTTTATTTTTATTTTACAAACCTTTAATCCGTTTTAATCGGGGTGGGAGGTGGGGCAGACAGAATGAAAATCAGAGTTTACTGGCTGGATGCCCTTCCTGACACCTATGCCGGGTTCAAAGCAGATATTTTCTCTTTGCACCGTGATTAAGAGAAACATCTGCCATTGCCTAGGATTGAACTCTCAAGCTTCCAAGTGGTGAGTTGTCACCAACTCCAGGCCGCCTCCCTGCTCTAAAGATGGTATCTGAAAGATTTCAAATATTTTACTCGGCTCACACAAAGCGAACTGGGACAGGCACAGGGGAAACCTAGGCAGGGGCTTATAATTTGAAAAGAACCTGGTTAGAATGCGTCAGAGGAATTTTTTTTCCATACCTGTGATTTCATCTGAGCGGCCTTTTCTGGATCCACAGCCAAAACATGCTGGTAGTGATGGATCGTGTGGAGCCTGTCTTTGTTCTCAGCATGGATGTACCGTTTCAAGGCTTGGAGGATACGGTGGGGCTGCAAAAAAAGCAAATCAGATGGGGTGAGCCGGATCATTTCCCACCCACCTCCTCCTTGGGAGACAGGTGATCATTCCACCCTCTGTCAGCCCTGGAACTGTTTTGGAAACCTTCAGGGCTGCCGCAGGGGCTGCCGTGGGAATGTAAAGGGAGGTGGGGAAAGGGTAGAGATAACTGGGGGAATTGTAGCCAAAACAACCATTCTTTCTCGTGGGAGCCAAGGACACGTCCCTGCCAGCAGTGGTGTATTAACCCTTAAGCAGACTAAGCACATGCTTAGGGCACCAGGCTCAAGGGGGCACACAGGTGTTTGGAAGGCATGGGCCAAAGGCAGCCCAAGGAGGACTGTGACCTGATTGGACCATGTGATGGTTGTGGGGCAGAGGGGGAACGCTGGCGGTTTGCACCGGTTCGGGCGAAGCGGTAGTGGCGGCAGCATGAGGCTCCGCCCACCCACCCTGACATCACCAAAGACATGCCCAGTTGCACGCTCCGACTACCAAACCGATAGTGAAGAAAATAGAATACCATCTCTATTGTGGGGGCATGAACTTTGGGTTTTGATTGGGGGTGGGTGGGAAACCTCAGCTCCTTTAGAGTCGGGCTTTCACCAGCTGTGCCAATATGGCTGTCAGCCTCTTTGATGCATCCTTGCTATCGGCTGCCAGAGTAACGGGGATGGGGAGGGGGGGGGAGATTGGCATCTGGGTGGGGAAGTGAGCTGGTGAGAGATGGCCTGGGTGAACGAAAGGGGAGGATTGCTGTCATGGTCTACTGAGCAGCCGAATGGACGTGTTTAGATCCTGTCAAGGTCAACCATCCTGGAATGCCAGATGGGCGAACACACCTGAAGTTGCGTCCCACATGACGCCATATGAGTTGGGGATTGGACATTCCGCCTGGATCCTTTTGGGGGGGGGAGGAGTTGGGGATACTTCCAATATGTACCATATTTTTCAGGGTATAAGATGCACCAAGATTTTGAAGACCTTAAATTAAAAAAAAGTTTTTGCATTCTGCAGACCTCCCAAAAATGGCCCGTTTTTTCTGCAAAAACTGGCCTGTTTTTTTCCCCCCCACAAAAAAGGGGCATGAATAACCTTTAGGAGACTTGTAGAGTGCTCTGGGGGGTGGGGAATGAGCAAAAAGTGGCCCATTTTTTGTGAAAACGGGCCGTTTTTGTCAAAAAAAAAAAAAGGAGCATACATAGCCTTTAGAGGATGCTTATAGAGTGCTCCTGGGGGCTGGGCAAAATTGAGCCAGAAACAACCCGTTTTTCACTCATTTCTGCCCTCCCCAGCCACCAGGATCACTCTGGAGGCCTCCTAAAGGCTATGCACGGCCATTTTGCTGAAGCAGGTGGAATTTCAGGACACCAAAAATGCTGTATTCAGTGTATAAGACGCACCCAGATTTTCAGCCTCTTTTTGGAAGGAAAAGGTGCATCTTGTACTCTGAAAAAATACGGTAACTTTCGCATAATAAAAGCTTTTATTTTGCTTTTATTTTGTTGCTATTATTTCAAACTCAGTAAAAAGTACCTCTTCTCTACAAACTTGGGAGTCGGTGGCTTCATTTCTTGGGTTTTGAACAGAGGCACGCCTGACAATGGCATTACTACTAAATTCTTACTCTGAGGAAACTCAGGGCCTCAGAGTTTTGATTTCGTGGGGACTGTTAACTTGGAAACTTGACACCCTCCCCAATTAAGAGGAAGTCACGGCAAGCCAGACAAAACGAACCAAGCAGTCCTAAGCTAAACTGAGGATGTTTGGACTTATTTCAAGTTAAATTTAGCACTTCTTGTCCAATTGCAACGTTTAGATACAGATTAACAGAGTTGGAAGGGACCTTGTCTTCAACTGGTCCAGAATGCGGCTGCGCGGGTTATCATGGGGGCACCTAGGTGCTCCCATGTTACACCCCTTTTAGGCGGCCTGCACTGGTTGCCGGTTGTCTTCCGGGTGCGATTCAAGGTACTAATTATGACCTTTAAAGCGCTCCATGGCTTAGGCCCAGGGTACCTGCGAGACCACCTACTGCCACCAGTAGCCTCCCACCATCCAGTGCGATCCCACAGAGTTGGCCTCCTCAGGATGCCGTCGGCCAGACAGTGTGGGCTAGCGACCCCCAGGGACAGAGCCTTCTCTGTGGGAGCGCCTTCCTTTTGGAATGAGCTGCCCCCGGAGCTTTGTATAATCCCCGACCTCCGGTCCTTCCGACACGCCCTAAAAAGTTGGCTTTTCCAGCAAGCCAGCCTAGCCTGAACAAAATAAAATAAATTATTGATCATTGTTAATTTTAATTCACTTTTTTAAAAAAAAATGTTATTGTCAATTCTAATTGGGTTTGTTTGGGATATTCTATTTAATTCTTTTTTTAACTTTTGTATTATGTGTTTCTTTTAATGTTGTATGCCGCCCTGAGTCCTTGGGAGAAGGGCGGCATATAAATCTAATAAACCTAAACCTAAACCTTGTAGGTCATCTAGTCCAACCCCCTGCCAAAGCAGACCCTACCCCATTATTCATTGTGCTAAGGCTCAAAGGCTCCCTTTGCAGCATCTCTAATGATATCCCAAAGGTGCTTTTTCCCCTGACACCTGTTTGCACGCTGATTCAGATGACTCTGAAGGATACAGATTAAACCTCCCAAGTAGCCTCGACTACTCTCAGAATGCTAACGATCAACCCTTAAGAGTGCGAAGGACAGGATGGACTGCAAAGAATATAAATCCTCCTGGTCACAAACAGTTAAGTTAGAACTGAAGAAACTTCTTGAATGAGAAGCAAAATGCTTTCAAAGAAAAAAAAACAACAAGAAGAAAGTCCAGCTGCCTTTTGGAGAAAAGCACCTTTGGGATAACCATGATCTGGAGGATTGAGAAACTCCACAGACTTCATCATCATCATCTTTTAATGACCCCATAATCCTTTGCGGGGTTGAGCCTGGGCAACTGAATGGGAGTGTTTCCTGGCCAGATGCCCTTCATGTTGCCGATGAGGAGTATATTAAGCAGATATAATCTCGACGTGCCCGGACAGAGAAATATTTGCCTCTACCTAGGACTGAACTCACAGCCTCCTGATTGTGAGGTGAGAGTTCTACCTGTAGGCCACCACACAACTCGAAACTTCTCCAGTAATAATTCCCCATCTCCATTCCCAACCCCTTCCCTGCTTCTGACGGAGGGGTTCAGTACCCGTGGGGGGTCGGACTGCAGAGCCACAAGGTAGTTTTCCAGGGCGACCCGATGGCGCTCATCCAACATGGCTTCTACGTGGGCCAGGTGAGTTTCCACGAGTTGTTGTTTTTCGCTCGCAGCTTCCTTCTCGAGGGACTTGGCCATCGTCTGGAATCTCTGGAGAAGGATGGCGTGGAAAGAATTTGTATTAGCTGGTGACAGAGAGATCGGTTCCTTTCGACTGTAAATAGCTGCTTTTGGACCCATTGGTTCAGTGGTGGGTTTCCGGATCCTGTTCCAACAGGTACGGTTGGAACGGGCCCGGCGGCGTCCATGTGGACGTGCGCAGTGCGCAGATGTGTCTTAGCGCCTCTGCGAGCCTCCGTGATGCTCCAGCTGCTCAGCGGAGTGTCGTGCAGGCGCTGTACACACCATGTCCGGAAGTGCTGAAGACTTAAAAGACTGGTAAGGATGGGCCCTCCGGAGCACCGTACTGGAATGGAATCCGGTGCTCTGAGCAGGCTCCGGTACACCGCCTGCAACCCACTACTGCATCGATTGCATAATGCTTGTCCAAAGACAGAACTCAGCTTTTGCTCTTACTTAAGTTGTGTTTGGAAGATACAGCTCTGAACACCTTAATTCCGTGATGGGAAAGTATGGCACCTGTGCCAAAAGTGGCACGCAGAGCCATCTCTCCCGGAAGGTGAACAGTCGGCTGTTGCTCTTCCGTGTTCCGGCGCAACAGCCAACTTGTCTTCACGTGCGCCGGGGCAGTGCTCTTCCGGTTTTTGGCCACCTGGTCTTCTGCTTACTGGCCTACATGCGCACGTGAAGACCACCTCACTAGAGCGCATGCACACGCTGGAAACTGGAAGATCATCTTCCTGGCTCACGCATTTGCACTGGGCGGCTACTCTTCCGGTTTCTGGCATGCGCGCGCACTCCCGTTAGCAGCACTCTGTGCCGAAAAGGTTTGCCAACACTGCCTTAGATCAGGGGTGTCCAATCTTAGTAACTTAAAGACTTGTGGACTTCAACCTCCAGAATTCTGCAGCCAGCATGGCTGACTGGGAAATTCTGGGAGTTGGAAGTCCACAGGTCTTTTTTTTCCCCCCATTTTTTTATTTTTTAAATAAAAACAAATAAAATCATCCATTACAAACTTGTAGAAAGTGTGTCAATTGGTTACACAGAGTTTTCGTGCATCCCTTCCACCGTCATCACCTCTGATTTGTAGCAAATTATCTACTTTACATCACATATATTTATATATAATTGCTATCATCATACCTCATCCTTTATCTACTATAGTTGTTTTAACGTCCCTTTATAACAAACATTCAAAAATTTAGAACAAAACCACATAGTGGCATTCCCTTATCTATTTTCAATGTCATCCAATCACATTATTCCTTTATAACACATTCAAAATAAAAAAAGTAATTATGTTTAAGAACAAAAGTTTTTAAACCTTTTTTCTTAATCATTGTTTACAACTTTTATCCAATTTCCCTTTTATCCTGTCAGTACAAATTATTACATTATTATCATTATCAGTCATTTATTTAGCAATAGTTTGACTAAGTTTAACTAACTTTTTCCCCTTTTTTCATCATTTAAAATTTTTACCAACTTTCCTCTTATCAAACCAATACATATACATTGTTATCCTTATCAATTATTTATCTAACTTTATCCACTAACACTACATTTTTAACACAATTCTCTAATTTTAACAAAAAAATTTGGAAGTCCACAGGTCTGAAAGTGGCCAAGATTGGACACCCCTAGCATCAGTGGATATTTCAGTTGAACGCAAGGACACAATTAGCGAAAATAATAGGTATTCCTAGCTAACACACACACACACACACACACACACACACACACACAGAGTCAACTTTGAAGCTCTCCTGGCAGAACTGAAGCTTCAGTGCTGCCACATAGGAGGCCAGGGATAGGGAGGGGGGATGGGAGACAGCTGGGGTTACATAGTCAAAACAAAATACTTTCTCTTGGGAACCAAGGACATTCTCACACCTGGCTGGAGGAAGGAGGAGTAATGTTATCAGACTACTAGACAGCGTCTTGATTGGATCATGTGACTGATTGTTTGGGGTTGAGAGGAAAACTTTTACTTTTAATTAGGTGACAGACCGTGAGACTTTTCAGAGGCGGTTTTCACCAAATATGCGCCAATGTGATATTTTCCATAAAGCTATTCTTTGAGGAATTTACTTGTCTTGCGTTTTGCTTGATATGGAACTATTACTTGGAACCCTGACAATCTATCTACCTAGTCCTCGATTTACAACAGTTCAATCAGTGACCATTTTCATCCTTTTGACTGTGGCAGCATGCCCGGGGTCATGTGATCAAAGTTCGGCTGCTTGGCAACTGGCTCATATTTATGACAGCTGCCGTGCCCTGCTGTCAACCATCTTCTGACAAGCGAAGTCAACGGGGAAGTCAGATTCACTTAACCATGTCACCAACTTAACAACTGCAGCGATTCACATTAACAACTGTGACATGAAAGCTCATACAATGAGGCAAAACTCACTTAACACGTTTTTCGCTCAGCAAATATACACACACACACACACATAAATATGTATAAATATAATAATGTATAAATAATTCTTTCTCCCTCCCGCCCTTCTCTCCTCCCCTCCCTCCCTCCTCTCTTCTCCCTTCCCTCCTTACTTTCTTCCTCCTTCCCTCTCTCTTCCCCCCTTGCGCCCTACTTCCTTCCTTCCCTCTCTCCTCTCCCTTCCTCCCTATCTCCTTCCATTCTGCCTCCCTCCTTCTTTCTCCCTCCCACCCCTCTCTCCTCCCCTCCCTCCCACCTCTCTTCTCCCCTCCCTCCTTACTTTCTTCCTCCTTCCCTCTCTCTTCCCCCCCTTGCCCCCTACTTCCTTCCTCCCTCTCTCCTTCCATTCTCCCTCCCTCCTTCTCTCCTACCATTTTCCCTCCCTCCTTCTTTCTTCCTCTTTCCCCTCTCTCCTCTCTCCTCCCTCCTCCACTCCACTTTCTTCCTCCTTTCCTCTCCTCTCTTCCCCCCTCGCTCCCTACTTCCTTCCTTCCCTCTCTCCCCTCCTCCCTCTCTCCTTCCTTTCTCCCTGCCCCTTCTTCTTTCTTCCCCCCCTCCCCCTCTCTCCTCCCCTCCCTCCGTCCCTCACTCCCTCCCTCCTTCCTTCCTCTTGGAAGCCCACACATCTTAAAATTGCCAATGTTGAGAAAGTCTGGCTTAATTAGGCCACACCTCCTTGGTCCAACATCTCTTAAGTGAAAACGGAGTTTCCTAGCCTTAGTTTGGTGGTAAACCATTTCCACAAGGCCTCCTCCTCTTAACAGATTTATACATAAATCTATTTCAATTCTAGGAATACATTGCCTTCGTTCAAATCTGAGAGGTGGTGACTGACCTGCATTAGGGCCTGCCTCTCGGCCTTTGGAAGGTTCTTGGCTTGGATCTCCGCTTCCTCCCATTCCTTCTTCACCTAAAGAATTCGGAAAGATGGGAAACCTGGTTTAGGTAGGCCTGCTGGAATAAGGACCGTGTAAGTGTGGCAAAAGTCCGTTTCGGTAACCAAATACCCTTCCTGTCCCGTACCCGTCCCCTCCCATAGAATTTCTAAAGCACTTTCTCTCAAACCTGGTCAGACTAATAAATGTTTGCAATTTAAGCTTGAAAACCAGCTGAGGATGTTTGTGGCTTTTACTATTAAGGAACAAAACAAAAAGAAGTCCCACTCCAGCAAAAAGAAAGTGTGGGGTTTTTTTTAATGACTCAACTGAAAACCCACAAATGAAATCGATGGCAAGAATGCAACGGGACTGAGGTAGCCAAAGTTAGTTTAGTTTATTGGCACTGCACATCGTACAATGAAATTAAATGCCATCTCCAGTGTACGTTATCTGCGGTCCGATTCTCTGCTGCTTGGAAGCGTTGGGGAAGATCCGTCGGCTCCCCGGTCCTCAGCTGGGCTCCTGGGTGCGAAGGAGCCTCCAAACAGCCCACACAGCTCCTTTTGTCCTCTTACGCGACCGTCCAGTCGCTGGGGATTGCGCTAGCCGGCGGTGCGGCTGGCTAGCGGCTCAGAGCACAGCAGGAGGGGTGAGTGATCTTCAGAAGCCTTCTTTAAAAGGAAAAGGTCTAAAAAAGTCTAAAAAGCTCTAAAAAAATCCTAAGGAAAGGTCCTGACGCCTGTAGAATCCTGCAGGATTCGTAGAGGCTGCAAATCCTTGCAAAAACCTAAGTCTTCAAAGTGAGGGAGAGTCAGGAAAACACTCCTTCTGGGCTGTAGACTGAGGTTAATCTGGGAGGTCAGGAGGAGGAACGTAGGTGGGGCCTCAAAGATTACCTCAGTCTCCAGGGCAAAAGGGCTGGGTTAATACCCATGTGTTACTCCTCCCACACCTCACTTTGGAAACAACGCAAGCACACATCCTTCACATCCTATATAATTGAAACTGGAAACCTGATATTGCATTAATATTGCACTATACCGTAGAATTCAATATAGTTGCTGCTCCGGGATAGAAGCTGTTTTTCAGCCTATTTGTCCTTGTTTTTTATTGTCCTGTACCAGCTGCCAGATGGTAAAAGTTAAAAAAAAAAAAAAAGGGGGTGGCCAGGATGAGATGGATCTTTAAGAATGTTTTGAACTTTCTTAAGGCAACTGGAGCTACGAGGTTCTTCCCCAGAGGAGAGAGGGCAACCCGGAGTAATCGTAACACAACGGCTGATAGGAAAGACTCACTCGATCCATGCGGTTACGGTGCCGGATCTCCAGCTGCTCCTTGGCTTTCTGGAAACGGGCGTGTTCATTGTCATCAGCAGGCGTTTCGAAGTAGACGTCGACGTCGTCAGTGGGCAGAGGAGTTGGTGGAACTAGAAGAGGACAAAAGGGAGGGACTTGCTAGGTAAGGGGTCTCCAACCTTGGCAACGTGAAGACTTGTGGACTTCAACTCCCAGAGTTCCTCAGCCAACTGGCTGAGGAACTCTGGGAGTTGAAGTCCACAAGTCTTCACATTGCCAAGGTTGGAGATCAAAGTGCAAGGTCTGGGGTTACTTTTGGTTTACCGAAGAGGGGGGGTCCCTTATCTCTTTCTTGCTCTCCAACAGTGGTCAATCTTGAAGAGGGATCAGTTAATGGTAAGCATTGCTGACAATAGCAATAGCACTTATATACCGCTTCACAGTGCTTTTCAGCCCTCTCTTAAGCAGTTTATAGAGTCAGCATATTTGCCCCCAGCAATCTGGGCCCTCATTTTATTGACCTTGGAAGGGTGGAAGGCTCAGTCAACCTTGAGCTGGTCAGGAGTGACCTCCTGGCTGTGGGCAGAGTTAGCCTGCAATACTACATTCTAACCACTGGGAAGGGAAGGAGGGAGGGAGGGAGGGAGGGAGGGAGGGAGGAAGGAAAGGAGGAGGAAAGGAAGGAAGATACCCATGTCGGAAGGATGGAAGGCTGAGTCAACCTTGAGCTGGTCAGGATCGAACTCCTGGCTGTGGGCAGAGTTAGCCTGCAATAGTGCATTCTAACCACTGTGAAGGGAAGGGTGGAAGGAAGGAAAATAGCAATAGCACTTAGATGTATACCGCTTCACAGTGCTCTTACAGCCCTCTCTAAGCTGTTTATAGCATATTTACCTCAATAATCTGGGTCCTCATTTTACCAACCTTGGAAGGATGGAAAGGCTGAGTCCACCTTGAGCCTGGTGAGATTCGAACTGCCTAATTGCAGGCAGCCGGCAGTCAGCAGAAGTAGCCTGCAGTACTGCACTCTAACCACTGCAAAGCCGAGGCTCAATGCAACCCTCCTGCTTCTCCAGATGGGCCCTGCTAAGGAGTGCAATGCCCAGGCTAGCCAATAAAAAGGTCCCCGCCCGATTCGTCCTCAAAAGGAAATGAAAGATGGGCTTTTGACAGTTCGATCCTCAAGAAATTTTGTATTTTGGCCTTCGCTTGTTCCTTCGCTTGAGCCAAGGTGGCGCAGTGGTTAGGGTGCAGTACTGCAGGCCACTTCAGCTGACTGTTATCTGCAGTTCAGCGGTTCTAATCTCACCGGCTCAAGGTTGACTCAGCCTTCCATCCTTCCGAGGTGGGTGAAATGAGGACCCAGACTGTGGGGGCGATATGCTGACTCTGTAAACCGCTTAGAGAGGGCTGAAAGCCCTATGAAGCGGTATATAAGTCTAACTGCCATTGCTATTGCTATTGCTAACAACCTTATTGGGTGATGGTGGACTAACACACGGGGAAACAAAACAAAGTAGTGCAACAAGGCAAAAGAAGACAGAACAAGTTGTTGTTGTTTTGTCCCCAAAATGCTTTTTCAAGAAGCAACTGGACTTTCTGTTTTTTTCTTTGAAGACATTTTGCAGCTGACGATGTTGTGGCCTGCCAGAAACCAGCATAGCTGGCAGCAGATTCGGACAGTGAGGAGGTTGGGGAGGAACCTGGGCCAGTCCTGGAGTCTGGGGAAGGCTCGGATGAGGGCTCTGTGTCGGAGGCAGAGAGGGGGCCGTCTGACAGTTATCAGCTGCTTTCAGAGTAGGATATCAGTGGTTAGTTGCCTTGCAGAGAGGAAGCAAAAAGGATGGGCTACTTACGTTTTAGAAAGAAAGAAAGAAAGAAAGAAAGAAAGAAGGAAGGAAGGAAGGAAGGAAGGAAGGAAGGAAGGAAGGAAGGAAGGAAGGAAAATCCTGACTAGCTGTCCATCTAATGGACTGGAATTTAATGGAAGAAGAGATTCAATACAAATCCAGATGCCACAGATTAATCTGCGCTTCCCTCCCACTTTTTTTTTGTAGGTCAACTTATTACATTCAAATTGATCTGCTTTCAGGCAGAGGAAACATCTGAGCGCTGTATTCACAAATAAAGCAGGGGCTACTTTGGATGAGGGCCTCTAATGGTAATCTTGACCTGGTGTCTGAACCCACAATATTTTCACCCCTGTGTGAAAAAGGGGTTAAAGAGGAAAATGAGACACTCTGCAGGTAAGACGTAGCATTCTCTCTCTGTGATCAGGAACACAAATGAGACTTGTTTGTGGACTGTGGCCCCATATCCTTTGGGGGAAGACTAAACTTTTTTTCCAAAACAGCCACAGCATTTTTAATCTCATCCTTGCTATCAGTTCAATCCACCCAAAAGCATTTTCACAGAACCCATTTTGTATACAGGATTATGGCTGTATCAAAATAGTGCCAGTCATGGAAAGAAGGGGAGGGAGGGAGGCAAGGAAAAAAGGAAGGAAAGAAAGATTGGGAGTGAGGAAAGATTGGGAGGGAGGGAGGAAAGGAAGGAAGGAAAGATTGGGAGGGAGGGAGGGAGGGAGGGAAAGAGAGAAGGAGGAAGGAAGGAAGGAAGGAAGGAAGGAAAGATAGGGAGGGAGAGAGAGAAGGAGGAAAGAAGGAAGGAAGGAAAGATTGGGAGGGAGGGAGAGGGGAAAGAAGGAAGGAAGGAAGGAAAGATTGGGAGGGAGGGAGAGAGAAGGAGGAAAGAAAGATTGGGAGGGGGGGAGGGAAAGATTGGGAGGGGGGGAAGGAAAGATTGGGAGGGCGGGAGGGAGGGAGGGAGGAAGGAAGGAAGGAAGGAAGGAAGGAAGGAAGGAAGGGTCTAAAACAGCCAAAATGGAAGTGCTGCAAATCAGCAATTACCTTCTGAACATCATGTCTAGAGGAAACCTTGAGGTGAATTTAATTTGCTTCCATTAAACCTATTTATATGTTACATATTTAATATTATATCATTTTGCTTTGATTTTGTTGCTGGTGTTCTCATGGAAGCCACTCATAATCCTTAGGGCTTCAGTGATACATAAACCTTACAAATAACGATAACAAGCAGTAGGTTAAACAGCGAGCTAAAAGTCAGTAAAAAAAAGAAACGGTGAGCGAAACCTCAGACAAATCACACAGAATCATCAGACTGGGAACCATATTTCGATATCAAGAAATATGAAGCAGAACCTGGAGTTTGCAGAAAGACCGATAGGGGAAAGCTGTAAAAACGTAGAAGGGAAGGGCGGAAGAGAGGCACAGATCCCACAAAGGGGCACCAAGAAAAGGGACCTTGCAGGGGGAAAGGGGAGGTCAGCTCTCCAAGCTCAACTTTTAGCCCTCTCCCGTGGAATCCAGGAGGGGGATTTGCCAAGCCAGTGCAAGAGGAGGGGAGGGAGACAAGGCAGGCTTCTCTGACTGCAGGAGCAGAAGCTGAGCCTAAAGCCGAAAGCAGCACAAAGACACGTGGAGGAGCTACTGAGGAACAGACACCGGGATCTATGGGACAAAGCTACACACAACTCTCTTCCTTTGACCTGGTCAAGGAGGAAGAGGAGGAGACAGACAGGACAACAGCTCGCTTCAAAAGAGGACCGGAGGGGGGGGTGGGGAGGCGCGAGGCTGAACTTACTCATCTTTTTACACACTGCCATACAATATTCCTCTGACTCAAAATTGTTTCGGTTGCCTCCGCAGCCTCCATATATAAAGCGAATGCACTTTTTCTTGTACATGTCGAAGTACCAATGAGGCATCACGGCCCGGCAGGGACCAGTCATCGCCTCCTGGGAGCAGACAGCTGTGTGGAGATGGTTAAAGCATCAGCTGGGGGCAAGCAGAAGCTCGGCTAAGCTAGTTCAACATCAACGGGGGGGGGGGGGGCAATTTAGGTCAATCTCGGGTGGACGTTCAACCTGGAGCTCTGGAGACCTCTTCCTCCTTTCCTGGTGGGTTTCGACTTGGCTCTGGTTCTCACTCAAGCTTTATTTCTCGAAAAAGTTAGGGTGGAAGGAGTTGGCAGAGCAGATCTGAGGCAAGGCAGCCTTTACTGCCTCAGCGTAGCCATTCCGTTCCCACGCAAAGCTTTTTTTATATGCAGGAGGACAGGCTGCATGCCATGATTTGTCAGTTGAGATTGGAAAGCCATTTGTCTGAAAAGGGATAGGGTTTCCTGCTTGAGCAGGGGGTTGGACTAGAGGACCTCCCAGGTCCTCTCCAACTCTTGTTATTCTGCATCTGATTCTCAACCAAGGGCAAACATCATCTTTCTAAAACTGAGCTTTTCATTTTCAAAACTCTCTTAAGACAGGGGTATCAAACGCAAGGCCCGTGGGCCGGATTCAGCCGGTGATGTGGTTGGATCCGGCCCATAAGGGTCGTCCTGGAAAATGTAAGGGGCTGGCCCAGTCTACCCGTGTCGCTTTGGGCTGGTCCACTCAATGCAAAGAGGAAACATCCCAGCACTTTGGGAAGTGGTGTCAAGCTGGCCATGCCCAGTGAGTGGCAGCAAGCTGGCCAAGCCCCACCCCCACCCCAGGCCAGGGCCCTCCCCCGAGGTCAACCACAGCCCTGATGTGGCCCTAAATGAAATTGAGTTTGACACAAGGGTGAAATTCAGCAGGTTCTGGAGAACTGGTAGTGGAAATTTTGAGTAGTTCGGAGGAGAAACGGGAAATGCCACCTCTGGCTGGCCCCGCCCCATCTATTCTCTGCCTCCCAAGTCCCAGCTGATCAGGTGGAAATGGGGATTTTGCAGTATCCTTCCCCTGCCACGCCAACCAAGCCACGCCCACAGAACTGGTAGTAAAAAAAAATTGAATTGGCTTTCACACCCCTGCTCTAAGATATTTACCACCTCTATCTGCCACAGCAATGATTTCTTTACAAAAAAAAATCATGTGATTTGGGGACCAGAATGCCATGATACTGGGAAACCAGAAGGATGATTTTAATCGCCAGAAGCAGTCACAATGTGTTAACTCAACTGCATTCAAAGGGCTTTAGGAAACGTTTATTAAAACTGGCTACTTAAGTCAGCCTTTTTTGGTTGCAGGTTAAAGTCTAGTTAATGAATTGCTGCGTCGAACAAAGAATGCTTCAGTAGCACAATTTGAAATTCGGAAGGGACAAAGAGCAACCCGTTTAAAAGACACGTCTACGCACGGCAACAATTGCACCCTAATTGGCTCCACAAATGTGTAACTTCAGCTTCACTCAACAGCTGAAGCTACCCTCCAGGTTTTGAAAATGGGCAAACCCAACAAAAGGAGTTCGCTCTGTAAAAAGAACAGCCAACATGTAAGTTGCATTTTGGCACGGCTTTGTTCTGTGCAGACATGTTATTTAACACAAAAGCATCTGTTGAAAAGCAGCAGCACGCATCCTATTGAAGGTGTTTCTTTGGGAAGCACAACGGCTTACCTGCTGGATTAGTTTTAAAAGTGTATCATTTGTTGGAGCGGTTTGTTTCCTAGCGTTCCTTTCATGGAGAAAACGGGAGCGGCTTCTCACTTTGATAACGGCTAATCCAGAGAACCAAATTTGTTAACGTTTCTGCAAAAAAATGGGGCTACGCAAATCTACATTTCTATATACAGCCTTGGAAAGGGGGCTCGTGCTAAATAGATAATTGGGAACTATAAGCCAGCTGTCTCCAAAGCAGGAAAGAGTAAGTGTACTAAACAGCGTGTCAGGAGTTGATAATCTGCTGACCCGCTTGAAAATTGAAGATTCCATGAAGGAAAACTGGAAAGGTACTGTATTTTTTCGGACTATAAGATGCACCGGAGTATAAGACGCACCAATATTTTGAAGAGGTGATTATTATTATATTTTTTTTGTCCTCCCCGACCCCCAGGAGCACTCTGCAGGCCTCCCAAACCCTCGGCACACCCCGTTTTTTTTGTGAAAAGGGTGCATGCAGAGAGTTTGAAAGGCCTACAAAGTGTTCCTGGGGACCGGGGAGGGAAAAAAATGTGATGCGGGTGGGGGGGGGGGGGGAGGTGAAAAAAGGGCATTTTTTTTGCAAAAAAACCGGAACATGCAGAGTTTGGAAGGCCTGCAGAATTGTCCTGGGGGCTGGGGAGGGCTAAACAGTCCCATTCTTTGTGAAAAACGAGCCCATTTTCACCCGTTTTTGCCCTCCCCAGCCCCCAGGAGCATTCTACAGGCCTCCCAAACTCTCTGCGCATCAATTTTTGCAAACTACAGGATGCATGGGGCGGGGTTCTGGGAAGCCAAAAATGCTGTCTACAGTGTGTAAGACGCACCCAGATTTTCACCCTCTTTTGGGGGGGAAAAGGGTGCGTCTTATACTTCGAAAAATACGAAAAATCGACAGGATCAAGTGATAATTGTTGAGACAGACAGAAGCCCATTGAAGCTCTAATGGGACCAATTACCTTTCACGTCATTCATGATTTCCTTCTGGGAGAGAGTTCTTTCCTTGCTTGGTGCAGATGGAGGCTCTTCGTTGTAGTCCTTGTAGCTGTCGTAATAATAATCCTGGTCTACCACCACTTCTTCTTCGTTTTCTTCTTGCTCTTCCTCATCGTCGTCATTCAACTCCATGACTCCTACCGTGAAGTCATCTGTATCTGCTTCGGTGGGCAATTCACTAGGAGAGGCAGAAAGGGAAACCCAATGTGAAGAGACAACCATTTTTTTTCCTCCCAAATGTTTCAAACGCGCTGCGAAACAAGGATGGAGGCCTTGACCATGCATCAAACGTTGGCTCGACAGCAATAGCACTTAGACTTGTGTATCAATTCACAGTGCTTTTGCAGCCATCTCTAAGCGGTTTACAGAGTCAGTATATTTGCCCCCAACAATCTGGGCCCTCATTTTACCCACGTCGGAAGGATGGAAGGCTGAGTCAACCTTGAGTTGGTCAGGATCGAACTCCTGGCTGTGGGCAGAGTTAGCCTGCAATAGTGCATTCTAACCACTGTGAAGGGAAGGGTGGAAGGAAGGAATATAGGAATAGCACTTAGACGTATACCGCTTCACAGTGCTTTACAGCCCTCTCTAAGCCGTTTACAGAGTCAGCATATTTCCCTCAATAATCTGGGTCCTCATTTTACCCACGTCGGAAGGGTGGAAGGCTGAGTCAACCTTGAGTTGGTCAGGATCGAACTCCTGGCTGTGGGCAGAGTTAGCCTGCAATAGTGCATTCTAACCACTGTGAAGGGAAGGGTAGAAGGAAGGAATATAGGAATAGCACTTAGACGTATACCACTTCACAGTGCTTTACAGCCCTCTCTAAGCCGTTTACAGAGTCAGCATATTTCCCTCAATAATCTGGGTCCTCGTTTTACCCACCTCGGAAGGATGGAAGGCTGAGTCAACCTTGAGCCTGGTGAGATTCGATCTGCCAAACTGCTGGCAGCCGGTGATCAACAGAAGTAGCCTGCAGTACTGCACTCTAACCACTGTGCCACCCCGGCTCTTATATTAAGAGATTACAGAGCCAGTGACCTTTTAAACCATGATGTCAAAGGGGATTTTTACAAGATGAATTGAAATTCCATGCATATTCAGCCGCTACAAAGAAGTAGTATATTTCAGTTCGGTTTCTTCAACAATAAATACCAGGAAATACCAAAGAGGGAACAGATTCTAAGAGCCTGGTTTTTTCCATAAAATGGACTGGCTTGCATTTTTCCTGAAGTCTGTTTTTTGAAACAAGAAGCTGGCCATGGTACTCCAGAGACCATGCGCTTGATTTAGGAGAGTCTGCTTGCCTCATTCTAGGAGAGAGAAAAATGGCAAATGGACCGTGCCATTTCTTTTTCTTAATTAAACTCAGCCTCTCTTTTCTGCTCCCCACAGCATGGAAAAACCATATAAAACATGGATATTTGACCCTGTTTGTTGCTACCTTTTGTTACCATCGTTGTTGTCTTCCTCCTCCTCGTCTTCATCCTCTTCCTCTTCCTCCTTAGAGAGCGCTTCGTCTACAATTTTGGCCTGAGGGCAACAGACGTATTCCGTGCCGTGGAACTGGTCCACCCCACAAGGAAGCAACATCCCATAACTGTGCAGGATCATACCCTCGGTTAAGCAGGCCTAAAGGAAGTAGTAAAACCAGCAATGAGAATAATTTCCCCAGATTACAATTACCAGATGCTACACAGGAAAGAATAATCTGGCTAAAGAATGGGAATTAAGAGGTGCTCGAGGAACAGGATGATGTAAATCTTAGGTTGTGGCACACCTACACTAGAAAACTGAATGTCTACAGGTCATGAGGGAGGAAGGGAGGAAGGAAAAATTGGGAGGGAAGGAAGGAGAAATTGGGAGGGAAGAAAGGAAGGAAAAATTGGACGGATGGAGGGAGGAAGAAAGGAAAAATTGGGAGAGAAGGAAGCAAGAATTGGGAGGGAAGAAAGGAAGGAAAAATTGGATGGAGGGAGGGAGGAAGAAAGGAAAAATTGGGAGAGAAGGAAGGAAGAATTGGGAGGGAGGAAGGAAAATTGGGAGGGAAGGAAGGAGAAATTGGGAGGGAAGAAAGGAAGGAAAAATTGGACGGAGGGAGGAAGAAAGGAAAAATTAGAAGGGAAGGAAGAATTGGGAGGGAGGGAGGAAGGAAAATTGGAAGGGAGGGAAGGAAAAATTGGGAGGGAGGGAGGAAGAAAGGAAAAATTGGGAGAGAAGGAAGGAAGAATTGGGAGGGAGGAAGGAAATTGGGAGGGAAGAAGAAAGAAAAAATTGGGAAGGAAGGAGAAATTGGGAGGGAAGAAAGGAAGGAAAAATTGGGAGGGAGGGAAGAAAGGAAAAATTGGACGGAGGGAGGAAGAAAGGAAAAATTGGGAGGGAAGGAAGGTGGGAAGAATAGGGAGGGAGGGAGGGAGGGAGGGAGGGAAGGAAGGAAGGAAGGAAGGAAGGAAGGAAGGAAGGAAGGAAGGAAGGAAGTTATAGATATGTGCATCAGCAGTTTTGGAAAGAAACTATTGAAATCTGGAAGAAGAAGGTTGCCCTGTAAAAAATTCCAAATTTGTTAGTTACTTCTTCCTTCCAAAAAGCATAGATAAAACCATATCACCAGAGTTAGACTCCAGTTGCTCTTGCAACCAAAGGACTCTCATTTGGGAAGAGAACGGAATTGCTCTGCAGCAAACATGACACTTAGCAGCTGAATAAACAATTTTTGCTTATTAACCGGGCGAGAGGGGGGAAATTTGAACCTGTGTTCACACTTCAAAAGGCTTCATATTATTTTTAGTCATTCTTCAGATCTAATGCTGATTTCTCTCCAAGGAAAAAGACCACATTTCTAACTCTGAATTTCAAGGTTTTCCACCCACGCTCTCTCCTGGGAAAGATAGGTAGGCGTGCTTGCGGTACCAAAGCTTACCTCTTTTGCTACAGTGTGCCAATATTGGTGACTTTTGCACACGTCCACCCGCTCCCGGTGGAAGAAGCGGCACTTTTCCGGAACCAAAAGGACATCACTGACAAACTCGCCCACTGCAAGATAAATAAATACGAGAGAGCAACTGAAATAGGGCTTCCACCACAAATACTGACTTCAGCTTTCACTCTCCAACTAAAGTTGCTGCTAAAATCTCAGCAAATGTACCCTTGTTATTTCCGAACACTCCTCAGAATATTAAAAGAAGGCAAAACTTGGTTGTTTTGTTTATATAACTCAACTGCATATTTTAGTTTAGGCGTAGCTTAAAACCCTCAGTTCTCTTTGACCAAACACAAAATGGCTGTCTGAATATGCGTTATAAAATGATGAATTTTAAGATAGTGAAGGTATCACTATCTTAAAGAGTATAAGATGCCCCTTTTTCCCTCAAAAAAGAGGGTGAAAATCTGGGTGCGTTTTTGGCCTCCCAAAAACCCACCCCCTTCACCAAAATGGCCGTGCATAGCCTTTAGGAACTTTGCAGAGTGCTCCTGGGTGCTGGGAAGGATATTTTTTGCTCATGTTAGCACACACACCCCTCCTCCAGGAGCACTCTACAAGCCTCCTAAAAGCTATTCATGCCCTTTTTTTTTTTGACAAAAAACAGTCCCGTTTTCGCGAAAAACGGGTCATTTTTAGGAGGTTTGCAGAGTGCAAAAAAAAATTTTTTTTTTAATTTGCCTCTTCAAAATCTTGGTGCATCTTATACTCCGGTGCGTCTTATACGCCAAAAAATACGGTAGTTTTTCTTTAAAAAAAACAACAACAAACCTTGCCATATTTAATATTTTAGTTAGTTTATTTTATTGAGAATATAATTTTATTTAGAAACTTAATAATTTACATAAGGAGGTTTAAACATTAAAGACTTGATCCTTTCGGGGTTTTTTATATCTTTCTGATAAGATTCAGCAAAAATTCCCATCTCAGTGTCTCCCTGGTGATTTATGTAGTTTTAGAAATAACTCAAAGGGCCAAACATGCCCAAACACACTTTCCTCCTCCTATTTTCCTATTTTCAACCTTCAAAACATTTTCGGTTGGGCTTTTATTTTCTTTACAAATCTTGAAAGAAAATAAATAAAATATTTTCAATTTCCAATCAGGCTTTGTAATCCAGGCCTTTAAATAGGATTAGCTGACACAACCGTACCAACGTACATTCATTCAGTAAATTAGGGAAACTGGCCCTCCCTCTCGAAGAGAGAGAGTGGGCGGGAAGGAGGGAGAGAGAGAGCCGGAGAGAGAGAGAGAACAGAGAGATATCACAAAGAGAGAGAACATATACACAGAGAGAGAGAGAGAGAGAGAGAAACAGAGTGACAGAGAAAGAGAAAGAAAGAAAGAAAGAAAGAAAGAAAGAAAGAAAGAAAGATGAAAGAAAGGAGGGAGGGAGGAAGGGGAAGAGAAAGGAGGGTGGCAAGCAAGAAAGGAAGGAAGGAAAGAAAGAAAGAGAGAGGGAAGAAAGAAAGAAAGAAAGAAAGAAAGAAAGAAAGAAAGAAAGAAAGAAAGAAAGAAAAGCTTTATAAGCGATTAAGCAAGATAGAAACCATTGCAATAAATGTTTCTCTTTGAAAACAGCAAACAATTGTTTCCAAAAAGAACAGAGAAAACAAATAACCAGACTTTTTTCTATTCAGATACATGAAAAACCTTAGACCTGCAAACTGTTCAAAAGCAACATTTTGTTCCCTTTCTGAGGGTTGCTAGGAACATCAACACAGCATTCGAATCTCCAAAACCCCAGCACAGCCATTCTTCTTAAATGTTGCCCCATACACCTAAGAAGAGCATTTCTTCTGCTGGTGTTCCTTCTGGGCAATACATGCATGGCGCATGAGCTTTGATTCTTACAGGAAATGTCCTTGGAAAGGGATCGAGCACCTCCTTTCTGTTATGAAGGTGGAGACACCTAATCAAGTATTGGGAAATGTTTCTAATAGATTTCCAACAGATTAATAGAGTTGGAAAGGACCTTGCAGGTCATCTAGCCCAACCCCTTCACCCAAGCAGAAGTCCCTAGATCATTTCCGACAGATGGCGACCCAGTCTCTTCTAGAAAGCCTCCAGTGATGAAGCTCCCACAACTTCTGTTCCATGGGCTGATTGCTCTCACTGTCAGAAAATGTCTCCTCATTTCCAGGTTGAATCTCTCCTTGTTCAGTTTCCATCCATTAATCCTTGTCTGGCCTTCAGGTGCCTTGAAATTTGTGTGAATGTGCACACACGCAAAAATACACACATTCACACAAACTGCTTAGGAAAGCTGAGATGAATATTGCACCATGGTTTTCCTCTGCTTGGGACTGTAAATGGAACCTGCCCACCCTGGTTGTAAGTCATGATGATCATACTTTGGGTGGTCACATGACCAACTTGATTTTATTATCTTTTGTTCTTGTTGTTGCTGCTGCTGCAGCCGTCGTTAAGCAAATGCGGGGCTCATAAAACAGCTGCCAAAGTCATTAAACCACAAACATGGTGGAAAACCATCTGTAAATGTGTCAGGTTTTGACAAAACTGTTGTAAATGGGGATCATCCTTTTCTCAGAAAAAGTTAACTTTTTGACATACTGGACATAAAAATTTACATTTTTAAAAACCTATCCTATTTATTGCCTTTTTTTTTTTAAGACCGTGGATAAGAATGCAACACACCACGCAATTTTAGGCTTTCCTGCTTTATCTCTGTGGCAGGCAATATTCAGCTATACAGAGTTAACCACAATATGTCCCATTGTAATTAATGTCAGTTGCCAATGCTAGCACGAATTAAACCAATTTGATGGTAGTACTGATGATGTACTTAAATATTTACCAAACTCTGTTAAGAGAAACACCATTAGAAAGATCGGTATGCACTAATCATGCTGGTGCAAGGATTATATATACAAATGTTGGCAATAAAATTAAGTAAAAGAAGTCAGAATGGTGAATTAAGCAAGTACACCTTGTGTTTTCAAGAGCCTAATTGTTTGGGAACATCATTTTTTCCCCTTAAATAAATATATATATAATATTGATATTATTGATTGATATTATTTATCAGCACAAATACAAAACAAACAAACACACACAAACACACATATACATACATACATACATACATACATACATACATACATATAGCATTTATTGTATCTTGTGGTTTAATTCTTGTTATCCAGCCTGTGTCGTGCTAGCAAGATGGGCGGCCATATAAATCGATATAAATAAATAAATACTTACCAAGGCATTTGAAGGGTACTACAATATAGGTATGGCCCTTGCACTGTTTCTTCCCCTTCTTACACCAATTTTTAATGTTGACTGGTTCATTGGCTTCAACCACGTTGGTGATTTGAAGGTCTGGATAGATCTAATGTTAAAATTAAAACATGAAATGAAATAAAGCTAGGCAATAAAGGAAGAACGGGAGAGATTCCTGCAAGAAGAAAGGAAGGGCCTTACTGCTAGATGCAGGAGGAGTGGCAGTATCTGGGGGCAAAGTTAAAAAAGGAATCAGTCTAGAATCCCTACGTAGTCACAAGCAGACTAAGTCCAGCCTTGAATTCCATGGACCCTTATCTAACTCTACGCAAGTGTTAAGCGTTATTTGAAAAGATTCTTGTGCGTAGGCTGTTGAGCAATACATCAATTTTTTTGGACCTTCAAAGGTGGACCTGGTCTTTTGCGTCTGACGTTATCAGAGCAGTATATTGTTGGGCTTGGCCTGGCTCAGTGGTGGGTTTCAAAATTTTTTAGAACCTCTTCTGTAGGTGTGGCCTGCTTTGTGGCAGTGGCTTGCCAGCCATGTGACCGGGTGAGAGCGGTTTGCCGGCCATGTGACTGGGTGGGAGTGGCTTGGCGGTCATGTGACTGGGTGGGCGTGGCCAACTTGTGAAATGTGGTGAAACTCACTTAACAACGCTCTTGCTTAGCAACCAAAATGTTGGCTCAGAAACTCTGGCATTTGAAGCACGCACGTCTTAAAACTGTCAAGTTACAAGACCCTTGCACCCCTAACCCTTTAGAAAAAAAAAACCTAGGGGTGTTCAAACTTGACAGCTTTAAGACTTGTGGACTTCAACTCCCAGAATTCCTCCTCTCGCTCTTCATCTTGATGATGTGCAGACGGGCGGAGGGAGGGAGCTGGAACCGGTTCTAAACAGCACTGTAGATTTGTGGAACCTCTTCTAGAGAAGAGCTTAGAACTGGCAGGAACCCACCCCTGGCCTGGCTATACCTGTAAAACAGCCCAGTCAAAACACAGGGAGCAAAACACCATCATTATCTGCCCACCCTTTTTAAACTCTTAAAGTTAGAGGACATAGTTATAAACAACTATGGCTTTTTGTTTGTTTGTTTGTTTTGCTTATTTAGGAACTACCTCTTAGTAACCTACAAAGCTGAGGGACCTAAGATCCCAACAAATGTCCTGCCAAATGCCCCAGAAGACCTATAAATAAAGCCACCAACACTTTCGAATTTTCAGTAAATGGGGAACGCTCTAGCCAAGGTGGACACGGATGTCGCACCTCATGGATGCTGTCCAGCGCCAGGGAAATCCGAAGATCCAGGCACTTCAAATGGGGACAAAGATTGATTGCAAGCTTAAACTCTCTACAAGAATCACCATCCACTTTTAACGACCCCACACTCCCTTTGCTGGGTGGAATCTGGGCAACTGAACGAAGCTGAGTGTGTTTACTGGTCGGATACCCTTCCTGTCGCCGAGGCGGTTTTTTTCCCCAGCAGATACTGTATTTTTCAGACTATAAGATGCACCGGAGTATAAGACGCACCGAGATTTTGAAGAGGTAAATTAAAAACCCAAACCCTCTGCAAGCCTTGTTTTTTTGTGAAAAACGGGGCACGCAGAGCTTTGGGAGGTTTGTAGAGTGCTCCTGGGGGCTGGGGGGGAAACAGGCAAAAAAAACCAGCCCATTTTTTGCTCGTTTTTGCCCTCCCCAGCACCCCCAGGAGCATTCTACAGGCCTCCCAAACCCTCTGTGTGTCGATTTTTGACAAAAACGGGATGCGCGGGGTGGGGTTTTGGGAAGCCAAAAATGCTGTATATAGTGTATAAGACACACCCAGATTTTCACCCTCTTTTTTGGAGGGGGGGGCAAATGTGCTTCTTCTACTCCGAAAAATACAGTATACTCTCGGTGTGCCTCTACCTAGGCTCAAACTCACAGCCTCCTGATTGTGAGGGAAGAGCTGAACCTCTAGACCACCGCATCACTCACTACAAGAATCTGAACTACTAACAGTCCAAGCAATTTTGCAGCAGACAAAGAGTCAATGGGTTGGCTGGACTTAAGATCCCTTGTGGGTGCAAAGGGACTCCTAGCTGATGACGCATTTGACCCCTCCCTCAGGGTCAGCCTGGTCATCTCTTATACATGCTTTCATATGCTTGGGAATTAAGACCATGTCACTGAAAAGGTTTCCGAGAGCCGAGGTGGCGCAGTGGGTAGAGTGCAGTACACTTCAGCTGACTGCTATCTGCAGTTCAGCGGTTCAAATCTCACCGGCTCAGGGTTGACTCAGCCTTCCATCCTTCCGAGGTGGGTAAAATGAGGACCCAGATTGTGGGGGCGATATGCTGACTCTGTAAACCGCTTAGAGAGGGCTGAAAGCCCTATGAAGCGGTATATAAGTCTAACTGCTATTGCTATTTCCAAGTGGCCCTTTCAAGAATCAACACTGCAGGAAAGACCAACTAGGAGGAGTTGAGTCACAAGCCTCTTGGCTGAAACCAGTTGCAAAAAGCAAAAAGGGTCCTTTACCTCTTGGCAGTACTGCAGAATCTCCTCCTTCCTTCCAAAGCAGCTTTTCGTCCCGGAAGGATCGGTTTCCCACTTCCCAGTCTGGATATTGACGTGCATATTCAGCTTTCCACAGAACATGGCGATCTGAGGCTCGGCCACAGCAAACCCAATGCCACCGTTGGCTGCCAGGGCCTAAAACAAGGAGAAGAAACTTTCTTTTATTTGCGAGCGATCAACTTTGGCCTGGATGCCTGCACAGAGCTGCCATTGTAAAGCGAGTTCAAATGCCACCTCGGAAACAGAGGAAAGGATTTCACATTTCATAGCTAACCTCTTGCAAATAAAACATGGTGAGCTCTACCATTTCTTCCACCTTTAACGCTGAGGGTTATAATGCCCTCGGTCCTTGGCGCTTACACACCACAATCAGATTTACATCTGGGTATAAGTACTGACTGCTAAATTCTTGCTCTGAACAACTCAGCCATTGGGCAAACTGAAAGCACTAAGCATGCAACCGCCATCTGCATCAAAATTGAGCATCCAGCGTGTTTATTTATTCCAAAGATCTATTTGACAGATTTATACACTTCTCCCTCCCTTAATGGCTCCCCGCAGATTACAATACAGCTGAAGCTTCCATAAAAATCAGCATTTAAAAATGACAACTATAAAACAAGACACAAAAACCACGAAATTCAGTACAAGTCGAACAGTAGCATTAAAACGCTGGGGGAAATAAATACATTTTTGAATACACACACACACACCCCTTCTAAATGGTAATGAGAGCCCGGGTTAATCTCTAAAGTGCAGTTTTATTTCATAGCCTAAGTTCTGAAACGGAAAGCTGAACTAATCGCTAATACAGTATCAAATGTATCTGAACTGGGACCAAGAAGAAGTGCCCCCACAGATGAGAGAGGTCTGGACCTACATTAAATAATATCAGTCTTGTCAAGTGCCACTAAGCTTCCATATATGTACTTATGCATGTATGTATAAATGTGCATGTTTTTTGTTATAGATACGTGGATAACTTACTACTTTCTGAGCTTGGTTGATTTCTTAAAAGTCTCCCAACTGGCTTCCGTGTCTAAGGTGGGACTTGAACTCATGGTCTCATGCTCTGGAACTGGAGAATTAGGGCTCTATCGCCTCCCAGTGCTTTGTATAGGCGGGACCACGCCCCCTCCGCACCACTCACTCAACCGCCATCCGGTGTCAGCATCAAGTTCCTTTACAGCAGGCAACTCATCAGTGCCCCGGTCCGTAATGGCCTCTGTACCCGGCCCATAGCCTGATGTTGCCCCGTTATACCGTTGCATCCGGCGCCAAGCCAGCTGGGTTCTGGGAGGCCGCTGGTCAGCTGTGCATGCGGAAACGCTGCCCTTTGCTGCAGAATCATGCTGCAACTTGTTGCCGTCCGAGCCACCATCTTGCACGCCGCCGCCCAGCTGTTCCTGCCTCCTCTTCTCCAATTCCCCCCTCCCCCCCAGGCATGGCAAACCGGTCAGGGTTTGACCCATGGTCTCCTGCATTCTAGCCTAGTGCTAGACCAGGAGTGTCAAACGTAAGGCCCGGAGGTGCTTAACTCTGGCCCGCAGCAAAGGACCGGCCCGCAGTGCCTTTGCCAGCAAAAATGGGAGTATGCAAAGGCTTCAAGCGGCCCTCCCGAGCTCCATTTTCGCTTGCAGAGGGTTGCAGGAGGCCGTCGCAGCCTAAAACAGAGCTCGGGAACCCAGTTTCACTGGCAGAGCACTTGGGACACCACAGGTGCCGCCGAAACGACTGACGTCAAGCTAGCCATGCACCCCCGGCCACACAGACCCCGAGGTCAAACATGTTAAATTAGCTCCCCATTGGGAGAGCGAGTGCATTCAGAGAAGCGTTGTGAGAGTGTTGTTGGAGAACACACAAACCAGCATACAGAGACACTGCAGTTTAAATAGGCTTTTACTTTCATGGAAATAGAGGTATCAGAGTCCATCAAACAGTCCAAGTCATACACGGATCAGACAGTCAGTCATCAATGTCTTTCAGTTAAGGGATAATCCAAATAACATAGTCCATAATCATACAAACAGTCTGGTACTCAAAGTTTGCTAGCAGTTGCAAAACTTACAATAGCTCACGGCACTTTCTAACAGCCAGCTTCCAAAACACTCAGATCAGATCAGCCCAGTATCTAACAAACAGAGAAGTAACAGTCGTTCTGGTTCCCTCTTATGGCGATTGAGGAAATAGCAACCAATCACATTTTACAGTATGATTTAAAGAAACAGGTACCACATTGTTACATGATTTATATATTGCCAACCCAAACGTTCGAATTATATTCCTAACAAAACACAACCCTGATGTGGCCCTCAATGAAATCGAGTTTGACACCCCTGTGCTCTTTTTAATTACTCAAGTCTGCTCGGCTTGGTAGTTTAAGGCAAGGGGAGTAGTAACTGTAAACTATAGGAGAGGATTTTCCATCCAGGATACTGTTTTCAGGACCCTGGGAGTCTCTGATGGAACCGACAGCAAACACAAACAAGCTTTTTACCCCAGGACTCTATGTTGTCTCTAAAAACGAGAAAAGCACTGGATTGCTGATTCATGCATAGGAAAATGCCGTTTATTTTATTCCAATGTGATCTCTTAATCTGCTGAGATTCTTTTCTATGTTGCCTGCCTCTGTGTGCCCTTTGGAACACCAAGCCACACAGACACACCCAAAAGACTTGCTTGGTCTTTTTGTATTGGTCCCTAAAGATGTGATTCTCCTACCAGATGTGGGATCCATATGCATGTAGGACATGTAAGATGCACGTATGACAATGTAAGCCAACTATCAATCTCAGTTTAGCCAGTGACTCTAAAATCTTCAGTGGTTTTTCTTTTTTTTAATTTCTTTGTACTCTCAGAAGCTAAATCTTCTCAGACTGCCTACGGGATTTTCCTAAATTAGAAGAAATCTGCTTTTAACCCACAGCACCAAGAATATCCTTGAATTAACATTTCAAGAAAAACAATCCCAGATTGCCTTGAAGAAAAAGAAGGAAGTGAAGAAACCTCAAAGGTACAGAGAAATGTGGGTTTTTCTCCCCCTTTGCATGATGCTCAGGAATATATTAGTGGAACCACTTAAGCAATTTCCCATTTTAATCCGTAAACAAGTTAGCTTTTAGGCTCACGAAGAAGTCCACCCAGTGGAAAAATTCTCCAGGCATGGGAGATACAGCAGCAGAACAATGGCTATTACACAGGAATTATGCCCATGACAGAAAACCTATGGCACGCATGCCATAGATGTCATGCATAGCCATTTGTTAGGGCACGCGAGGTGTTGCCCTGTCAGCTCCAGCTGACTTTGGTCTTCATTTTTGGCTGTTGTGACTTCTGGTTTGCACGTAGGGCCGTTTTTTTTTCCTCCGGAGGCTTCAGGGAAGCCTCCTGAAGCCTCCGGGAGAGGCAGGGGAGGCCGTTTTCGCTCTCACCAGGATTCTAGAAAGGCTCTGGAGCCTGGGAGGGTGAAAAACGTGTTCATTGTGTGCCAAAGGCAGGGGCAAAGGGTGGCGGTCGCTTGCATGGTATTATGAGGAGTGGGCACTCCCCCCCACACACACACCTGCTTTTGGCACGCAATGAGAAAAAGGTTAGCCATCCCTGAACTATGCCCTGGATTTACCATTGTTTTTCCTAGCTGATTGATTTCTTCAGCTTCTATTTCTGTTTTGCGATGGCCATGCAAAGAAGCCTCGGGAAAGATAGCGGACAATCCATCAGGGTGGATTTGACTGGAATCAAGTCGATTTAAAGCACGATTTAAATCACTAGTAAAAAGGCTTGATTTAAATCAACTCAATTTCAATCGTAATTTTAAAAGAGTAACTGTCATCTCTGTCTCACAGCGGCTCCTCCTCTTAACCCGTCGACTCAGCGACAGCCCTGTTCACTTTAATAGCAATAGCAGTTAGCAATAGCAGTTCGACTTATATACCGCTTCATAGGACTTTCAGCCCTCTCTAAGCGGTTTACAGAGTCAGCATATCGCCCCCGCAGTCTGGGTCCTCATTTCACCCACCTCGGAAGGATGGAAGGCTGAGTCGACCTTGAGCCGGTGAGATTAGAACCGCTGAACTGCAGATAACAGTCAGCTGAAGTGGCCTGCAGTACTGCACCCTAACCACTGCGCCACCTCGGCTCTAATGGGACGGTTGGGGATGTGACAGTGACACGACAAGGTGAGGAGAGACGTGGTGGGCAAGCAGGTGAGTGGATGATCATTAACCGGCGCTGCCGTGATGGATCTGGAATGACAGGCGCTCTTTCAATGTAAGGGCTCGTTCTTGCTGATACTTAGAATCTTTATTATTATTTGCAAACCAAAAGAAGGTTTCCTATTTAGCTGGCAGAGCTTGGATTCATTGAATGAGTTGTAAACTTTGCAGAATAGGCAGCCTCATGCTACATAACTAATCTCCATTTCATGCTGAATAAACTAAATTATTAACGCATCTTAAAAAGAAAACTATCTTTAAATAATTTTTTTTACTCCAAAAGCATTTTATTAAAACAAGTTTGATAAAAATAAAAAAAGCAATTAAAATTTTAAAAATCGATTTAAATTTTTAAAAATCCATTTTTAAAAAAACCCATCATTTTTAAATCCATCCTGCAATCCATGCCGTGCCTGGACCCAGGCAAACCCTCTATCCATGGACAATCCAGCCTTTTCACTAACGCTTGACTAGAAGAGTCCCTTTTTAATGTCTCTAGAGTTCTAATAACTCTAGAAGATGTCTTCTCTGTTGCCTTAAGGATTATGGATTAAAAGGAACCCAATCTCCCAAAATGATCAATGAAGATTGTTCTTCTGGGCCTCAGCTTCTCCATTACAATTCTCCAATGTAGTTTTGAAAAGCTGCATCTAAATAAAACACAACAATCAACCCATGAAACATAAGTTGCCTTCAAAAGTTGTGCGTGCTTCATCGCTGGAAGCTTTCTAGAAGAGACTGGACTGCAATCTTGTCAGAAATGGTGCAGGGTCTCCTGCTTGGGCAGGGGTTGGACTAGATGACCTGCAAGGTCCCTTCCAACTCTGTTAACCTGTTAAAAAATAACAGCAAAGAAGACCCTTCTTATTTCTGCCTTCAAAGCCTATTTAGCTGGATCCTTCCATATGTTGGTCTACTGCTGTACGGGGCCTAGAACCATCTGGAATAATCCAGACACCAAAAGAGCACAGGGACCTACAGTCTTCACAGCATGTTAGCAAGCAAATAAAAATATTTTAGAAAGAGTGGGTGGAACAGCATTTGGTGCCAAGAGAAACAGGAGACAGGGTGTGTTCAGAATGTTAACCTTGGTACTCCTATGCTGCATTGTGCAAAAATAGTCTCCTGGACTTTGAATTACAACATGCAAAGTGTTTATAGTATATTCTATTCATATTTTTTTCTACGTTAGAACGCTACTTCTCTCTGAAGGTCCTACCTGCACGGCAAAATAAAAACAAAAAACAGGAAGCGAAGGAGTCAAATCGGCCCATTTGCTGCTCCTCCAAAATACCCTCCGAACCAAGGTGGTTAAAGCCTTGTTCAAACACACTTTTGAACGAAGATGCTGCATGTTTAAACATTAGAGTTATAGTGTTTATTTTTGTCCTGGCTTCAGCTCATCACCACAGAAACCGAAGGAAGGGTACCATTCTTCCTCAGATTGTTCAAAGGGTTCGCATCTCACTGGAGACCTGTTGCCATAGTGACATTTTATAGAGGTTTATTCACAAGCGAATCAGCTAACTTAGTCACTCATCCTCAAGATGTTTTAATTACCTAACGAGAACAGATTCATGGCTCCCCCACCCAAAAAAAGCCCCAGAAATGATCTGTTGAGTGAAGAAGCATCCATAATGAAGGTATATGTGCAACGAATATACATATGTGGCATTTTTTAATTTATTGTTATTCCACCTGTGTTTGAACATAAACATCAGAAGTATTGCCTTCATAAAACCTACAATTAAATTTCCCCATGATTTATAAGCTAGAATCTCAGGGTTATATTTCTGATTCTTTTATTTTCAACATTTCCCTTTCCAGGGATTTTTTTTTACAGCAGGCCATTAATTTTTGGTGCTTGGACAAAGTTTTCAACGATTTACTGCTTCTGGAAACACGTTATTTCCATTAAGCTTCAACAAGATTCTTGTTATTACTGTTACTAAACCAACTGCCATGGAGAAGTAGCCCATTGCAAATGAATTATTATGGACCTTTCTTGGACCAAAGAAATGAAGTGATTATTTCGCCAGAGGAAATATTTAATTTTTGCCCAGAATTAAATAAAGATGATTGAAGCTAAAATGTATGAAGAACAGTTGCAGGAATAGGGTATGTCTATTTTAATGAAATGAAGGACTAAGGGTGTGCTGATAGCTGGATCAATCTACTCTTCAAATCACTTGAAAGCAGAACAAGAAGCAATGGATGGAAATTAATTAAGAAGCGAACCAACCTAGAAATAAGCAGAAATTTCCTGACAATTAGAATTAATCACTGGAATGGCTTGCCTTTAGAAGCTGTGGGTTTCCATCGTTGGAAGTTTTTAAGAAGAGATTGGACAGCAACTTATCTGGAATGGTATAAGGTCTCCTTGAACTGGGACAGTGGGTTGGACTAGAAGACCTCCAAGGTCTCTTCCAACTTTTTTATTCTGTAATATTCTAAGCACATGATTTCATATAATAATTGGTTCTGCCCTTAGAGGGAAGAAATATAATTCATATGCTCTTTTCTTACAATTCTTGCCCGACTGTAAAATCTAGATTATTTATCACTCTCTGAAAAATGAAGGATGTGCAACCTATTTGACAGCGATACTAAAAGTGATTGAATCTGCTGTTAATTTTTGGTGGCAGCTATAAAGAGATAATGGAGTAATTCCAATGGAATAGGATACTAGGGCTGCTCTGTGAGATAAGGAAATTAATAGAACCTACATCACAATGCCATTTACAGTGGAAGCATGCAAAATTGAGAACGCTCAGTTCAAAAGCAGGGGTTGAGGTATTCAGCCAAAGAGTAACTGTCAATTACGTTTTGTTCATTTTTGTCTTACAAATATTCTTACAGTTTTAGACTGTCCGTTGTTAGAAAATCCCATAGGGGGGAAAATCCACTTAGGGTTAGGGTTACGTCCCCATGAACTCGGACAGCAAAATGGACCTCGCCAACGGATTCAGAGCACATGGGTATGCTTAGGAGGGTGTTGACTTTTTCAGCTTGCCTTATGTGCGTTTCCTGGCAAAATACATGGGAAAATCCCATTGGGGGGAAAATCCACTTAGGGTTAGGGTTACGTCCCCATGAACTCGGATAGCAAAATGGACCTCGCCAACGGATTCAGAGCACATGGGTATGCTTAGGAGGGTGTTGACTTTTTCAGTTTGCCTTATGTGCGTTTCCTGGCAAAATACATGGGAAAATCCCATTGGGGGAAAAATCCACTTAGGGTTAGGGTTACGTCCCCATGAACTCGGACAGCAAAATGGACCTCGCCAACGGATTCAGAGCACATGGGTATGCTTAGGAGGGTGTGGACTTTTTCAGCTTGCCTTATGTGCGCTTCCTGGCAAAATACATGGGAAAATCCCATTGGGGGAAAAATCCACTTAGGGTTAGGGTTACGTCCCCATGAACTCGGACAGCAAAATGGACCTCGCCAACGGATTCAGAGCACATGGGTATGCTTAGGAGGGTGTGGACTTTTTCAGCTTGCCTTATGTGCGTTTCCTGGCAAAATACATGGGAAAATCCCATTGGGGGAAAAATCCACTTAGGGTTAGGGTTACGTCCCCATGAACTCGGACAGCAAAATGGACCTCGCCAACGGATTCAGAGCACATGGGTATGCTTAGGAGGGTGTTGACTTTTTCAGCTTGCCTTATGTGCGTTTCCTGGCAAAATACATGGGAAAATCCCATTGGGGGTAAAATCCACTTAGGGTTAGGGTTACGTCCCCATGAACTCGGACAGCAAAATGGACCTCGCCAACGGATTCAGAGCACATGGGTATGCTTAGGAGGGTGTTGACTTTTTCAGCTTGCCTTATGTGCGTTTCCTGGCAAAATACATGGGAAAATCCCTTTGGGGGAAAAATCCACTTAGGGTTAGGGTTACGTCCCCATGAACTCGGACAGCAAAATGGACCTCGCCAACGGATTCAGAGCACATGGGTATGCTTAGGAGAGTGTGGACTTTTTCAGCTTGCCTTATGTGCGTTTCCTGGCAAAATACATGGGAAAATCCCATTGGGGGAAAAATCCACTTAGGGTTAGGGTTACCTCCCCATGAACTCGGATAGCAAAATGGACCTCGCCAACGGATTCAGAGCACATGGGTATGCTTAGGAGGGTGTTGACTTTTTCAGCTTGCCTTATGTGCGTTTCCTGGCAAAATACATGGGAAAAATCCCACTGGGGGAAAAATCCACTTAGGGTTAGACTCAAGGTTGACTCAGTAAAATGAGGACCCAGATTGTTGGGGCAAGATGCCGACTCTGTAAACCACTTAGAGAAGGCTGTAAAGCACTGTAAAGCAGTATATAAGTCTAAAATGCTATTTCTATTGCTAAGCCATGCAGTTGACATGTGACCAATTTTATGGCCTTTTTTGCCACCGTTAAGTGGATCCCCCGGTTGTTAAGTGAATCTTGCTTTCCCTCGACTTTGCTTGCTGGAAGCCAGCTGGGAAGATTGCAAAATGGAAATGTTGATCATGTGGGCCTGGCTCTAAGTGTGAAAATTCATGATAAGTCAGTTTTGTTGCAGTGCCCTTCAAATGGTCATTAAAGAAATGGTTGCAGATTAAAGGCTATTTGTGCAGAATGCTATATTTAAAGGTGGTTTACCACATGAAGAGTAGGATGCTCGTGGGGTTGCAATGCTTTCTTTCTCAACTGACACATTTCCAATAGGACTTGGATGTAAGTTCATCCAGAAATTGCCAAAAAAAGGGGGGGGGGAGAGTCAAAGCAAACACTCAAGTTGACATCTTCTAATTGGTTAAATATCAGAATTATATTGAGAAAAAATGTACTTGTGTCACTATTTATTTTACATTATTTATGAGTTGGCTTGCAGCAAGCTCTCTGGGTGCCCACAGAAGAAAAACGATTTGGAAATGCAATACAGCAACAATAGAATTGTGTTGGCATCCCAAGCAATAGAACGTAAGATGAAAACAATTGACCTAAAATAGCAATAGCACTTAGTCTTATATATTGCTTACAGTCCTCTCTAAGCGGTTTACAGTGTCAGCCTCTTGCCCACAACAATCTGGGTCCTCATTTTATCCATCTCAGAAAGACAGGAAGGGTGAGCCAAACTTGAGCCTGGTGGGATTCGAACTGTCAAGTTGCAGGCAGCCGGAAGTCAGCAGAAGTAGTGTGCAGTGCTGCACTCTAACCACTGTACCATCGTGGCTCATAGTACAACCTAACTGAAAAGGGGTTCAGAAATACACTCATTAATGGGGACAAGAAAGGCGCCCCCAATTGGGTGTCACCTGGGCAATGGTGATGTCACCAGCTAATCCTTTCAACCCTGAAGCACTTCGGTGCTTTTGACACGAAAGCAACAGCAACCTACAGCTAAAGTGCTATTAAGAGAAATATCAGCTAATCATCTCTAGAGGGCGCTGCATTCCCACACAGGGGGGCCAACACAGACAAGGCCCTTTAACTGATAGCAAGTTAGTGATTGTGCCTTACTTAAAGGAGGCATCTGAAGAGGCATTCTAAACATTGACTCCTGGTCCAAATCGGCAGCAATTATGGCACCAAAGCTCCAAAGACGAAATGCCATAAGATATTGAAGCCAGCATTATGAGTGCCTAACAACAGGCAAAGCCAAGATGAGAACAGATTTCCATTTATTAGTTTATACTGAGCAGTTACTAATCACTCAGACAACAAAACTCATTTTAGCCATTCTTGTCCAATTAATCACCTTAAGACATTCTTTTATGACTCAAAAACTGAGCCCAACCTGAGTATTAAGAAACGCCCCTGAACTATTAAATTATATTGAAGATCTTTTAGAGAATAAGTCATGAATTTTAACTCAGTTGGGTTCAATCCAAGACTCTTCTAAGAACCAAACAACCTTCAGCTCTCACTTAAATATACTACTGTAGCATCAATCTATTTCAATAAGCTGAAGCTCCAGCAATGTCTTTATTATACTGATGTAATTCAGGCTTTTGGGCAGTCCCAGATATATTTCTCCATTAGATTCTCCCACCCCATCTCTTACAAGAGGCCAAAAACCTGATTCCCATGCTTCTAACAACCCATCTCTACCCTAATAGTCCAGGGGAGAAGAAAATAATCCCTACAGATGTTTATAATGGTTGTGCAGGAATCAGAACACACTACTGCAGGCTAATTGTCAAGGCTCCAAATAATACATCCAAAACTCTGAGCCAGGTAGATTCCGTAAATAATAGTTTTACTGGATATATCATATTGGCACAACCTGGTGAAAACTGACTCTGAAAGTTCCTGCATTTCCACCTAATTAAATGTTTTCTCCCTTTCCCAATCAATCAGTCACATGATCCAATCAAGGAGCCGTCCGGTTGCCTGGTCACTCCTCCTCTCTGTCTCTTTGGCCACCTGTGGGAATGCCCTTGGTTCCCAGGAGAAAGTATTTTGTTTTGGCTACAAAACCCCAGCTATCTCTACTTCCCCCTCCTTATTCCTCCACTCCAGAATGGCAATGCTGAAGCTTCAAAAATGGCCTCGGCCAGGCCAGCTTCAGGGTTGATACTAACTCTACTCACTGCCAGGAGCTCGATCCTGACTGGGTCAAAGTTGACTCAGCCTATTATTCTTCCGAGGTTAATGAGGACCCAGACTGTTGGAGGCAAGATGCTGACTTTATAAACCGCTTAGAGAGGGCTGTAAAACACTATGAAGCATATATAAGTCTAAGTACTATTGTCGTGGTCTGCCGGCAGCCTTAGAGCTGGCAGTAGAGTCGGACAGTGGGGAGGTTGGGGAGGAACATGGGCCAGTCCTGGAGTCTGGGGAAGTCTCGGATGAGGGCTCTGCGTTGGAGGCAGAGAGGGGGGCAGGGTCATCTGGCAGTTATGTACTGCCTCCAGAGTTGGATATCAGCGAGGCAGAAGAACAGAGGGAGACTGTTCCCAGTGCGCGCATGCACAGAGCTGCCAGAAGGCAAGAACAGTTAAGACAAAAGGGATAACTTTGGAGTAAGGCTTGGAGGCAATTGGCCCCTCCCATAGGACACAAAGGAGGAGCAAATTCACATGAGCCTTTGCAGGAAATAACTGTTCATTCTGGTCAGTTTAAATTCTGAAGCTCCTTTTTGACTCTTTGCTCCATATGGCCTTGCAAGCTAATTGCCAATTAGGTCTTCGGCAACGTTTCAAGGGAAATAAAGATAGGTGCTTATCAGCCTTATGCCGAAAGACTTTGGCAGACTTCTGTCAGACTCTTTACAAACTACTTGTGACTCATTAAGGGCTGTGAATGAACATAATTCACAGCCATTGAAATAGAAAGAGGGTTTTTGGGACTAAGTGTGTGCTTTTTACTGTATCGGGAAGCCAAGGTCAGAATAACTATTCGCTATTGTGTCATTCACGGAATATTGGAAAAAAAAATTGATTTATAGCTTCAGTTCATCTGCCAAATCCTTTTAAAGCAACCCTTTAGTAAGAGGTATGAACAGGTGAGTAGCACACTTTTAAAAACTTGCTTAGTAATTTTCGAATAAACAAGGAAGCCTCAGTTAAACTTTTAACAGTTCCCTAATATATTTTTTTTAAGAGGAGCTGGGTGGTGGTTTCCTAGCTATTTTTCCTGGGGTTTTGTTTTTTTTAAATTTAGCAGATAACTCCCCTGAACTCCGGAAGGCTGATTTAATGCCTGACACAGGAAGCAATGGATCTGCAGATGAACAGTTCATCCAAGTTTTATTGCTTTATTTTTGTTTTTTGTTTCTTTTTTAAATCCCACATTACTGAAAATGACAATACAATACATGGAGCAGGCGTCCAAGAAAGGAAGAATTATTATTAGCAGTCAGATCTGGAAAAGACAGATAACACCGGGCCGGTATTTGCTTCTGAATTTAAATGGCAAACCTCAGATGAGTCATCTCGAGCTTGTTTGAAGTCCCTTCCCTTGATTTCTAGAGTTAAAACTAACGCTATATGGGTTCACTTATGATCAATCTTAGAAAGTCTGGCGAGTGAAAGCCATTAATTCTAAAATTAAAGCCCTGGGAACCGAGAGTGAGTTGAATGTGGTTTAAAACCGTACTCTAGAGAAAACCTTAGATAAACACAACAGTCTCTGGGCGTATTTTTTTTAATGAATGAAAGCTTACTGTCGTGCGACTACAACTCAACGTTTCTGAGTAGGCTTCACTTTGACATGACCCGTCAAAACCGCGGTCCACTAAAGCGCGCCCGATTAAAGCGCGTACCTGACGTCATCAGCAGCGCGATGAAAAAAATTGAAAATAAATTAAATTAAAATTAAAATAAAATTAAAGCAAGTCGATTCACATAAAGGTAAGGGTTAGGTTTAGGGTTAGGGTTAGGTTAAGGGTTAGGTTTAGGGTTACGTTAAGCGTTAGGGTTAGGTTTAGGTTAAGGGTTAGCGTTAGGTTTAGCGTTAGGTTAAGGGTTAAGTTTAGGGTTGGGTTTAGGGTTAGGTTAAGGGTTAGGTTTAGGGTTAGGTTTGGGGGGGTTAGGGTAAGGTTTTCGCTTTAATTTTAAATTTACCGCTCACAGCGCTGTGATGACGTCACGTACGCGCTTTCGTCGAGCGCGCTTTAGTCTACCGTGGTTTTGTGGTGGAACCCACTTTGATAGGTGTACCCCTCACCTTGAAACTCTGGTAGGCTTTTTTTTTCATTATAAAACCACATGAGGCATTTTTTAAGACTTTGATAGGCAGACGGTTGGCTTGGCGCAAAGGATGCAAAGGGGGGATGGCGTGGAGGAAAGCTTTTGCCACCGCCGCCACTAATAAGGTTCTCAGCGAGCCCGCTCTGCCAAGGGAGCTCCACACCGCCACCGCCGTTTCCCAGCTCTGGCACGCCGCCTCCTCCTCCTCCTACGCCTCCACGCGGACTACTTCTTATGGCAGAAAGCGCGGGGGCTGTAATCATGACCCAAAGGCTTGCATGAAAACGCACGGGGTGGGGGGGGTCAAAGGCAGCCAGCGGGAGTGCCGGGAACGCCTTGCTCAGGGACCGAAGCGGGGGCATAAAACCACATGAAGATCTGCTAACATACAGGGAAGCATTAACATCAGATTAATGCTGGGGAGGAGAGCTACAGTCCATGAAAGCTTATGCGACTATAAATCTGATTTAGGACTCTAAATTATTCAGATACTGTTTTGGCTTCTTTAATTGTCTCTTAAGCTAAAGCATCTGGGTATAATAACCAGGTTGCTGACAATCAACTCCTTCAAAACTTACAGCAGCTTCCAACTCTACTGATTTCTTCTTCTTTATTTCTTCTTCTTTTGTACTTGACCTTTGGGGCAAGGAATTGAAAGTGCCGTTTACCGTGGACTCTGGAAGCCAATGTTTACCTACTGAATTAACTTACAAAGTCTGAATATTCAATCAAGGTCATTGTAGATGGTTAATGTTCAGCTTCACCATGCCTTCCTACGGGAATCGCGAACAACTAATTCACGAAGGAAATTACAGTGGTTACATTGTTCATTAAGTCAAACAAGTTTGCCTAATAATGTCACAAAACATTCAACAATCATTCAGCCTAAGAACCCTCCCACAGATGTTTCACCTAGCTCTTAAAGGTAAAAGTCCCCCTTGCACATATGTGCTAGTCGTTCCTGACTCTAGGGGGCGGTTCTCATCTCCATTTCAAAGCCGAAGAGCCAGTGCTGTCCAAAAATGTCTCTGGGGTCATGTGGCCAGCATGACTAAATGCCAAAGGCGCATGGAACGCTGTTACCTTCCCACCAAAGATGGTCCCTATTTTTCTACTTGCATTTTTACGTGCTTTCGAACTGCTAGGTTGGCAGAAGCTGGGACAAGTAACGGGAGCTCACTCCGTTACGCGGTGCTAGGGATTTCGAACTGCCGAGCTGCTGACCTTTCTGATTGACAAGCTCAGTGCCTTAGCCACTGAACCACCACATAGCTCTTAGGTGCTCATAAAAGGTGAGTAATCATGTTTGGAAATTCCATATTTCAGTTCTAAATTCTTTCATTTAGAGATGGTGCCCATGAGAATTTGAACATATAGGAAACAGGACTACTCAGGAACCAAGGAAAATTCATCTCCACTTACCCTATTCCGGGTAGGTTCATATTGCTTTGCTGATTTACAAGCCCTATATCTGTTGAACATCTCACAAAATTAAATTCCAGTAGAAAATACAGAAATAAGTCAGGGAAGCGAACCATTTTCACTTTTATTGTTCTCCTGTTCCAGACAGAGGCCTTGAAACTTTCAAAAGAGCATGATCGTCTACAAAAAGGACGAGGCTTTCCAGAGACAAAATTATTATGTGAAATCATTTTTGTTCAAGACAGAGCCTTAAAACTCTGTCATATGGCTTCCGAACCGTGCTTCTCTGTCCATTAAGCTAAATTCCATCAATTTGTCACTGAAAAGAGGCAGATGTTCATACGGCAGAACACAAAACAATCATCTTTGTTGAATTAGTTGTAATTTTGGATCTATAAAATTGTGGTGCCAAAATGACCCTATAGATGCCAGAATGAACTATCACTGGTGTTCTCCAAGGCTTCCTATATGGCTGATCGTCTATTCTAACTATTTAGATGCAGTGGTTCAGTGGCTAAGACACTGAGCTTGTCGATCAGACAGGTCAGCAATTCAGGGGTTCGAATTCCTAGCGCCGCTTAACAGAGTGAGCTCCCATTACTTGTCCAAGCTTCTGCCAACCTAGCAGTTTGAAAGCACATAAAAATGCAAGTAGAAAAATAGGGGCCACTTTTGGTGGGAAGGGAAAAGCGTTCCATGCGCCTTCGACATTGAGTCACGCCAGCCACATGACCACAGAGACATCTTTTGACAGCGCTGGCTCTTCGGCTTAGAAACGGAGATGAGCACCGCCCCCTAGAGTTGGGAACGACTAGCATATATGTGCAAGGGGAACCTTTACCGTAACTATTTAGACATAGTTATAATAGGCTTTTAATCATTTCATCATGTTATTAAGTGGGGAGAATTGTTGTTGTTTCACAGAGTCTTCTTCCTCAAGACAAATGAATTCATCAGCTCCAGGACTTGGGAGAAACATGTCTTTAAAGTTTAGGAGATCAGGTTTATTTTTGAAATTAAACAGCTAATCCAGAGATAATTCTTTGAATTATGTAATCAGAAGCGCCATCTATGGCTGTTAGGGCTGTTGTGATACTTAAAGGATAGATTCTCCAAAGACTAATGTCAATTTCTGCTTAACAACATGACAAAATTAAGGAATTGATTCAATCTTGGCAAAAGGGAGCTCATTTTTACGAGCTGTACGAGTTTTGTCTGGTTGCTTGAAAAAACAGTTTTAAGAGCCTTCGGTAAACACTTGTGTGATCACTTCAAAGCAGTTGTGCAATAAAATGGACTTAGCAATTTATGTAATCATTACACCCTTTAACTATAGAGTGCTTAATGCTAGCATAACATCTGAGCTTAACTCCCCGGAAAACAGAGATAATCCTTGCTATTTCTTTATCCAAGTAGAAATATAGTATTATGTTTAGATTCCTATGTTGCACTAAACCATACTTTTTAAACCAAGGCACAATAAACCGGATTTACATATTATTTAAGACTTAGTGTGGATTGCTTGCTTTTGTCTCACGTGTTGTGTAAGTTTGTGCGCTGTGGCTTGTAAACTGTAGTTGTAGTCCACAACTGTAGCTTAATGCAATGTGTCTAGGACAGTGTTTCTCAACTTTGGCAACTTGAAGATGTCCGGACTTCAACTCCCAGAATTCCCCAGCCAGCATTCGCTGGGGTCTTATTTTCTTTTGAACCCCCGAAATAAGCACTTGGCCTTATTTTCGGGGAAATCTTATTATTTTTGAGGTGCAGGAGGTGGCGAGCGGGTTCACCTCATGGCTGCTGCTGTGTTGCAATATTTTCGGGGAGGGCTTATTTTAGTGCGTGCACTCAAAAGCTTGATTGGGCTTATTATACGCGGAGGTCTTATTTTCGGGCAAACAGGGTAAATAATGTGTGCAAACCCGTTTTTGAAAACATTTTGTTCCTCTAGGTCACAATATATTGTATTATTCCTCCTGCAGATTTCTCAATCTTGACAGAGCTGTCACTTTAAAGGTGTGCTTAAAGAAATGTAACTTTAAAGATGTGTGTCAGCTCCCAGAATTCTCCAGGCACCTCCACTCTCTGGGGAATTCTGGGGGTTGAAGTCCACACAGCTTCAAAAGGTTCTGAAGTGGAGAAACATTGCTCTATAGAAACTCTTAACCAGGATTAGCTGGTTAAGTTCTAGCAAAGCAGGACGTAGCATGGCAAGCTGTGCCATTCAATATCCTTGTCTCCTTCTTTACAAGCTTGCTCATCATGCCAGCTTGTAAAAAAAAATCATCTTTTTCCTTGCTTGCTGGCAAAAAAAAAAACCAGGTCAGCCGGCCTAACGGGCTTGTTTTCTGATGGCAATCTCCAATTATCAGAGCAGATTGGCTACCGTTTCCTGCTGCTGGCCTAGTTTTTGCTCACAAGGAGTCCTTACTGCCCCATTTTTACGCTAATTTTGGTCATCCTCTGCAGCTCCAAAGGCGGACGGAACGCTGTTACCGTCCCACCAAATGTGGTTTTCCTATTTTTCTACTCGCATCTTTTACGTGCTTTCAAGAACTGCTAGGTTGGCAGAAGCTCGGACAAGTAACGGGAGCTCACTTCGTTAAGCGGCGCCAGGGATTCGAACCGCCAAACTGCCGACCTTTCCGATCGACAAGCTCAGCGTGTGAGCCACCACGTCGCTTAGATGTACCAATATGACACGCTTAATAAATCTGTAGTTTGAGGAACACCTAAGTCTCAGAGGTTTGATTGTGTTGGGTCTGTTACTTGGAACCCTCATTATTTTACATATGGACAACTGAGAAACATCTGCATTCATGCCAGTAAGATAAAACAGAACAGCTGGAACTGAATTCCAGCCCCTCACCCAAAGACAGATATGATCACAAACGGGACCAGAGTTTCCACTACTTTGCAAACCAGTTAGTAAGTGAATCCCACCCAATTTGGCAACCTTTTCGATTGTTAGGAGAATCACTGCAGTTGTTAAATGAATCACTGGGTTATTAAGTGAATCAGCCTTCTCCCACTGATTCGGTCAGAAGCTGGAATGCTGTAAATGGCAACCACATGAGCCCAGGACAATGCAACCCCTGTAAACACAGGTAGTCCTCAACTTACGACCACAATGGAGCCCATAATTTATGTTGTGAGAAGTGAGAAATTGGTTGTGAGCTTTGCCCCATATTATGACCTTTCTTGCCACAGTTGTTTTAAGTGAATCACTGCAGCTGTTATGTTAGTAACACGGTTGTTAAGTAAATCTGGCTTCCCCATTGACTTGGCTTGTCAGAAGGTCGCAAAAAGGAATCACAGGACCCCAGGACACTGCGACTGTCATAAATATGAATCCATTGTCAAGAATCCAGATATAAAACTAAGGAGAAATTTCCTGACAGTTAGAACAATTAATCAGTGGAACAACTTGCCTCCAGAAGTTGTGAATGCTCCAACACTGGAGGTTTTTAAGAAGGGATTTGAGAACCATTTGTCTGAAATGGTATATGGCAGGGGTGTCAAACTCAAGACCCAGGGGCCGGATCTGGCCCACAGGGTGCTTAGATCCAGCCCAGGGGCTGCCCTGGAAACAGCAAAGGATCGATCCGTGGTGCTTCTGCCAGCGAAAACGGAGCACATGGCCTCCCCCGAGCTCCATTTTCACTGGCAGAGCACTCAGTCCACCACAGGCACCCCCGACACGAGTGATGTCGAGCTGGCCATGCCCATGCCAGCCACGCCCCCCCCCCCCCAAGTCTAACACAACCCTGATGCGGCCCTGAATGAAATCGAGTTTGACATCTCCGGTGTAGGGCTTCAAGTCTTAAGCAGGGAGTTGGACTAGAAGACCTCCAAGGTCCCTTCCAACTCCCTGTCATTCTAAATCACGTTACCCCAGGGATACCCCAGGGTTGTAAGTGTGAAAAATGATAAGTCACTTTTTTTCCAGTTCCGTTGTAACTAAATGAACTGTTGTAAGTCAAGGGCAACCTGTCCGGGCTGATTGCCAAGCACTCAAATTCTGATCACGTGGCTGTGGGGATGTTATGATATTTTGTAAATATTAGAGCCGGTTGTAAGTCGCTTTTATCAATTGCTGTTGTGATTTTCAACGGTCACTGAACTAATGGTTTTAAGCCAAAGAGTACCAGTATATCAAACAAATTTCAATGCTGATATGTTTACACTTGACCACACTGGATCAAAAGATGACAAGGACACAGTGTGTGTTTCCCATGCTCAGACATTTAAAAATGACAGGAGTTAAGCAACAAGTTACGGGCTTAAATGTGAATGTTTACTTTGGCTCTGACAAAATAATATAACAGACAAGAGCTCTGCTCAGTAAAATCATTCACAAAGTCACTTATCAAGAGCCCTGATGGCACAAGGGTTAGAATACAGTATTGCAAGGCTAACTCTGCCCACTGCCCGGAGTTCGATCCTGACTGGCTCAAGGTTGACTTAGCCTTCCATCCTTCTGAGGTTGGTAAAATGAGGACCCAGATTGTTGAGGGCAAGATGCTAATTCTGTAAACCACTGGTAGTCTGCAAGAAAATTTTGGTGGCCCATAGAAAAATTAGTTGCACTTTTATATCACACTAAATGCTATTTATCTTCTTTAAAAAAATTCATATTAGTGGTCCGTGGGATTTAAAATTATGAATTTAGTGGTTGGTGACCCCTGGCTTAGAGAGGGCTGTAAAGCACAGTGAAGCGGTATATAAGTCTAAGTGCTATGGCTACAGATGCTCAGATGTTGCATTAGGAGGGGTGGTGGCACAGTAATTAGAATGCAGCATTGCAGGCAAATGTCTAATTCCCTAAGGGAAATGGCACTGGCCACAGAAATATGTTAATTGAAATGCATAGATGTCATCACCAGTGGTGCATTTCTATTGGACAATGGCATCAAACGTTGGTTAAATACTTTTATGAATAGGCTTTTGAAAATAGTTGTTTACATGAGGAGTGCCTCTAATTGTCTTGGGCCACACAGACATCGATTGGTGTGGACCAGCCATTAAATCTCCTGTTCAAGATCTCTATTTCCCATGGTAATAAAGTAGAGAAAACCTTTTAATTCTAAATAGGAGTCTGAATCACTCTCTGGTGATGGCGTCTGACCTAATTTTACTTTGCTCTCTGCGGTTCCGTTATCCCCAGTGATGCTGCAAGGATGGAACGATTTCTTTATGAACCAGGTGTTACAGCGAGCAGCATAAGATGCCAATCAGGGAAATCAAATAATAATGCACACAGGCATTGTTAGAACCGGACGAAGCCAATGATGAGAAGAACAGCGCTGTTTTGTACCGGGGCTACAGGCATTTGTTCAAAAAAGGAAGAGAAGCCGTTAAGCTGCCTGGTTAATGTTTGGCCCTCAACAGAGGAAGCTTTGTGGGTTAGCTTTGTAAATCAGAGCAAATCCTGTTTTACTCAACTTAAGCGTCTCCTCCCATTCTCCTCTCCAAGCCAATTCAGTGGTGAAATGTGGCAGACAATTGGTCTCCCCAGAGAAAATTTCGTACCGCAGTTTATCAGAACCACAGCAGTGATCAAGATCTAGCAATCGACGGCATTCAAAAGTGTAGCATTTCCTACAAACGTTAATCGTTTGGAGTGCGTATTCTAGTTAGTCTAAGCCAGAGGTGTCAAAACTCAAGGCCTGGACACAGTGAAGGACCTGCCTGCCCATAGTCCTTCGTGTTGTGGCCCACCAGCGGCAGCCGATATGGACAGTGAGGAGTTTGGGGAGGAACATGGGCCAGTCCTGGAGTCTGGGGAAGGCTCTGATGAGGGCTCTTTGTCCCCTTTTATTAATTGACTGTGAAATCTGCTCATTCGCATCCAGCAAAGTCTTTCTAGGGAGGATTTACAGTCACAACCTTAACTGGCTTGGAGAGCTGCCAGGCCGATATCTGCAGAACTTGGCAAGGAGTCTCAGAGAGTCACGAACCAATTAAGCGAACTAATCGTCTCCTGCAAACTCCACTCCCCTTTCGCTCCTCTTTTATTTCCTCTGGGAGGGGCCATTCACCGTCCACCTGTGGCCTTCCTCCCAAGTCGACCCCTGTTCTTTAGCCGTTCCCTTCGTCGGGCAACTCTGCGCATGCGCACATTTGGAACAGGCTCCAAGTGTGTCTGACTCCAAAGGCAGCTGATAACTGTCAGATGGCCCTGGCCCCCTCTCTTTTGTCTAATCGTTTTTGGCTCATAGAACCTCGCTGAGACCTCAGCCAAGCTGGCAACTGCTGCTCTCAACAGGTTCCGGCTCTGCAAACGCTACGCAGGGCAACGGAGAAACAATGACGGGCAGGAAAATAAACTTGATGGCTGCAACAGCAGGATGGTGGAAGGGGAGGCCCGCAGAGGCTTCAGAGGTGTGAGCAAATCTGGGGGAAAGGAATTAGTTCTCAGACTGTGCTTCAGCCTAAAGCAGACCCAAAAGGCTACAAAGAAGATTGCTAGGGCCTCAGAAAAGGGTAAGTCGGTTGCCTAAGCTGGAAATTGTTTGACAATCCTGAGTAATTCTCTTTAGAACCATGGGGGTGGGGAGAAAGAAAGAAAAAGAGAAGGGGAGGGAAGGAGGAAAGAGAAAGGGAGAGAAAGAAAAAGAGGGATGGAGAGAGAGAAAGAAACAAAGAGAGGGGGAGGAAAAGAGGGAAGAGAAAGGGGGAGAAAAAGAAAGAAAGAGAGGGAGGGAAGAGAGACAGAGAAAGATGGAGGAAGGGAGAGGAAGAAAAATAAAGAAAGGGAAAGAGATTTCATCAGGTGAGTAATGGAACATCTCAGTAGCTGTAATAATGTCTATTTTCTATTGTGATATTAAGATCTGTTGGGGCATTTAACTTCTTAGTTACTCCTATCTCCCACTATGATCTTACAAAACAATGTTACTTTGTAATAAGACACCAACATAGGAGGAATGTTTCTTCACTAATTCCTTAAAGAATGCAACACCAGCGAATCATTCACGGGCAAACACAGCACAGAACTAGGGAGCAAATCACGAAGACATTTTATGATGGTAACCTCTTGCGTCACAGCCGTATCAAAATCAGGTTGTAGATGTTAAATTAAACAATTAAAAGCCTGCTGAGGAACTGAACCCATTTATGTTCATACTATTCACCACTTGAACAAAAGGTTGTTTGTTTCGACTTTTTCTAAAACTTCTGAAGACTGGAGCGGAGCAGCCGAAAATGTTGGCCCTGGTCCTAACTCAAGCTTTCATCGGTGAGAACTCTTAGGCTCTTGGTTAAAAATTCAAACAATTCATGGTAGGCTAAGGCAACTATTGAAGCATTGAGAGACATGAAGATTGGCTTACATTTTATAATGCCATGGAAACTCAAATGAGGTGTAGGAAAACAGACAAGTAAGATATATGTATGTATGTATGTATGTATGTATGTATGTATGTATGTATGTATGTATGTATATACACACACACACACAGACAGAGAGAGAGATGATAGATAGATAGATAGATAGATAGATAGATAGATAGATAGATAGATATAGAGAGATAGATGATAGATGATAGATGATAGATGATAGATGATAGATAGATAGATAGATAGATAGATAGATAGATAGATAGATAGATAGATAGATAGATGATAGATAGATATAGAGAGATAGAGAGACAGAGAGAGAGATGATAGATAGATATAGAGAGATAGATGATAGATAGATAGATAGATAGATAGATAGATAGATAGATGATAGATAGATAGATAGATAGATAGATAGATAGATAGATAGATAGATAGATAGATAGATGCAGTTAGGATAAGAGGAAGTAAAAAGCAGAATTTCTTAAGAATGGGGACAAAACCTAAATGCACGCAGTGAAAAGGGAACTAACGAAGCGATACGCAAGAGCTGTACGTCACTTGTAATACTTCAAGGGTAAAGTTACTGGCTCAAAACTTATTAGGCAATTGAACATAATGAGCTGTGTGCTATAAAAGAGGTTGAATGCTTAAAGTAGGCAGCTGAGGGCCATAAACAAATTGAAATTTCTGATTTGGAAAGCCCGATTAACCTACACATCGCATTTTTGATGGGCCATCCATCTTCCGCTGTGGCTATCTGTCCAGCATCTTTCCAAAAAGCAACACTTCATCAGGAAGCTAGTTTGCTAACAACACACTGTTAATCCAACAAGTAGGGTTTTTAAAAACTGTAATAATTAACCACAATTTCCGTTAAGGTTAAGATATAATTCTAAACAGGGACAAATGACCAGACCTACACATGCAGAATTCAAACTAGCTATAGGTAATCCTCGACTTACAACCACAATTGAGCCCCAAATTTATGTTGCTAAGTGAGACATTTGCTAAGTGAGTTTTGCCCCATTTTATGACCTTTTTAGCTACAGTTGTTAAGTGAATCACTGTAGATGTTAAGTTAGTAACACAGTTATTAAGCGAATCTGGCTTCCCCATTGACTCTGCCGGTCAGAAGGTCATGAAAGGTGATCACGTAACCACGGAACATTGCAACCGTCATAAATACGAGTCAGTTGAAAAGCATCTGAATTTTGATCAGGTGACCATGGGGATGCTAAACTGGTCGTAAGTGTGAAAATCAGGACAGAAGCCGCTTTTTTCAGTGCTGTTGAACAGTCACTAAGCCAAGTGTGTCGAGAACTACCTGTACTTTATTATGCTCTGCCTATAGTACAGGAATCTCCTCCAACTGGCAGCTTTTGTCTAGGAAAGGCCAGATAACGCTCAAAGGCATTGGTGGTGGTGGGAAGGGCAGATCAGACCTTGCCCTCTTTATGTTTATGCAGCGAGTCCAAGCTAATCCCCTGCTCGATTCTCCCTCCCAACTAGGACCATTGTGTGCCAGGAGAGTCACCCAATTGTTCAGAAGTCAACATAATGCGCTTGCTCATACTGGAAACATGTAACTACAAGGGAAGGCTTAGGCGTGGTGCTGTCAAGGTAAAACAATGTGGAGCTATTTCTACACATGTAATGATACCCAAACCGCTACCCCTAATTTGGACTCCTCTTTTGCTGGGATGCCATCTTGCAGATTTCAGGGCGCAAGTAGTCAATTAAGATGAGGCAGGCCATGTACAGAAAGCAATGCGCTCCCCAATAAAAACAGCAACTCTTGGTCAATAATTTGAATGTAACCTCTTCAAAGCACTCCCGAGTATAAATGATCTGTCTCAAGGGAGCTAATCTCCATTTCATGACAGCTTTAAACTGTATTAATAGCCCAGCTGGTAAACATCCAGTTTCGTTCATTTGATCTCGTTCTTTTATTTCAGTTTGCAACAGCGGAATACTTTTTCTGGGGCAGCACCAATGCAGAAGGAAGCAGAGATAAGGTTTATCACGGCTTCCACTCGCTACTGATACACATCTCCTATAAGCCCCGCAGCTAGCAAAGCCAATTGACAGGTTACCTGTGAATTGACTCCGGGATTATGGAGTCTGCACCTCTATTACTGTCTGGTTTGGTTCTGCAACCCAACAAGGCAGACAGAGATTTCAATGGATAATTGGAACTGCAGAAAAAAAGCAAATTACGGCCAACCTGCCTTCCACTGAGGACCTGTATGCTGCACGAGTCAAAAAGAGGGTTGTGAAAATATTTAGAGACTCCTCACGTCCTGGACATGAATTGTTTCAACTTCTACCCTCAAAATGACACAATAGAGCACAACTAGATAACTAGACAAAACAGTTTTTTTCCAAGCAACATCACTCTGCTAAATAAATAATTCCCTTAACACCATCAAACTATTTACTAAGTCTGCATTAATATTACTATTAATCTATTTACTAAGTCTGCATTAATATTACTATTAATCTTCTCGTGGTTCCTATCACCCATCTCCTCCCACTTACGACTGGTATGACTGTAACTTTGTTGCTTGTGTCCTTACAATTTGTATTGATTGTTTCCTAGTATGGTTTCATTGCTTATTTGTATCCCATGACTATCATTAAGTGGTGTACCTTGTGATTCTTGCTAGTGTATCTTTTCGTTTATGTACACTGAGAACCCACGCCCCAAGGACAAATTCCTTGTGTGTCCAATCACACTTGGCTAATAAATAATTCTATAGCTAGCCCAGAAACTCTGGGAAAACCGCACAGCCTCCCTCCTGAACAAACTAAAAGAAATTCAGTTTGATTTATATTTGATTTCAAGGACGATTTTACCCCATGTCCATTGCCTTCAACAGGTTTAGAGAGCTGGCCAATTTTTATCCAGGTGATGTTTTGCCCAGGGCAATTTAGAACCGCAGCATAATTCAAAGTGTTTTTTTTTTCAAATGTAAGTAATATTTCATTTTACTGCATCCTAGCTCTGTTATCACATTTTTAAATGTTTATGGTGATCAAAGGGTCCAGTTGTGACCAAAAAGTCCCCATCAGAATGTCAGTTGGCCACACAACTCAGCTCAGTCTACTATATCTTACAAAAATCTTTCCAACGTCAAACATGAAGAGGAGGGGGGGAAAAAAACCACCTTGTACTAAGGCTGTCAGAGAAAACAGAATATAAATGCCATGAATGCAATAAGGCCTCGTAAACCGTGCTGGGGTATTGCATCTGAAACAGAAACATTATAATAAAAAAAAATGAGGGAATTGTTATTAATAATGAAGCAGCAGAACCAGGAACGTACGCTATGAATATTTATGCAGGATTAAGCTTCACATACATGTGCTTTCAGACAGAGGATAAAGTAGCGTTAAACAGATTAATGCCCAACTTGCTGCCAGAGACTTCTTAGCCGAGAATACAAGGTGAAAAAAAATCTACCTATGCCAAATCAGTGAACCTAAGGGGGAGAAAAATACAACACCCTTTTATTAAATCCTAGGAAAGTAATCTCAGCTTGAGTTTCTTTCGAAATCAAAGCTACCCAGGAAGGAAATAGAGTTCATGCCAGCAGTTCATAATCGCGAGAGACGGCATCCAGACAGGATATGCACAAGCAGCTGAGTGTGCATTTTGCTCAAAGAGGGGAAATGCCATACCGTTGGAAGGTTTTAACAGGTGCAGATATTTAATCTCCTCATCAGGAAGTAGCATGACAGTTCTCCACTGGCACGTTACCCGTGCCAAGCAACCCAATAGGGGCTATTGCTAGAATCCGGCATCCCGATCGTGCCACGTTATCAACCTCGCTGGAACAATTTTTGAGAGTGATCTTGAAACCACCACCACCACCACTGAATCGTCGCCAAGTTGCAGACAAATGCTAGGGGAAACCAAATCCTCCTCCAGCCAAGTTCCAGAAAATAAGATTTAAAAAAAAAAAACCATCATCCTAAAATTCCAAGGATGTGCACCATGCCACAGGACCTCCCAGAACAAAACGAAGAATTGAAGAGTCTACTCTTCAATTCAAAGATTCCACAGAGATATAATGTGCATGAGTAACTCTTCCCAAGCAGGATCTCCTAGGAATATTCCAAGTGTGGCATGAAGAATTAGCCCTAAAAAGGGGCTGAAATTAATTTATGCCAAAATATCAAGAGTACAGGTTTTTGTACCGTGCCACAAAATCTTAAAAAAGAAGGTGAAGAGGGTCCCCATCATTCAGTTCAAATATTCTACGGAGTTCTGTTGCATAAGGTAATCATCATCATAAGCAGGACCTCCCGAGAATATTTCAAGCGTGGCATGAAGAATTAGCTCTGCAAGGCGTGAGGAGGAGGGCCATATGGTTGAAAAGTTATTTCTCCACACTCTGGAGAACTGTTAATAGCAAGAGCTTCCATTTTAAGAGAGGTGTTTCATTTTGAGAATTAGACTGATACTATTACTTCTTCAGCCTTATGCAGGTTTGGGGTCTGGAATGTCTTCCATAAGGAATGTCTTCCATCAGCTTTAAGGCAGATTTAAGGAAAGCCAAGTGTCCTCTCAGTTAAAGACTAACCCTATTGGCATGCCTTTAATTATACTCTCCGGTAAATCTGAAACCTGAAAGCCAATGCAATAGGCAGCCGATAAGCAGTCAAGCTCTGTTCACCAGATAACATCAGGTTAATGAAACAGATGCTTTTCCCTTGGGAACCCGGGTTTCCTAATGCAAGCTGCTAGGCTGATCTGAAACCAGATTTCTTGTTCCCCTGCCAAGAATGCAGAGGTCAGTCCTCAAATATATCCGCACATACATACAAGGTAAAACAAAAAGACTCAGGGCGATTAACTCCGCAACCAATCTCTGGATAGCAAATGCAAATGCTTCGTATACCACCCGAACCATTGCTGATAAAGCCCCCTACCACTTATTTAAAAAGCTTTATGAAAAACAAGCTGCATTCAGCCGGCCAATTAGTATCGTCCCTGAAAGGATTCCAGCAAACCTTTGCTTTTATAAAGCACACAATCTCGTGCCTTTTCCATACATCTCGAAAGAAAACAGACCCATGGGGATATCTGTAATGGGAGAGAACCCTAAACTGCTTTCACAAACACAGGCAAAATGCGGTTATAAAATGGCCCGAGGGGCCGGGGGTGGGGGAAAGGGGGTGGAAGAAACCAAAATCAGGAGCCAGCTTTCTGTTCGGTACAAGATCTCTATTGAACAGCCACAGCAGTAGTTTAAGTGCAATCCAGTAATTGAATTCGGCTGGGTTATTTTACTAAATTATTACAACAACTTTGAATAAGCAAATATAAAACGCTTGGTTTAAAAAAAGAGAGAGCTATAAGCAGATCAGATTTGTGTAAACACAGAGAGCAAAACCAGGGGTGGGGGGGACTGGCAGATCCAATAAAATGCAAATATTTTGCCTCTTGGAAAGTGCAAAAGTTGATTTTTCAAGGAGATTCGGGAGAAGGATGAATGCTGCAGCATTGTTCAGTCTGGGTTAGAAAGGACATTAGGAATGTTACAGAAACAGGTAACCTCTCCCCCCTCCCCCCCCAAACACAGGCAGGATTTATCTCAACAAGGATTCATTCATTTGAATTGCATTTTTCTTCGTCACCACTACCCTGTGAAAGCCCACAAGGGAATCCGTCGGTGTGCAGCAACATCCGGGCCTTCTCACCTCTGCCTCGCACTTATCTGTCACCCTGACAGCTTGGTAAAACTAGCAGGATGGAAAGATGAAGGAGTGAGAAAGGGAGACTTCCCTGCTACTTCTTTGCTCAGATGCTTTTGAACTGCCTGAAAAGGGGACATAAAAGCCACCTTTGTAGTGGAGAGGGGAGGGGGCATCCGAAGGTGCAAAGCTGGGAAATGGCTTTAGGCATTTTAGGGGATGTGTGTGTGTGTGTGTGTGTGTGTGTGTGTGTGTGAGAGAGAGAGAGAGAGAGAGAGAGAGAGAGAGAGAGATGGATGGATTGATAGATGATAGATAGATAAAGAGATATATAGCTAGATAGCTAGATATATAGCTAGATAGCTAGATAGCTAGATAGCTAGATAGCTAGATAGATAGACAGACAAAGATACATCCCATGTACACACACATACTCATACACACAGAGAGATTTGTAACAAGCACTTCCTGAGTACATATGCACATTGTATATGTCATTGTATTTGCATGGGTATATGTCAGGAACATATTAGCTGGAAACATGCGGAAGAGGCCTTCAACCTGCCGTGGATAGACAGTGGCTAAAATGATGGATGATATGTATATCCATATAAAAAACAGGAGGCAAGTGAGTTGCAAAACCATACATACACACACACACAAGCAACTCCCTTGTCTGATTTTATACATCTAAAAATCTATATCTGTCTCTCTATATCCATATATCCATCTATCTATAATCTATTTCTATATATTTATCTCTCTGTATCATCTATCTATATCCATATTCACATCTATATCTATCTATCATCTATCATCTATCATCTATCTATCTATCTATCTATCTATCTATCTATCATCTATCTATCTATCTATCTATCTATCTATCTATCATCTATCTATCTATCTATCTATCTATCTATCTATCTATATATATATACTTAGAGTATATTTACTTTATTTATTTACTTTATTTATTTATCAGCATAAATATAACTATATATATATATATATATATATATATATATATATATATATATATATATATATATATATATATATATATAATCTCTCTCTATATATACCCATAATCCACATCTCTCTCTCTCAATCTAATCTATCTCTATATATTTATTTCAATATATATTATCTCGCTCTGGGTATATCTATATCTACCATCTACCAATCTATCTACACATACACAAATATACACTACACATACATACATACATACATACATACCTATACATGTAGTTTTGCAACCCACTCGCCTTTGGATACATAGAGAGAGAGAGAGAGAGGTACATATGCAATCCCTGGAGTGTGACTGCGTGTGCTTGTGCATTCCCGGAGGCGAGAGGGTTGCAAAACGCAAAGGGAAAAGGGGACTGCAGGTGGGAGATACACTGCAGAATCGGGGAAGAGCAGCCGGGAAAGGGCTTTGGGGGCGGGGGGGGGGAATGTGTGAAAGGGAAGCCTAGTTTTTAAAACACCTCCGAGCCTCTACAGAGCCCCTTGCACCGGGACCTACGACGGGACCAATTAACGACCGAAAGAGACCCAGGTTTCATTGCCATCCAGCGGAGCATCCAGAAAGAGTGAAGACCCTCGCCCAGAGCCAGCATGGAGGGCGGGGGAGGGTCTCCTCCTCCCTGAGCAGCCTTGCAAATCACACACATCCCCCATGCAAGGAAAAGACACCCCCCTCCCCAAGTGGGACCGTCCAAGGAGAGAAAAGCGACCTTTCGCTGCCCCCCTTTCCGGGCGGGTGATGGTCGCGCCCTCCAAATCGGGACGGGAGGCTTCGACCAGCCCATTCGGGCAAAGAGGGGGGTCCCGATGACCATCAAGGTAGCCCCGCGCTTACCTCGATGTAGCCAGCCAGCGTGGCCGCGGGACTCCCTAGACACAGAAGCAGCAGCCACAGAAGCGACCGGCCGCAGCGCCCCATCGCCACCGCTCGGAGACCGTTCCCCGTCCGCGCCGTCCCGGACACCTCCATCCCGTGCCGCCGTCTAGGAGCAACTGCCGCGCGGAGACCGCGGCGGCGCCACCAGCCGCTCCTTCGTCATCGAGGGGGACGAGCCAGACGGTCGCACCGCCCTCTCGTCGCTAGGTTGGCTAAGCGGGCCACGAGGAGGCGGGAGCTAAGAAGACAGACAGTGCGCTCAGCCAAGAAGCCAACGAAGGATGGGGGGGGGGGAGGCTTTCTTTTCTTTTTTTCTCTTTCATCACGCCCGCCCCCTTTTTACAGGAACCAATCAGGGGGACTTCGAGGGAGTTTGGCGTTCTACGCCCTCCTACCCGCAACCGGACAGGACCAGGACGCAGCTGGAGCTTTGATTTCATTGATTGTATTACGAGCTAGCAGCACCGCCTAGATCGATTTTCTGCTCCTTAAAACGGTGCATTAAACAATGGATATTATTTCTTAGTATTAAATTTATTTATATAAATAAATTTATATAAACTTATTAAATTTATTCATGTTCCATTTATAATTAAATTATGCATATAATATAAATAATACCAACATCAGTAAAGACAAAGGTGCATTTTTTTTCAAGAGGCAACCGGATTTTCTGGTTTTTCTTTGGAGACGTTTCGCTTCTCATCCAAGAAGCTTCTTCAGCTCTGACTGGATGGTGGGGAATGGAAGGATTTGCACCCCTTGCAGACAGCTGAACATTCGCATCCTTGCTATGGTTTTCCCAGTTGCAATGAATAGCTGTGAAAGTTGGACCATAAGAAAGGCTGAGCACCAAAGAATGGAGGCCTTTGAACTCCGATGCTGGAGAAGCAGTGGTGGGTTTCAAAAAATGTTCAAACCTACTCTGTGGGTGTGGCCTCCTTTGTGGGAGTGGCTTGCCGCCCATGTGACCGGATGGGAGTGGCTTGCCGCCCATGTGACCGGATATGAAGATGCCGACGACACTTGTCAGAACCACGTTAAATTACCTCCGACACAGCACTGGCATGCATAAGAATATGATGTAAACTTGTTTTTTAAAAGACATCTTTGGTTTGCGTGAAAACAACTTCAACACACACGATGTTCTGATTGCACCACAAATGCAGTAGTCATCCTTACCTTTCACAGAGGCACTGAGTTTTATAAATATGAGCATGATAGTGTAGAATAATCATCTCCAAGGACCAGTGGTGGGTTTCAAAAATTTTTGGAACCTCTTCTGTAGGTGTGGCCTGCTTTCCAGGTCCACTGGTGGAACCTCTTCTAACCGGATCGGTAGATTTGACGAACCGGTTCTACCAAATAGGTGCGAACTGGTAGGAACCCACCTCTGTGGAGAAGACTCCTGCGAGTCCCTTGGACTGCAAGGCCATCCAACTGGTCAGTCCTAGAAGAGATCAACCCTGACTGCCCTTTAGAAGGCCAGATCCTGAAGATGAAACTCAAATCCTTTGGCCACCTAGTGAAAAGGAAGAAGAGCCTCATGCTGGGAAAGATGGAGGGCAAAAGAAGAAGGGGACGACAGAGAATGAGGTGGCTGGGTGGAGTCACTGAAGCAGTCGGCGTGAGCTTAAATGGACTGTAGAGAAAATGGTAGAGGACAGGAAGGCCTGGGGGAACGTTGTTGATTGGGTTGTGATGGGTTGGACACGACTTCGCAACTAACAACAAGAATTGAAAGTTCCTTCTTGGAAGGAACAGTTTCAACAGTTCCAAGAAGGCTGCACACCCATTGGCACCACTCAGGTGACCCTGATGGCACAGATAAACCTCCAGGTGACCTTAATGACCCGCCAAAGTCATGCAAATGACCAGCTGTCTGCAAGGAATATAAATCCTTCCATTTCCCACCGTCCAGTCAGAGCTGAAGAAGCTTCTTGGATGAGAAGCGAAACGTCTTCAAAGAAAAACCAGGAAGTCCAGTTGCCTCTTGAAAAAAATGCACCTTTGGGACAACCATGAGCTGGATGGCTGAGAATCTCCATAGATGTTCAACATCAGTAATAAAGAATAAAAAAATAGTCATTTTTTTCCCTGCATTGGGTCATTGCCAGATGGAAATACAATCACAGCTGGGGTGGGGGAAAGGGTTTTGTTTTGTTTTTTTTGCTTGAAATTGCATCTACAAATAGCCCGCTTTATTTAATTATTACATTTATTTGCTGCCCATCTCATATCAAAGCGACTTAGGGCAGCTGCAAGGAATTGCAAGGTTGCTGGAGAAATTACCTAAACCCTTTTAGGGTTTAGGGACGTGGTGGCTCAGTGCAGTGGTGGGTTTCAAAAATTGTTCGAACCTACTCTGTGGATGTGGCCTCCTTTGTGGAAGTGGCTTGCCACCCATGTGACTGGATATGAAGATGCCGATGACACTTGTCAGAACCACCTTAAATTACCTCACACAAAGCACTGGCAGGCATAAGAATATGATGTAAACTTGTTTTTTAAAAGGCATCTTTGGTTTGCGTTAAAACAACTTCAACACACGCAATGTTCTGATTGCACCACAAACGCAGTAGTCATCCTTACCTTTCACAGAGGCACTGAGTTTTATAAATAGGAGCATGATAGTGTAGAATAATCATAGCCAAGGACCAGTGGTGGGTTTCAAAAAAAATTTGGAACCTCTTCTGTAGGTGTGGCCTGCTTTCCGGGTCCACTGGTGGAACCTCTTCTAACCAGTTCGGTAGATTTGACGAAGCGGTTCTACCGAATAGGTGCGAACTGGTAGGAACCCACCTCTGGCTCAGTTGCTAAGATGGTGACCTTGTTGATCAGAAGGTAAAAAATGCAAGTAGAAAAGGGGCCACTTTGGTAGGAAGGTCACAGTGCTGGATGCTCCTTCGGTGTTGAGTCATGCCAGCCACACGGCCATGGAGATGTCTTTGGACAGTGCTGTCTCTTCAGCTTAGAAACAGACATTACCACCGCCCGCTAGAGTCGGAAACGACTAGCACGCAAGTGTGAGGAAACCTTTTACCTTTAAACTCTTTTATCTGATGTAGGTTGCAACAATCCAGAAGCCCATTAAAAGGCAGATGTAAGAGAGTACCATCTTCCTTGGCTGAGCCCTAATTAGTGTTTTATTATTCTGTAGGAAGTTATCACCCAGCCCTCTCCCAGAAAAATGAAATATCCTAGAAAATATTGGAAGGGCAGAATATTTCTCTGGATGTGGAAAGAAAGAAACATGTTTTAAAAGACAGAATAGCTGCCTGTAACTTCCTGCCCATCCCCATTTTGTCAATGGGCCATTAAAGCCTGAGCTAGTCCACTTTACATAATAAAGAGTTTTCCCCTTCAGCTCCAGAGTGATGGGATTAAGGCATGATAATATTGGCCCTTTACCCAACTCTCCACATGGCATCTGAGAACTCAACCAAACCTGGATTCAAAACGCAGCCTAGAGAGTTGTCCCTGCATGGCCCCATGGCAGTCTGACAACCAATCAGAATACAAGCTCAAGATCAAAGGCCAGAGGGGGCATAAAACCAGGGACTTGGCTTTTCTTTCTCCCTTGTTTCCCTTCTCTTCTCCACCAACATTGAAGCATGTGATCACCTTTTCTGTTCAGCCATGTGGTCTTGTCCACCATTAAAACCATCTTTCCAAGCAGCCTCCATGTCTCCAGTGTCTTTTTCCCCACTTGGAGCCGAACCCAGAAGGACATTCCTTCCAACAATTGCAACTTGAATCATTTCATCTTTCTCAGAAAAATTAGATGATTTTGTAAAAGCTTAGGGTTTTGGTCTCAGGTGTGGCTGTAAATCGAGGATTATCTGTGTTTCCAATCGAGTGCATTTCTTGCATCCTACAGTCTAATTCCATCATCACCAACCGATGTCTATAGAGAGAGTATAAAGGATGGCCTTTACGGAAAGAAAGATTTGTCTCCAAGACAACACATAAATGTGGCTTAAACTTATATAGATAAAGATTTATGAAAATGCTTAACAGAGATGTTCCCCCCTTCCAAAAAAATCACATGTAGGTATGGGTAATCCTTAACATGACAAAGGAGCCTGTCCAGTGTGGTTGTATGCCATAATGGTCATAAAACCAGTCAGTCGCATGACTGACCCAATTTTCTGACCTGTTTTGTGCCAGTCATTAAGCAAACATTTGCAAGTGTTGGTTTTCAGCAAAAATGCCTTAAAATGTAGTCATGTGATGATGATCCATGTTGCAAAGTACCTGTGTAGGAGATACTTACAGGGTTGGGACTGAAATTATTATTTTTTTATTTTTTATTTTCAAATTAAACACAACACATAAAATCTTCCTTCTTTACATACTGTAGAAAGTGTATCAGTTGGTTACAAAACACTTTCGTGCATCTCTTCCACAGTCATCAAGCATAATTCATATTAACTCAAGTATTTTAACTCAGATATCTATACATGTTACCCTTATCATACCTCCATTTTTACTTGACTATAATTGTTTAAACGTCCTTCATCATAAAATATACCAAGATTTAATACATAAACACATACTGGCATTTCATTTAATATTTCTAAAATCCTCCAATAACACTGAATCCTTAGGTCCTATTCTAGCTAAACACCAATAATATTTAATAACAAAATTTTCTAATCCTCCTTTCCAAATCACTGTTTGCAATTTTCATCCAGTTTCCTTATGTTGTACCCATATCTATATGTACATTGTTATCCTTATCCCTCCTTTATTTGACTGTATCCTGTATCACAACATTTTCCCCCTAATAATCAAAACTTAACTGTATCTAACTTAGTTCTTTTTTTATTAACCTTTGTATATAATCCAGAAGGATTTCTAATCTTTCGTGGGTACCATTCAATATTCATATCCAATTATTACTTATCATAACACTACACATTGTATACATTATTATCATTATCAATTATTTATTTAACTATATCTATCATCACTAAAGTTTACTAAGTTTAACTAGTTTTAAGTTATATTCTTCCATCTATCAACCTGTATCTTTCCAATAACAAAACAACCTCATATCTTCTGCCATTTGTGGTACCAATCCTCTAATCATCTTCTTGATCAGCTTTGTATGGACTTCTCTTAGCAACTCCTTGCTTATAAGATCTCTCATATAATCTTGATGCCCTCTTTCTGTTTCCTTATTCAGCTTGTCTTTGATTGTCAGCAGTGTTATCAATGGTTTTGCTAATAGAATTTCTTTCTTTAAGTCCATAGATTCTTTAATTTTACCTTCTTCTATAGCTTGTCCTTTGGAATAGATTTCCTCTCCATTTAATTCCTCTTTCAGTATTCCATTCTTTCCATTTTCAGGAAAAAAACCAATTACCATAGATATCAGCAGGTTTAGTCTCTTTATATTCATATTCACTTGAGTTTCAATCGCCCCATTTTGCATTTGATGAACATCCTCAATTTTTTCACCATATTTTCTTGTTATGTACTCTAGGTATTCCAGTTTTTTCTCTACTATATTTGATAATTTCTCTAGTTCTGAAAAATATATTTTGCAAAGTTAAGACCTCTATTTTCTCTTGACATTGTGCAATTCTTACAATCACAGCTACTCTAGCCTGGAATGTTAATAAAATTAAAGCATAGATTCACAAAGAATGTTGTTTTCACTTTTCTCTTATTCAAAATATACTTCAAAGGGACATCTGTGTATTTCTTATCACTCTGTAGCCAAACAGTAAAACCTTGTGGTGCCAAATCAAAACAATCTGTGAAAAAAAAATGTTCCATTTTGAATACACAAAGCTCCGATCAACAAAATCTCCCAGCCTTCGAGCAGCGTAAACACTGTTAAAGAGTTAAATAGTTTCTTTTTGTATCTTTTGTATTTCAAGTTAGAAAAAGAGGTCCAATCTTTAAATGAATTAGAAAAATACCCACAGCAATAAAAGAGGAAAACTTTAGTCTATAGATTACAGAGAGTCACAAAGTGAAGGTAGAAGAAGAAAACTTAATCCATCCATTTCAAAAGGTTTGCATAGATTCGATCCATGAAAATAGCATTTAAAAAGTAAGATAACCACTGTCCAAAACCATTCCAAATTTAATTCCGCAGCTTGATTCTTCTATTCTTCAATTTAAATTGATTTTTAAGTTTTTATAGGCAGTCTCTTTTTTAAAGCAATACAAATTTCTCACCAGCTGGAAACACTTTCTCTTTCCGTATCCTTCCGTTTTGGAGCCGCCCCGACTTTGTCAGATTTGGCTGCATTTTTTGTCGCCGGCTTGAAGAACTTTTCTTGCTTCTTTCAGGGATTTTGCGATATCCCCGAGATCAGCAAGACGTATTCTTCCTGTTCACCGTCTCTTCGGCACGGTTTAGGTTCATTTGGACCACCCCCCAGTGGCAAAAGTGTTGGCTGTGGTCTCAGAGCATTGAGACCACACAACCATATCATCGCAACATTGGCTCCTCCTCAGTGGGACTGAAAAGTTTTAACAACTGGTTTTCTGCCCAGTGGCTGTGTGGGCGTGTCCATGGGTGTGGACTCCGGGGGGGGTTGCGCCTCCGGGACGGCAAAAATAGCCTCGCCTAGGCTCCGGAGGCTGAAAATGGGCCCATTTCCAGGCTTCTGGTATTTCCAGTAGGCCCATTTTTTTGCCCTCCCAGAGCCTCCATGCGGGCATCCTGCACTTACCTGGCATCGGAATTGGGCTGCATGGAGACTCCTGGGAGGGAAAGGGCAGGTGAAGCAGAGCCAACCAATTATCGGCACTATAGTATCGGTTGAGTGAACCAGATTAAAATTAACATCCAATGTGCCCAAACCAGATCAAATCAGCTGAATCCCACCCCTGGCTACCTCCTAACTGTAACAACAATTTAGCAAGAAAGAAAGTCAACTATTTGAGTGCTCCTGAGAATTTTCTTCTCACTTCAAATTTTTCAGGGCATCTGCTTCAGGCACAAGAATACTCCTAACAGAATGTTGGATCACTGAGTTCCATATTTCAGAGAAATTCCATGTTTTTGTTCTAGGGGAGATACTACAGAGGTATTTTACAGAACAAGCCCCTTTATAAAAGGAATTACAATGCAGTTCCTTAGGGATTGATCCGGAATGCAGCTTTTCCCTGCAATTTGTAATACAGTTACTTATGGATTTTTCCCCTCTGGTGGAATTTCAAAGACAACCTTTTGCCGAGTCGATCGATAACCTCACCTGCAACAGGGCTCGATGTTTAACACTTGGTTCTCTTTATCATCTTCACAGCCAAAGTTTCAGGAAGGATACCTAGCTTGCTAGAGAAAGAGAGCCTCTTGACCCAAGAGTTTGCATGTCAGAGTCCAAGCTGCAAAACCAAAGCTGGGCCTAGGCAGAGTCTGGAAGCAAAAGCATTCATTAACAAAAAGGGAAAGAGCAGCTGATCTTTCATTTTTCTTTGTTTACTTTTATTTGAGTCAACCACAACTACGAGGTTCGCACAACCTACAAGCCAGCAGGGCAGAGGTGGTATTCAGCCAGTTCTGACACGTTCTGGAGTAGCGGAAATTTTGACTCGTTCGGAGAACCGGCAAATAGGCTGGCCCCGCCCCTGCTGCCTCCCAGCCTCCCAGCTGATCTTCTTTTGTTGCCCTGAACAGGAGAACAGAGCTGGAAAGCAGATTAGTGAGATGGGGATTTTGCAGTATCCTTCCCCCTCCACGCCCACAAAGCCACTCCTACAAAGCCATACCACGCCCACAAAGCCACGCCCACAGAACCAGTAGTCAAAAATGTTGAATCCCACCACTTGCAGTAGGGGTTCACGATTTAGACCTGCCCTAAGTTCCCCCAACGAAGAGTAGATTTTAAAAGGACAAACAAGGACAGTTATTAAATGCATGGCGCCCTCCTGTCGAGTGTATTTAATTCAATTCATTTGAATGCAATGTACGTAAAGTTTAATTTTTCTTCTTGCTCCATTCTTGGCTTTGCACATACAGGTAGCTGTTGGCGTAACAACTGTTCATTTAGCAAACGTTCAAAGTGAAAATGCCATTGAAAAAGTGACTTATGACCTCACCCTTGAAATTTTGGCCTGCCACACTTTCTCTTATTTCATTATGCTGTTTCTTTAGTATAGTTGATGGGAGGGGGGAATAGACAGGAGTGGGATTGTGGAATGTATTGTTTTCATTCTTTACTAGAAGCCAAGGTCATCCTTTGTCTCCTCACCAGTACACCTGACCGGAAGAAGCTGGTGTGGATGCCAGTGTGGAAGAAGAAGATTGGACCATGTGATGGATTGTGGGTGTGGGGACAAGATCATGAACTTTTAACTGGGTGGAATTCTGATGTCATTTCCAGTATTGGGATTAACACAGAGGTGGCTAAGATGTCTGCTTTATTAAATTGGAACCAAAAGGAATGTTTTGCCTTGGACTCTGATTTAATTCTACATGATACTAGGAACGCTGACAGCAACTTTAAGGCTTGTGGATCTCAACTCCAGCTTCCCCCATGCTGGCTGGAGAACGCTGGGAGTTGAAGTCCAGATGTCTTAAAAGTCAGAAATGGTGTAGGGTCTCCTTTTTGGATTGGGGGGTTTGGACTAGATGACCTGCAAGGTCCCTTCCAACCCTGTTAATCTGTTAGACTTTCTCGTGCTCTGCCTCTTGACTGCAGAGATGGGAGTCGGGGGGGGGGGGGATGGACTTCTGAAAATAGTGCACTCGGCTCTCCTCCCTTTGAATGCACAATTTCTACTGGTTCCGCAGTTTGGTTACCATAAAAGTTCCTTGCAATAGGGCAGGTATTCCTTGCAGGCATCTGGAAAGGAAAACTCCATTTGTAAAGAAATGGATGTGTGCTGCACCGTCCCTCTCCATGAAGCCCCTGGCAACTAAAAATATGCATGAGCTTTTTTTTTTTGGTCATTCTGCGGCCGTTTATCCCAAATGTCAATACCTGGGAAATGACGGAGAGAAAAACACTCCCAATAGGCGCCCTTATCTCGAAAAACCTCCCAGTGGAAAGGAAGCAGCACGGACCGGCCTTCGCAGCATTAGGAGTGCTTTAATTAGAGTTCCCACCCCGACTATCGAAATGGAAAAATGATATAATTGATAATAATCCAGGTGGGTTCGGTAGTTGGTAGCCTGAGCCAAGGTTGACATCAGGAATGGCAAAGCAGCTGGGGACACGGGGAGAATGAATATCAGGCGCGTAAACCTTTTTATTTTTATTTTTTTTTCAATCACGAAGGGAGGAGATAAGCTAAGCAGAGGAGACAGCAGGCATCGGATACAGATAAAAATGTTAATTTATGCTGCCGAGGAAATGCTGGGTTGGAATTTTCCGCTGAAATTTTGCAAAGGTTCCCTGTTTCCCTGAAGGGTTTTATTTTGTTAATGACCGTTTTATATGTGAGTGAGTTACAGAGTATTTGCTTGATATACGCATTATACTAAGCTATAACCGCCTTGTTTGAGCTTAAAGCACTCTACCGGGAGGCCTCGATTTATGACCGCAGAACATTTCCGTTGAACGACGTTGGCGAAGCGAATTTTGCCCCGTTTTATGACCTTCCCTGCCACAGTGGTTGAGTGAGTCTGGCTTCCCCATTGACTTTGCTTGTCAGAGGGTGATGGCATGATCCTGGAACATTGCCACCGTCATAAATATGAATCGGTTGACAAGCATCCGAATTTTAACAATGGGACCACAGCAGGGGTGGGTTTCAGCCGGCATTACTGCCGGGTTGCTTGTGTGCGCATGCTTTGCGCATGTGCTGGATGTGCAGTTCAATAGAAATCATTCTGCACGTGTACAGAACTAAAAAAAAAAAAAATTGTGACAGCAACCAGGGAACCGGTTCAGGGGCATGGCCAGCCTGGATCACTGCTGTTTCTATGATCCAGGCCGGCATGTCACAACCGGTTCGACTGAACCGGGCTGAACCGGTAGGAACCCACCTCTGGACCACAAGGATGCTGCAATGGTCGTAAGTGTGAGAAATGGTTGTAAGTGTGAGAAACGGTCATTGGTCCCTTTTTTTTCAGTGACTTTGAACGGTCACTAAATGAATTGTCATAAGTTGCAGACTAGCTGTATATAGCCTAAGCATTCTGGTTTATTGAATGCACTTTTATGAAACCATGCCTTAGCAGATCCCTTTTGTTATACACTCTTAGATCGCCATGGCGGAATGTGATTGATGAAGAAGATCACTGCTGGTGTGTTCTAGCTTTATGTCTAAGGCAGGGGTACCAAAACTTGGCAACTTTAAGACTTGTGCACTTCAACTCCCAGAATTCTCCAGCCAGAATTCTGGGAGTTGAAGCGCACAAATCTTAAAGTTGCTACATTTGGGCACCCCTGATTTAAGGGATTTGTTTTTTTCAATGCCTTTGAGACAATGTTGACAGCTGGAGAATATTTGGACAAGTCCCTGCAGTTTTCTTGGCAAGATTTTAGAAGCGGTTTACCCTTGCTTGTTTCTTCCTAGGCTGAGACTGAATGGCTTTAAGGCGGCACTAGAACTCACGTACTCCGGGTGATTGGCCCAAGGTCACCTAGACTAGGAGTGGGACTGAAAAATTTAAGCAACTGGTTCTCTGCCCTGTTGCTGGGTGGGTGTGGCCATGGTGGGGCGGCGCCTACTCAGCCTCCTGCCCCACGGGGGGTGGGGGGCGTTTTCACCCTCCCTAGGCTCCAGAGCAGTGCTGGGATTCAGCCAGTTTGCACCTATTCAGGAGAACCAATTGTTAACTTTCTAAGCAGTTCAGAGAGCCAGTTGTTGGAAGAAATCTTATTTTGTTTTTTCCCCCCACTTTACAGGGCTAATCCTGTAAGGAAGGCAGGAAGGAAACATTCTGGTGTTGTTTCTAGCCTCATCTTTATTGCCCTGCTTACAGAAACTGCCTCTCCGGTTAACCCTTATTACATTGTAGCAGCTAAGGCGAAGCGCCCATCAACCTGAGTGACGTTGAGTTGACCCAGTCACATGACCACCAAGCCATGCCTATCCAGATGGTCATTAGGGCAGGGAACCAGTTGTTAAATTATTTGAATCCTCCAAAACCAAAGGTTTTCCTCGAGCCTCCAGGAGGGCAAAAACGGAGGCCCTATAGGGGTTGGACTAGAAGGCCTTCAAGGTGACAAGGTCCTTTCCAACTCTGTTATTCTATTCCATCTTTCAGGGCAGTAACTGAGCGAACCAGGGAGGAAGAAGATGGGAGGGCGAATGTCTTCAGTGGAGGCATCCCTTCGTCTGCTTCCTTTCCATTTTATTGCTTCTCCACCTCTCCATAATGTGCCATCCATCTGGCTTTCAAGCTAGCAATGCCAGACACAGGTATTTTAATTAATTTTTTTTAAAATAAAAGTCTAACCGTGGCTTACGTTCTCTATTAGACTGATGGATTATAATGCTTTTGTTTCAGTGAGCAGATGGTTTTCAGCCCACAGCCCAGCCACTGCATTCTTATTTCCAGCTACCAGCAAAACTGGAAGTCCAGGTGTTTTTTTTTTTATTCAAAACCCCAAGAGATGGAAACGAGGGTGCGTGGATTGTGCGCAGAGGTGTGTTGTTTTATATTTTCCAGGGCTGGCTTTCCATTGCAAAGCTCCCAGAGTCTGGCCTTCGAAGAGGGGCATAAGGTATGCAGTGTTGAAATAACACTTAACCCATGTAGGAAGTAAGCACCCACCCCTCTCCTAGAAAAAATGAAATATTTTAGGAAATATAAAAAAGGCAGGATATTATATTTCCCTGGATGAGAAATGGAGAAGCATGTTTTTAAGCAGGAAGCAGACTCACTCTTAATAGCCCAGATGCCTGCACTTAAGAGATAAAGAGATAGCTAGGTCTATTCATAGGCAAATGCCCTCACCCAAGATACAACAAAGGCAGGATTAGCCCCCTACTCATCTTACCACATGGCACCTTCTAGGTTCACTTCCAAGTGGGGCAGTGGTGGGTTTCAAATTTTTTAAGAACCTCTTCTGTAGGTGTGGCCTGCATTGTGGGAGTGGCTTGCTGGCAATGTGACTGGGTGGGAGTGGCTTTCAGGCCATGTGACCAGGTGGGAGTGGCTTGCCAGCCATGTGACTGGGTGGGCATGGCCAACTTGTAAAATGTGGTGAAACTCACTTAACAACACTCTTGCTTAGCAACCAAAATGTTGGCTCAGAAACTCTGGCATTTGAAACACACAAGTCTTAAAGCTGTCAAGTTACAAGACCCTTGCACCCCTAACCCTTTAGAAAAAAACCCGCAGGGGTGTTCAAACTTGACAGCTTTAAGACTTGTGGACTTCAACTGCCAGAATTCCTCCTCTCGCTCTTCATCTTGATGATGTGTGGATGGGCGGGAGGGGGGAGGGAGCTGGAACCAGTTCTAAACGGCTCTGTAGATTTGTGGAACCTCTTCTATAGAAGAGCTTAGAACTGGCAGGAACCCACCCCTGAAGTGGGGAGAAAGACACTGGAAACATGGTGGTTGTTTGGAAAGATGGTTTTAATGGTGGACAGGATCACATGCCTTGAAGATGTTGAGTGAAGAAGAAAAAAAGGGAAGAGATGCTAAAAGTGCCTGAGTTTTATGCCCTCTCTGGGTTTTTTAATTTGAGCTTGTATTCTGATTGGGTGTCGGACTCCCATGGGGCCATGCAGGGGCAACTCTGTAGGCTGTCCTGAGTCCCAGGCTTGGTTGAGCCTTGCTGGGTGATGTAATCTTCCCAGGTGCCATGTGGTGAGATGGGTAGGGGGCTAATCCTGCCTTTGTTGTACCTTGGGTGAGAGCATTTGCCTATGAATAGACCTAGCTATCTCTTTATCTCTTAAGTGCGGACATCTACTGTGGTCTATTGAGGATGGTGGGGACTATTGAGTGAGTCTCTCCCCTGCCTAAAAACATGTTTCTCCACATCTCATCCAGGTGAAATATAATATTCTGCCTTTTTAACATTTCCTGCAATATTTCATTTTTCTAGGAGAGGGATGAGTGCTAACTTCCTACAGTTAGAATTTCCGCTGGGGTTTAAGGCCAAAAAATAGGAAGGTAAAATGGAAGACGCTAAAACCAAAAATTTCTTTTCTGTGTCAGAAGAACAGAGTAGAGATGGGATAGTCCAATCTCTTCCACTCAATTTCTTCATTTCAAGACTATAATCTTCAGGGAACCATTGGTGAATTCACATAACATATGAAGGCAAAATGATGTTGACGGCTTCCAGTATTTCGTGAATCTTCTGCAGTTGAAAAAGTTGGAAGTTGAGTTGTGCTAACTTTTCTTCTTTGTTTGAAACTTTTTATTGCTTATCCAAGTACTGTAGCTGTTGTGACTTGCCAGTGGCCAGTGGAGCTGGCAGCAGATTCAGTGAGGAGGTTGGGGAGGAACCTGGGCCAGTCCTGGAGTCTGGGGAAGGCTCTGATAAGGGCTCTGTGTCAGAGGCAGAGAAGGGACCAGGGCCATCTGACAGTTCTCAGCTGCCTTCGGAGTCAGACATCAATGAGGCAGACAAACAGCTGGAGCCTGTTCCCAGTGTGCGCATGTGCACAGTTGCCAGACGAAGGGAACAGCTAAGGAACAAGGGTCGACTTGGGAGTAAGGCCACAGGTGGACAGTGAATGGCCCCCCCAGAGGAAATAAAAGTGGAGCAAAAGGGGAATGGAGTTTGCAGGAGACAATTAGTTCATTCCTACATCCTTGCCAAGTATTGCGGCATCTGAAAGATATCAGCCCTGGACACTCTCCAAGCCTGGTAGAGGTTGGTAATTGTGAACTATCTTGAAAGACTGTGGGAGAAGAAAGACTTTGCTGGAGAGGAATTGACTGTAAATTAAATAAAAGGATTCAGCTTCGTGCTGCTGGGGAAGCCAAGGTCAGAACAGTAGCTTCTTCAATTTGAGCGAGGTGGTTAGGAGGGCCCCATGAAGCTACTTGGAAAAACATTGAAATATTGTGAACCAACAAGTCATCCAGCCTACTTGGATGACTATAATCTTCATTGACATGTTGGTAAACCATGGCTTACTGGATATAAATCTAACCAACTGTAGTATAGACAGCAAACTAAGTCACAGCATAATGTGTGAACAACGCCACTTTGATACTTGGGAAACTAACCCACGCAGTCCTACTGCAGATCACCTAGAGATCACCAGTGATCCCAGTTTGGTGCATAGATTCATACATCCATGTACAAAGAAGGTGTTGTATAAATAAAGTCTGTCCATAAAATGGGGAAGAAAAGGCTGAAAAAATATGAGTCAGAGAGTAGAGGCTAAGTTTGCATAACTGACTGAAATATACACTATAGAAACACATAAGTTGAATTGCCCAACCAAGGATTATCAAGAACAGTTTAAGTTTCAGTGGATATAAACTCTGAAAATTGGAATCATTCCATGTATAGGTTAACTGTCAGAGTCTCACCCAGGGCACCAAGTGGATCTCTTTGTAGAAACCCAAACTTACATCAGGTACTAGCAGAAAAAGTTAAAGGCAAAGCTCAAATAGAGAAATTGATTTTATTCCCATCATGGATTTCTCTATCAGGGAAAGTATGAATGCCGGAAGGAAGGAAGGAAGGAAGGAAGGAAGGAAGGAAGGAAGGAAGGAAGGAAGGAAGGAAGGAAGGAAGGAAGGAATTTTTCTTGGAGCTGTGGGTGCTCCATTACTGGAGATTGTGATGGGTAGAAATATCCTGGAATATGCAAGCAGAGAATGAGAAATAAAACAATATTTCTCATGTATATTGAGGAAGGAAAGAATGCAGGAAGGAAGGGAGGAAAGAAAGAAAGAAAGAAAGAGGGCGAGAGGGAAGGAATGAAAGAAGTAAAGAAAGAAAGAAGGAAGGAGGAAGGAAAGAAAGAAGGATCTGTAAAAGAGGAACAACCTTTGTTTTTTTATGAACATATATTGGATGGATGAACACAAAAAGATTGATGAATTTGTGGCAAGATGGAATTGAAGAGATCCTCAAAACCAAAAAGATTTTTTTAAGAAGAAAAGCCAATGGCTGAATTGATGGACCAGGTGGTTGAAGCAAGGAGGTTTTGTAAAGATAAAAAAGTATGCAGAGACACAATCATTCCTGCTACAAATTAAATTTTTGGGGAGGCTTACAATTTTTGCTCCTTTTCTGTGCAGTGCCTAAAGCCACTCCCTTGACAAGAAATAGCATGATGGATGTGCATCTCCAAAATGCAGAAGCAGCTGCAGATGACGGGGGTTTTTTGCCTGAAGGCATGGGGCATGGGGAGTTTTCCCAGGAAGCCGCACAGACAAACACACACACACACACACACACACACACACAGCTTTCTTGCCCTCCGGTTATGGGAAAGTTCCTCAGATAGGTGAGGTGTCATGAATCATTTCAGCTTTCTCAAAGAAAACTACAACACACCCACGTACTTATGTGGGCGACGTATTGTGTTTAAAAGAGCTGTGGTTTTATTTCTTTCTATGAAGTCTTTTTTTAGCTGGGAACGCTAACAAAGAGGCCCTCTAAGCACAGCTAATTGTTGAAGAACCATATCATGGGAGGTGATGGTTGGAGTATCCACAACTTCTGGAGGCAAGTTGTTCCACTGATTAATTGTTCTAACTATCAGGAAATTTCTCCTTAGTTCTAAGTTGCTTCTCTCTTTGATAAGTTTCCACCCATTGTTTCTTGTCCTGCCTTCAGGTGCTTTGGAGAATAGCTTGACTCCCTCTTCTTTGTGGCACCCCCTGAGATATTGGAAGACTGCTATCATGTCTCCCCTGGTCCTTCTTTTCATTAAACTAGACCTACCCAGTTCCTGCAACCGTTCTTCATCTGTTTTAGCCTCCAGTCCCCTAATCCTCTTTGTTGCTCTTCTCTGCACTCTTTCTAGAGTCTCCACATCTTTTTTACATCGTGGCGACCTTAACTAAATGCATTATTCCAAGGGTGGCCTTACCATAGCATTACAAAGTGGCATTAACCCTTGACGTGACCTTGATTCTATTCCTCTGTTAAGGCAGCCTAGAACTGTGTTGTGGGTTTTGACAGCTGCAGCACACTGCTGGCTCACATTTAAATGATTGTCCACCAGGACAATCTTAGATCAATGTTTCTCAACCTCAGCAACTTTAAGAGGTATGGACTCCAGCTCCCAGAATTCTCCCAATCAGCATGTGGGAGTTGGAGTCCACACAACTTGAAGTTGTTGAGGTCGGGGAAATTCTGTCCTAGATATCTTGAAACTGCAACTCTGCAGAATGGGAACAGCATCTAAACAGGATGGAAACATACAAACAAGGAAGGGACTATCAATAATTATTAGGCATGAAGGTTAGAGATCCCCAGACCAGCTTGCCACATCTCAGTAAACCACAATTTATGCAAACTAAGGCTGGGACAATTTGACCCTTTCTGTTTCTCATAAACCATCTTCCTCTGCAAAGAGATTCCCCGAAATAGCAGTTGTTGGGAAATGAATGTGGGAACGTGTTGAGTTTATAGGGACCCTCCTGATTATCGTGAGAGCAGAACGCCAAGTAAGATGGGGCATGAGTGAGTCTCATCCATCAATCCCTTCTTATCTTCTTAAGATCTTCTTAGCTCTTTCTTCTCCTGACTAGCCAAGACTATGCAAAGTTCAGAAATTCCCTCCTGCTGCTGAGGGAATGATCCGGGTTTTTGATATACAAGGTTAAGGTGGGTCTATGACAATTCACCACGGCCAACTCGCTGGGGGGACAATTCAATATGGGACAAGACTTAATACTAATATCAAAGAAATGGTAGAATAGAATAACAGGACAAAATGAAATGTGAATGGCAAAAATTAAAATAATTGCTATTATTTTAAATGCATCAATTTGAATTTAAATAATTTAAATACATTGAATTGTTAAATTGTCAGGCAATGAGTTGTCCCACAGCAGGTTTGTCGTGGTGAGTTGGCCACAATGAGTTGGCTACAAGAATTGTCCATGTCTCTGTTCAAAACCCAAGAAAGAACCATCAACTCCATTGATGTAGAGAAGGAGTACTTTTACCGAGTCTACTTTTAATGCGAAAATGACAGATTGATAGTTTCCCCCAATCTCTCCCCCCCATCAGGGTCCCTTGCCGAGGTGGCGCAGTAGTTAGGGTGCAGTACTGCAGGCCACTTCAGCTGACTGTCATCTGCACTTCAGCGGTTCTAATCTCACCGGCTCAAGGTTGACTCAGCCTTCCATCCTTCCGAGGTGGGTGAAATGAGGACCCAGACTGTGGGGGCGATATGCTGACTCTGTAAACGGCTTAGAGAGGGCTGAAAGCCCTATGAAGCGGTATATAAGTCTAACTGCTATTGCTATTGCTATTGCTGAATGTCCAATCAATATCCAGTAAGATGTTGTGTGAAGCTCATCTTCAGATATTTCACCTATCTGGAGTCCTAGGATGATTGGCCTTGACAGGGTGTAAACAACTCCACTTAGCTGCGCAGTAATTCTTGAACGCAAACCTCCTTTTTGCTTGACATGGGACTTCACCTCACCACCTCCCTTCCCCAACCCAAATGCCAGCCCCCCCCCCCCGCCCCTGTTACTATGGCAGCCAATAGCAAGCATGCCTCGAAGTCAAAGCCCATGCTGGATATTCGCTGACAGTCCCATTCCAACAAAGTTAACCATGTGCTGTATACCTTACTTTTTAAAGAGGATTCCATTCATTTTACATTATCTAGTTGAGCTCCGTAACATCTGGCTGCAGAGATCCTCTTAAGGCCCTAATGTCTTGCAAAGATCAGGTTTCATAACAATCTATTAAAAAACGCTTTCAAAATGTAATGACTTCCACATCTGCTGTGCCATTGAATGATTCACCCTTTTAGTTGCTGAGTAGCAAATATTTTATACGGCTATTTGCAAGGTATTCTTTGGGTGCCGTTTACGAAAGATTGGTTTCGATCGGGCAAACCGTACGGAATAGATTCGGCCCGCCAGAACCCTACATGCGCCCTGATGCAGGTAGCCTTGGACTTGCCACAGTTTGTTTAGTGACCACTTAAAGTTACAACCACACTGAAAAATGTGAGTTATGACCGTTTTCACCCTTACAACCATCACAGCCTCCCCATGATCACTTGCTTGAAATTCAAACCTTTGACAGCTGAATCATATGGATGACGGTTGCAGTTTCTGGTTCCACCACAAAACCGCGTTACACTAAAGGGCGCTCGACAAAACCGCGTAGCTGACGTCATCACAGCGTGACAACAGCGCGGAGAAAAAAGCACGCTGTAAACGCTAAACCTAAACCTAACCCCCCTAAACCTAATCCTAAACCTAACCCTAAACCTAACCCTTAACCTAACCCTAAACCTAACCCTTAACCTAACCCTAAACGTAACCCTAAACCTAACCCTAAACCTAACCCTAAACCTAACCCTAAACCTAACCCTTAACCTAACGCTAAACCTAATCCTAACCCTTAACCTAACCCTAAACCTAACCCTAACCCTAACCCTAAACCTAACCCTAAACCTAACCCTAACCCTAAACCTAACCCTTACCTTAACTTGAATCGGCTTGCTTTCAAAGCGCTATTTAAAGCGCCCTTCTTTCTCCGCGCTCACTGTTGTCGCCCTGCTGATGATGTCAGCGACGCGGTTTAATCGGGCTCCCTTTAGTCAAGCGCGGTTCTGTCGTGCCACGGCAGTTTCTTGGGATTCACTTAAAAACTTTCACTAATTCTGTTCTATCCTTTTTTTAAAAAAGTTTTTTTACTTTAATTTTTAGACAAACACAAACAAATGAAACAAAAAACATAAAGCCATCTTTCGTTACAAACAGTGCGTCAGTTGGTTAGAAGGTTTCTGTGCATCCCTTCCATAGTCATCACTAACAATTCATATAACATCACATATTATCAAATCAAATATATTTATATACATTACTGTTGTGGCCCAGCAGGAGCTGTTGGAGCTGCCGATGGACTCCGATAGCCTATGGGTTGGCTATGGAGGACGTGGAGGACCCTGGGCAGGGTTCAGACTCCGAGCAGGGACCAGGGAGGCTGGTTGGCCACCAGGGGGCGCCTGAGGCCTGGAGCAATGGGGAAGATCAAAGGGAGTTTGTCCCTGATACCCGGCAACAAAGGGCGGAGAAACGGAGGCAGCAGTTACGGAGACAGACTCATAAGAGATAATCAGGCACAGGTGGTTGTGGCTTGGCTCCTCCCAAGAGAGTATATAAGAAGAGACTTTGGGAGGAGCCCTTTTGCAGGACACAACCGTTCATAACAAGCTGGAGAAGCTCTTGTTTGTATTGTATCTCTTGTCTGTGGGAGTCTGGGTTGCTGCCATCGTCTTGCCAGTGAGTTGTGTTGGGCTTTCAGCCAACAGGATTGTAAGTGCGGCAAACTACTAAGCCTGTGTCAGCATTAATCACCGGATGGAGGTCAGAACACATTACTATTATCATACCTCATATATTTGACTATTACCATTATTCTTCATTTTCCACAAGGCACAGTATATTAAGTGTTGGGATCATTTACACTTTAGCAGTTCAATACATCATCTCAAATATCTTCAGTAATAAAATATTGTTATGTTATATTCTATATCATTCAATATTCTTATACTTACAACATTCTATGATAGCTTTCATTTCCATATTTTTTTATCTAATCACGAATAAAATAAATCCCATATCCTATAAAATTGTTTTTATCTTCTTGTTCTCTAATTTCAAATGTCATTTCAGCACATTCCGTTATTTTATAAATAACTTCCTCCTGCATTGGTATTTCTTCATTTCTCCAATTTTTAGCAAATACAGTTCTAGCTGCTGTTAGCACATTTAAATTCTGTTCTATTCTTATCTGTTCTAGTCTAGTCTAGTCTAGTCTAGTCTAGTCTAGTCTAGTCTAGAGTAGAGTAGAGTAGAGTAGAGTAGAGTAGAATAGAATAGAATAGAATAGAATAGAATAGAAGCTGGAAGGGACCTTGGAGGTCTTCTAGTCAAGGCCCCTGCTCAAGCTGGAGATCCTGTACCATTTCAGACAAGTGACTGTCCAGTCTCTTCTTAAAACCTCCAGTGATGGAGCACCCATGATTTCTGGAGGCAAGCTGTTCCACTGGTTAATTGTCCTCACTCTCAGAAAGTTTCTTATTTATTTATTTATTTATTTATTTATTTATTTATTTATTTATTTATTGACTTATATACCGCTTCATACAGCAACTTGCCCCCACAGTCCGGGTCCTCATTTCACCCACCTTGGAAAGATGGAAGGCTGAGTCGACCTTGAGCCGGTGAGATTTGAACCGCTGAACTGCAGATCACAGTCAGCTAAAGTGGCCTGCAGTACTGCACCCTAACCACTGCGCCACCTCGGCTCTTCCAGGTTGCTTCTCTCAATCCCAGGTCGCTTCTCCCAATATCAGTAATTTAACAACTGCAATGATTCATTTTTCAACCGTGAAGGGAAAAGTCGTAAAATGGAGCAAAATTCTTAAAAATTCGTAAATCAAGGGCCACTCTCTATATCAGTGTTTCTCAACCTTGGCAACTTGAACATGTCCGGACTTCAACTCCCAGAATTCCCCAGCCAGCGAATGCTGGCTGGGGAATTCTGGGAGTTGAAGTCCAGACATCTTCAAGTTGCCAAGGTTGAGAAACACTGCTCTATATTATTGATTGGATTAGCTAGTTTCTACTTTCCACCAGGATTTTTTTTATCAAGCTACAGTGACCTAACCATAACACTAAACCAAAATAGCTTGAATTCAGCTAATTATTCCATAAACAATAATTAAACAAACTGTAGTTTAGAATGATATGTGGCCCAGTCGTGGCATACATCTATATTTAATTTAACGGAGCCTAGCTTCCTAGCCCCTGGCCTCATTCACAAATAGTATACTTTTTATAGGCTGTTTATTCACTTTCTTAATTTAGCATGAGGTGTGAATTCATATATTGTGGCTTAGAACGAAGTGCAAACCACACCACTCTTGTTCATAGAAGTGTTTTACAAATCTTAGCTTAAGGTTAAGTAGCATGACATATATACATTTTAAAAACACTAATTTTGCATGCAACTGGGTTGGTACCTTTTGTTACAAAGAGTAAACTTTTCTAGGAGGTGTAAGTTTAACACTTGTCAATGGTTTCTGAATGCTGCCGGCAGACGAAGGTTTACTATGATAATAGTTCTTGAACTGCAATGGAAAATCGGGAGTACTCCAAGGTCGTAAGAGAAAATGATAACCCTGAAAAGAAAGACAGAAAGTTTGCGCACAGGTAGTCTTCAACTTACGACCACAACTGAGTCCAACATTTCTGTTGCTAAGTGAGACATTTGTTAAGTGCCCCATTTCAAGACCTTTCTTGCCACCGTTGTTAAATGAATCATGGCAGTAGTTCAGTTAGTAACACAGTTGGTCAGTGAGTCTGGCTTCCCCACTGACTTCCCTTTGTCGGAAGTTCACCAAGGGGGATTACTGACCCCGGAATCACGGGTGAAATCCAGCAGGTTCTGACAGGTTCTGGAGAACCGGTAGCGGAAATTTTGAGTAGTTCGGAGAACCGATAGCGGAAATTTTGAGTAGTTCAGAGAATCGGTAGCGGAAATTTTGAGTAGTTCAGAGAACCGGTAGTGGAAATTTTAAGTAGTTTGGAGAATCGGTAATAGAAATTTTGAGTACTTCAGAGAACCGGTAGCGGAAATTTTGAGTAGTTTGGAGAATCGGTAGTGGAAATTTTGAGTAGTTCGGAGAATCGGTAATGGAAATTTTGAGTAGTTCAGAGAACCGGTAGCAGAAATTTTGAGTAGTTTGGAGAACCGGTAGCGGAAATTTTGAGTAGTTCAGAGAACCGATAGCAGATATTTTGAGTAGTTCAGAGAATCGGTAGCGGAAATTTTGAGTAGTTCAGAGAACTGGTAGCAGAAATTTTGAGTAGTTCAGAGAACCGGTAGCAGAAATTTTGAGTAGTTCAGAGAATCGGTAGTGGAAATTTTGAGTAGTTCAGAGAACCGATAGCAGATATTTTGAGTAGTTCAGAGAATCGGTAGCGGAAATTTTGAGTAGTTCAGAGAACCGGTAGCAGAAATTTTGAGTAGTTCAGAGAACCGGTAGCAGAAATTTTGAGTAGTTCAGAGAATCGGTAGTGGAAATTTTGGGTAGTTTGGAGAATCGGTAGTAGAAATTTTGAGTAGTTCGGAGAATCGGTAATGGAAATTTTGAGTAGTTTGGAGAATCGGTAGTGGAAATTTTGAGTAGTTCGGAGAATTGGTAGCGGAAATTTTGAGTAGTTCAGAGAACCGGTAGCGGAAATTTTGAGTAGTTCAGAGAACCGGTAGCGGAAATTTTGAGTAGTTTGGAGAACCGGCAAAAGCCACCTCTGGCTGGCCCAAGGAGTTGGGAGGGAATGGAGATTTTGAAATATCCTTCCCCTGCCACGCCCAACAAGCCACGCCCACAGAAACGATAGTAAAAAAAATTGAATTTCACCACTGCCCGGGACACTCCATCTGTCATAAAAGTGAGTCAGTTGTCAAGCCTGCCCCCAACATCAATCACATGACCATGGGGATAATGCAATAGCAATAGCAGTTAGACTTGCTATGTGTGTCATGCGTGTGAAAAAGGATCACAAGTCACTTTTTTCATTGCCGTTGTAACTTTGAACGGTCACTTAATGAACTGTTGTAAGTCGAGAACTACCTGTATTCCCATTTTTAGGATGCAGTAAGCCACCCAGAGTCACTTGACAGTGAGATAAATGAAGTATAAATTTACGAAAGAAATAATAGTTGGTAATCCTCCTACTTCAAGCAAAAGATTATTAATGGGAGGCAAACCGATTTTCGCACCAGTTGAAGAGTGGGTGTTTTGGGGACTTGGGCAAGATTCACTCTCAAAACATTTTTTTTATGAATGTGTATTAGGCCTGTTGTGGCCCACCAGTGGCCAGTGGAGCTGGCAGCAGATTCAGACAATGAGGAGGTTGGGGAGGAACATGGGCCAGTCCTAGAGTCTGGGGAAGGCTCTGAAGAGGGCTCTGTGTCGGAGGCAGGAAGGGGCCAGAGCCATATGCCAGTTATTAGCTGCCTTCAGAGGCAGACATCAGTGAGGCAGAAGAACAGCTGGAGCCTGTTCCAAGTGTGCCCATGGGCAGAGCTGTCAGGAGAATGGAACAATTAAAGAACATGAGTGGACTCGGGAGTAAGGGCACGTGGACGCTGAAGGGCCCCTCCCAGAGGAAATAAAAGTGGAGCGAAAGGGGAGTAGAGTTTACAGGAGACAATTTGCAGGAGTTCGCTTGATTGGTTCGTGACTCTCCGAGACTCCTTGCCAAGTTTTGCAGAGATCGGCCTGGCAGCTCTCCGAGCCAGATAAGATCTGTGACTATAAATCCTCCTTTGAAAGACTTTGCTGGCTGTGAATGAGCAGAATTCACAGTAAATTAATAAAAATGTGCTTTTGTCGGGACAAGGAGTTTATTTCATGCTCTTGGGAAGCCTCGGTCAGAACAAGGCCAACCACTCCTTATCTTCCTATTTAGAAATGTTTGCCATCTCTCCAAGTGTTTGTGGTTATGCTGATTCAATATGAATTTCACCAAAATATAATCCCAAAGGTTTTTCTAATGATGCTTTCGGTAGTTTTTGATACATTCAGCTTGCTGCCTGGACTTATCCTGAAATCTCTTGGCTTCTGCTGAATTGCAGCCCAGAAGTGCTTGTCGTTGTGGCTGAAAATACGCTAGATAAAAACGACAGCATTTAGATCGCGGGTTTTAAAAATACACCTCTGTGGTAGCTGGGTGTAAAATAAGGCACCGCGTGGTACTTTATACTGATCATGTGCGCTTGTATTTATCCATGGGGAGATTCATCTGTGCACCTAATTAGAGATTTATGCGGAGTGATGTTCTGCGCAGATCTGATGGAAAGGAAGCCCCACTGAGATCAAACTGTCGAATGTGTTCGGCACATCACACTCCCGAGACGGAAACCTTTGGGGAGAACCCACTTTGCCGAGTGAGATGACAAGCAGCCGAGATCTGCTTTTTCCCGTAAAGTTACCCCGTTCTGTAACTTCAAAGAACTCCCAGCCACGAGAAAACGTCAGGACGATTTTCTTAATTCTGATTTGGTTCCCTTCTCTCCTTGGCATGGCAGGAATTCCACCCCTGTCTACAGCAGCCTTCTGATTAAAAAAAACATTTTTTAAAAAAGCAGGCTTGACTAAATACACAGAACAGCCGAGCGGTAAAGTACTGTAATCTGAATATAATAATAAATGAAAAACCCCTAGTGAGACCTAAAGCTGGGATTTGTAAAGCCCCCTTAAGCTATTCCGAAGGACATCTCTCCTTGGCTTTCTGGGGCACGTGTACATCTCACGCAACTCTGCTTTGAAGGTGCAAGAAAGCCTTCTTAAATCAAGGCTGGCTCTTTAGGAGATCAGATATTGAAAAAGGAAAAAAAAACCCAATCCTTGACAGCTTGATTGAGTGTTTGTGGAGTGGGTCATTCCATTGGTATCCATTTGTGCAATACTTCATCCCTGGAAGTTTTCAAGAAGAGACTGGGCTGCCATCTGTCAGAAATGGTGTAGGGTCTCCTGTTTGTGTGTGTGTGGAGGGGGGGGTGTTGGACTAGATAGCTTGCACCAGAGGTGGATTCCTACCAATTCGCACGTATTCGGTAGAAACGGTTCGTCAAATCTACCGAACCAGTTAGAAGAGGTTCCACCAGTGGACCTGGAAAGCAGGCCACACCTACAGAAGAGGTTCCAAAATTTTTTGAAACCCACCACTGGTCCTTGGATATGATTATTCTACACTATCATGCTCATATTTATAAAACTCAGGGCCTCTGTGAAAGGTAAGGGTGACTACTGCGTTTGTGGTGCAATCAGAACATTGCGTGTGTTGAAGTTGTTCTAACGCAAACCAAAGATGCCTTTTAAAAAACAAGTTTACATCATATTCTTATGCATGCCAGTGCTGTGTGGGAGGTAATTTAAGGTGGTTCTGACAAGTGTCGTCGGCATCTTCATATCTGGTCACATGGGCGGCAAGCAACTCCCACAAAGGAGGCCACACCCACAGAGTAGGTTCGAACAATTTTTGAAACCCACCACTGGCCTGCAAGGTACCTTCTGACTCTCTTCATTTGAATCTATAGCTACAGCAATAGCAGTTAGACATATATACCGCTTCATAGGGCTTTCAGCCCTCTCTAAGCGGTTTACAGAGTCAGCATATGGCCCCCACAGTCTGGGTCCTCATTTTACCCACTTCGGAAGGATGGAAGGCTGAGTCAACTTGAGCCAGTGAGATTTGAACCGCTGAACTGCAGATAACAGTCAGCTAACCCTGCAGTACTGCACCCTAACCACTGTGCCACCTCGGCTCAAATCTGAATATAAGTGGGGTGTGCAACATGAACGAAGGGTTGAAGCCTCCTGTTGAAACTTGTCCATCATCTTCCAGGACCAACGTCTACGGAGATTTCAAGGAACATAGCATCACAGTTATACAGGAATGGGCACAATGATTCCTTTTAGCTTTTGAACGCATTGTTGATTCACTCACATTTTCATTCACTCACCATGCTGATTAATCAATCTACTCCCCCCCACCCACTGCCCCGCCTTGCAACCTGGCTTCTGAACCAGAAGTCAAAATATTTAGCTGCTGAGAAGATTTTTAATTAGCTAACCGAACCGATTAATCAATCCACCCACCTTGCAACCCTGTTTGAGAGCTAGAAGTCAAAATATTCGCCTGTATTGTCTGCGGAATAGGAAGTAACGGGTGTTAATGGTTTCCAGCTCTGCCCACGTTCCTGGAGTGTTTTTCTCCCTGCAAAAGGTCAGGTGCAAATAGCTGCACCACCATCTATACCACATACATGCATAGAGCATAGGAAAAATGAACGGGAAGAAAAATATGCTTTCTAAAAGATATAAATGTATGTGTATGCAGGGATGAAATGTTACCGGTTCAGACTGGTAGTAAAAGAATGCTACCGGTTCATCCAAACCAGTAGTAAAATAATGCTACTGGTTCACCTGAACCGGTAGTAAAAAATGCTACTGGTTCAGGTGAACTAGTAGTAAAAAATGCTACAGGTTTGAGTAAAATAGTAGTAAAAAAAATGCTACTGATTCACCCGAACCGGTAGTTAAAAAATGCTACTGGTTCACTCAAGCCAGAAGTAAAAAATTGCTACCGGTTCACCCGAACCAGTAGTTAAAAAATGATACTTGTTCACCCGAACCAGTAGTAAAAAAATGATACTGGTTCATCCGAACCAATAGTAAAAAAATGCTACCAGTTCACCCAAACCAGTAGTAAAAAAATGCTACTGGTTCGGGCAAACTAGTCGTAAAAAATGCTACCAGTTCAGGCAAACCAGTAGTTCTGATGATCAGCTGTGTGACAATCAGCTGTGCCAAATGATAAATTGCGCGGCACAGCTGATTGCTGATTGCTGATCATCGGAACTACTGATTTGCCCGAAGTGGTAGTATTTTTTTACTACCGGTACGGGCAAACGGCGCGCATGCAAAGCAAACAGGTAGCAGGCTTCAGAGCATTTCACCCGTTTGTGTGTGAGAGAGAGAGTGTGTGTGTGTATGCATGTGTGTGTGTATGCATGTTTGTGTGTGTGCGTCTTATTTTCTTTTGACCCCCCCCCAATAAATGCTTGGCCTTATTTTCAGGGAGGTCTTAATATTTTTGAGGTGCAGGAGACGGCGAGCATGGTCACCTCCTGGCTGCTGCTGTATTGCACATCCCTGGGCCTGCCGCACATTTTGCTTTGGCCATTAGCGTGGCAGAAGGGGCGTGGTGACTAGGGTTGCGGGAGTGGCTGTTTGGTAGGGCCGTGTGGGGTGCATGGGGCAAGTTCCTTGCTCACTTTCCCCTCCTCCGGCCTCGCCTCTTCACCTCTTATTGTTTGCATGGCAAGCAATCAGAGGAAATGGACCGGCTGTGCATGCGGTTAAATATTTTTGGGGAGGTCCCTCTCTCTCTCTCTCTCTTTCTCCCCCTCCCTCCCTCCCTCTCTGTAATTTATAAACATATAGAATAAAAATTACTGTTTCATCTAGTTCATTTTGCCAATGCTATATACATGTATGTAGTATGTATATACTACATGCATGTATTGTATAGCTGATAAAGAAGGAGAGCCTGTGGCTTAATGGCTAATACAACTGCCTAATATGTAATACAGCCCAGGTTCAAATCCCAGTAAGGGTATGGCTAGCTGATGAGAGCTAAATAGCTTGAAATAGATCTATACTAGTCTCCCTTTATTTATTTATCAGCACAAATGCAACACACACACACACACACATATGTGTTGTATTTGTGCTGATAAATAAATAAAGGGAGACTAGTATATATATATATATTCAGAAATACTTTGGTTTAAGCAAGGTAAGACTTTTGAGTGAATTAGCTGAGGACTATTAAACCAGACATTCAGCCGTAACTGCCTTAATGATGTTTTCTGATTGATAATGCTAATATAATTAATATTCCTTGCCAAGAGGAAAGATAAGTACTTGAATGAAAATTTGAGGCTGATCTAGGAGAAAAGCTTCATTTGCTTTTATGGCCCTTGTCCTAATGTTCTTTGGGGAGGGGGGGGGAAAAAAGGAAGGTTGAGCTATCGTCCAAATGAACTTCCCACTGCAGAGAGCATCACAAGAGACTAGCGAGCTTACTAACTCTGACGTGGATGGTTTACAATCAGCTCTTCTAATGGAGGAATTATTATCAAACGTTTGGCTTGATGGGTGCTTTTGAAAGCTGTTTGTCTATTTTAAAAATGTATTTAGCTGCCTACTCGCTCACGGCAACTTACAGAAAATACACACACAGTGTGGAAGAAATAAAAATAATAATTAATAATAAAACAGTAACCCTTCCTCCCAGAGGCGAAATTTGGGAAGTTCTGACAGGCTCTGGAGAACCAGTAGCGGAGATTTGGAGTAGTTTGGATAACCGGTGGTCGTAAAATGAGGAACTACCTGTAATGAGTTCCTGGTTTCACATCCCCGTCTCTTACCTGATGGAACGGCGGGTTCCCCTTCTTCAAAGAAGGGAGGAAGGCATTCCAAGCAGTGCGGCTTCCAAATTGGGTATTATTTCCATGGGTAACAGTCATGGCTGGAGTTAGGTAACAGACGAGACAATTCTGAATGGTGAAAGTCTCACCATACACGGGGCAGCTGCCTCAGTTCTGGTCTAGGATTATCATCCTAAAAAATGACTCCTTTCCACGTTGAATTGAATATGCTTAAGTCAGCCCAAAAAGTGTAGCCATGGAAAATACAAAAGAGACGAGTGCTGTAGTGTGCATTGATCTGAACTGAGATGATGCTTTTTCTGTTTCAAAAGTCCTACTATGTGATAAGATAGAAAAATGTGGGCTGGACCAGCGGTCACCAACCGGTGGTCCACGAGACGTTTTGGTAGTCCGCAGAAAAAATTATTTGAAAGGATAATAAGAACAATCAATCAATGGAACAACTTGCCTCCAGAAGTTATGGGTGCTTCACAGGGGTGGGTTCCTGCCAGTTCTAACCTCTTCTATAGAAGAGGTTCCACAAATCTACAGTGCCGTTTAGAACCGGTTCCAGCTCCCTCGCCCCACCCATCCGCACGGCATCAAGATGAAGAGCGAGAGGAGGAATTCTGGGAGTTGAAGTCCACAAGTCTTAAAGCTGTCAAGTTTGAACACCCCTGGGTTTTTTTCGAAAGGGTTAGGGGTGCAAGGGTCTTGTAACTTGACAGCTTTAAGACTTGCGTGCTTCAAATGCCAGAGTTCCTGAGCCAACATTTTGGTCTTTAAGCAAGAGCTTTGTTAAGTGAGTTTCACCACATTTTACAAGTTGGCCATGCCCACCCAGTCACATGGCCACCAAGCCACTCTCACAAACTAAGCCCCACCTACAGAAGAGGTTCTAAAAAAATGTGAAACCTACCACTGGAGCTTCATCACTGGAGATGTTTAAGAAGAGATTTGGACAACCCGTTTGTCTGAAACGGGGTTAAACTCCAATGTCCCTTCCAACTTTTGTTATTCTGCTAAAATACCTTGTGTTAAGAGCAGCAATATGGACACAGAGTAGAAGTAAACAGATAAATAAGAGGGAAGGAGAGCGATTAAAAACAAATTGCATCAGCGTCCCTTAAAACCTGGTAAATGAGACGTGTCTTTGGGTATTTTTTTTTCCAAAGCAGAGAGAATTAAATGTATGCTCCTTCAAGGGGAAGATAACCAGACAGAAACAATAAGAAAATGACAAACAAGTGATGAATGGTACAGTTTTAAAGCTCATCCTCCAGAACTTCCTTCACCCAAATCACAATTACGCACAGTGCATTAACAGCCCCAGTGAGCAGTTATTAAATGAAGAATTTGTAGAACCAAAGACCGCATTAGTTGCGAGAAACATTTTCCAAGCATTTAAATGCAAGGCCTGAATCCTGGTAAGCCGGAGACTGTGATTGGACGGCATGTAAGACAAATTTAAAAAGAGAATTTAATTTGCATATCAAAAGGGTTTGCAAAGTATTTTTCTTTAGATGCTTGATTTCTGTTCAGTTTTCTTTCACTAATCAAGGAAGGGAGCACCATTCGGCTTGACACATTTAGCTGCTGATACACACTGAAGAAGAATTTATTGGATGCTAGTAAATAATTCTGCTTATCTCTTCCTAGGAAAGGAAAATGATCCTGTCTCCTGAGAGGCATACATATCTCCAAAGCTAGTATGCAACTTTGAATGGATATTTCTCAGTGCAAATTTCATACTATATTCAGGATTTTTTTTTTTTTAAAAAAAACAACTAGCTGATAACCCAGCGCTGCCTGGATATTTATTTATCCCAACCCTCCTTCCATGAACGTGGCCGCAATTTCTAATGTTGGATTTTTCCCCTTACCAGAAGAAGCCCCTTGTGGAGGATTGTGAAGCAGTTACCAGGGCAACTCCGCAGCGCTGTACAGAGAAGTTATTTGAAGGCAGTACGGTAGAAGCCATTGTACGGCACAACAGGCTGTATCTTAACAGAACACCACCACCCCCGAGGGGTGTTAGGGGTGTCTTACCCCCCAGAGTATTTGTTTCCAGATGGTAAGTCAACTGTGCACAAGTTTGGTTGAAATTGTTCAAGGGAATCCAGAGTTCTGCTGAAACGCACACACACACATGCATACACAAACACACACACACAAACACAAACACAGAGCCGACAGATAAATAGATAGATGATAGATAGATGGATGGATGGATGGATGGATGGATGGATAGATAGATAGATGATAGATAGATAGATAGATAGATAGATATTGCACACTTCATGTTCTGAGCCCTTAATTGCTTAATTAAAGGTATCCTCAAGTTTTAAACACCGCAAGTACCTTAGATATCAAATTTAATCAATCTATGAACTTTTATTTTTATATGCCAGTTACAATGTGTGAAACATTAGAATTTATAGGGGATAAAATGCAACCATTCTTTTCATTTTAAACTCTGCCAATGCCATCGCCATCAATTTCCCCACCTAGCAAATACTATGCATCAACCCACCTGCCTGCTCAGTTTTAGAGTTTGGGTAGCGCAGAAAGATTTCAACAGTGCTCATACTGTACAATATGAAAACAGTCTCTTCCCCCCCACCCCCCCCCAAAAAAATTGTACTTGCAGCGTTTTATCCGTTTGGTTTTGTCGTAGCAATTTCCAGAAAAAGAATGGTTGGTTTTGTGTTTTAATGTAAATCACACACAATCAAACTTCAAAGCTTTCATTCAGCTGGAAAGCAGCATGAGAGAATCAAAGCTGGAGATTGTATTCCACATAAGAAAAGTATTCAGTTTCTGGATTCATACAGTGGGCGAAGCCATGGATAGTTTTAATTATGGTTTGCGGGATAAGGTTACATCAGACATTAAACTTCTGCTGGCTTCACCCATTGCACCAAGTTCGAGTGAAAGAAGAGATCGCAATGTGGCTGGAAGAGATCCGGAAACGCAGCCACTTAGGGTTGCTGAGCAGAAATGTAGAAAGTGTAAAATGAATTCCGTTTTATGTACAAGTTAAATGAAACAGAACAGTACTCTTTATTACCACATCAAGAGCAAACTCTCACACCAACAGAACTTAGGACAGTAATGAGAAATTTGCAGGGAAGAGGTTGAAGGGAGTGCAGAATCACTGCAGCTACTCCGAAAGGTAAGGTGTTGAAAGGAATTTAATGAAGCCATGCTTTAGTGAGCTATTACACGGAATGCTGGCCATCTCTCTAAAAGTAAAACAGCTAGACTTGTTTTCTTTTGTAAGGAAAAACTGGAAAGGCAGAGGTTTTGCCACATAGACCATTGTTTTTCAACATCGAAGATGTGTGTGTGTGTGTGTGTGTGTGTGATTTTTGCTAATAAAGAAATGAAGGGAGAGTAGTATACATCTATTTCAGGCTATTTATGTAGCAATAGCAATAGCAGCAATAGCAGTAGACTTATATACCGCTTCATAGGCCTTTCAGGCCTCTCTAAGCGGTTTACAGAGAGTCAGCATATTGCCCCCAACAATCTGGGTCCTCATTTTACCCACCTCGGAAGGATGGAAGGCTGAGTCAACCCTGAGCCGGTGAGATTTGAACCGCTGACCTGCTGATCTAGCAGTAGCCTGCAGTGCTGCATTTAACCACTGCGCCACCTTGGCTCTTTAGCTCTTGGGCTAGCTTGCATACTAGGCAGTTGTATTAACCTCTAAGCCACAAGTTCTCCTCTCTTTATCAGCGGTGCCTTCCAATTGACATTTTTGTAGCCCTCGACTTGCAAACATTTGTTTAGTGAGCGTTTGAAGTTACAACCGCACTGACAAAAAGTGACTTATGATTGTCGACATGATAGCGGTGTTCCAATATCTCAGGGGCTGCCCCAAAGAAGAGGGAGTCAAGCTATTCTCCAAAGCACCTGAAGGCAGGACAAGAAACGATGGAGGGAAACTAATCAAGGAGAGAAGCAGCCTAGAACTAAGGAGGAAATTCCTGACAGTGAGAACAATTAAGCAGTGGTACAATTTGCTTCCAAAGGCTGTGAGTACTTCATCCCTGGAGGTTAGAAAACCATGTCTGGAATGGCATAGGGTTTCCTGCTTGAGCAGGGGGTTGGACTAGAAGACCTCCAAGGTCCCTCCCAACTCTGTTATTCTGCAGCTTCCCCATAGTCACATGATCAACATTTGGGCACTTGGCAACTGGCATGTATTTATGACAGTTGCATGGTCTTGGTAGCCTTGTGATCACCCTTGGTAATCTTCTCAGCTGGCTCCCAACCAGCAAAATCAACTGGAGGGAGCCAGATTTGCTTAACGACTGCATGATTCACTTAACAACTGCACTATTTACTTAATAACTGCAGTGATTTACTTAACAAATGTGGCAAAACGATGGTAAAACGGGGCAAAACCCATTTAACAACTGCTTCGCTCCGCAATGGAATTGCAGCACGGCCCTCAGGACACGATAGGATTAGCCCTCTACCCATCTCACCAAATGGCACCTGGGAAGATTACATCACCCAGCAAGGCTCAACCAAGCTGGGAGACTGACAACCTACAAAGTTAGCTAAGATCCCCGCCCCCTGGGAGTCTGACCACCAATCAGAATACATTTCTTACGCAGGAACAGCAAGCTCCAAGGTGGGGCCCAAGAGAGAGTATAAAACTCAGACTCTCTCAGCGTCTCTTCCCTTTTCCTTTAAGATCTTCAAGGCATGTGATCCCCTTTTCCCCCAGGACCTCAAACCACCATTAAAACCATCCTTCCAAGCAACCACCGTGTTTCCAGTGTCTTTCTCTCCACTTGGAACTGAACCCAGAAGGACATTTCTTCCAACACTCAGAGATGGACCTCCTTTGGGGAAGGTACAAACAGAAGCAGCAAGAACCTTTCAGTTACATCACTACAATAAATCCATTTCCCCCCCAAAGTTTCATTGTCTTGTTTTCATTGTTAATTTTGGTGTTTGGATTTTTAAGGGAGGTGTATGCATGTTAAGGTTTCAGGAACGGGATGTGTGACAGGAACAGCAAGCTATAGCAATAGCAATAGCAGTTAGACTTATATACCGCTTCATAGGGCTTTCAGCCCTCTCTAAGTGGTTTACAGAGTCAGTTCTTGCTCAAGTCCAAGGGTTTCCGACCTTGGCAACTTGAAGACCTGTGGCCTTCACCTCCACAAGTGGAATTCTAGGAGTTGAAGTCCATAAGTCTGAAAGTTGGAAGGGGGGGACATCCTTGCTCTAGTCCCAAACCGGACATCGGTGTTTGCTTAAAACTTTATTTTTCTAGACTGGAGAATTGATTTCCTTCCTGTGCTTTTCCCCGGCTGCCTTTCCTTTGTCTCTTGTCTAAGCGCCAGTCTCTTTCCTCTCTCGCTCCCTTCTCTTTGCTTCTACAGCATTTATTTGAGCTACTGCAGACAATTTTTACCCTGAAATAAACCTCCTCTTTTGGCGTGCTGATATCATTCCTCCTTTCTATCCTATTTGTATAGGAGTGGGTAGGTGGGAGAGGGGAAATTAAATGTGCTGTTTAGCTCCCCCCCCCACCTCCTGAAATGGCTCAGTGCGGGGAGGAATTAGGGACCTTTCATTGAACTGCCAGCAGGAGCCAGCTCAGTGATAAGAATTGCAGAAAAAATTAGCACTACCCTCATTATGAAACACAGGCATCGTTATGCAGACAGAGACAGAAACAATCTGGATTTATTTATTTTTTATTAAGAAAGATTTCTTATAGCTGAGATCAACCTCTTCCCATATGGTCCTGCAAATGGGCAATGAAGCTTCTGGTAGGGAGGCTTGGCCCAGGGCCAATTATTATTATTATTCCTCCTCCTCCTCCTCCTCCTCCTCCTCCTCCTCCTCCTCCTCTTGAGCATTCCTGAAAGCAAAAGCCGGCAAAGATGGTTGTATTCTCACCACCGCAAGAACCGTACAATTCTGAATTACGGGATCCAGATTTAAAAGTTGGGAAGTCTTTTATGTTTCACATCTTAATTGGTAGCATGTCTATGTGTATATGTATATGTGTATATATATATATATGTATGTATGTATGTATATATGTATGTATGTATGCATGTATGTATGTGTATATACAACATAAAATGTAACAACACAAAATGTAACAACACAAAATGTAACAACACAAAATACAACACAAAATGTAACAAAGGCAACAGTAAAATATTGGGCTTTCTGTCTGGATGGTCTCTTGTGACGAGCCGATGGACAGAGAATGGAAGCACTTAGCTTCCTCCCATAATTGGGGCATACCAGGGGTTGTGACACTATATATGTGTGTGTGTGTGTGTGTGTGTGTGTGTGTGTGTATGTATCAGAGTAGTTGCAATGGGCTTATTCATACGATTCCTAGCAAAATATCCTTAGGCATCTCTCAGTAACTTGAATTAGCACCGATGATCCCAAAGGTGCTTTTTTTCAAGAGGCTACTGGACTTTCTGTTTTGTTTTTTTTTTAAGGAAAAAAAAATCCTTTTACAGGGTCATTGAAGCACTCGGAGGTTTATCTGTGTCCTCAGGGTCATCTCAGTAGTGCAAACTGGTGTAGAGCTTTCTTGGAACAAAGAAGGAACTTTCAATGCTAAAAGGATGCAAATGACCAGCCGTCTGCAAGGAGTGTAAATCCTTCCATTCCCTTCCATCCACTCAGAGCTGAAGAAGCTTCTTGGATGAGAAGAGAAACATCTTCAAAGAAAAAAAACAACAGGAAGTTCAGTTGCCTCTTGAAAAAGCACCTTTGGAAATTTCACTCTGGGATGCAAAAGAAAGAATTAAAAAAAAAGGAACCAGGAGCACCACTCAAGTGACCCTGAGGACACAGAGAAACCTCCAAGTGCTTCAATGACCCTCTAATGTTGTAATATAGTTGCAGAGCCACGCTGAATCACACAGGAGAAAACAAACTCCTAAAACGCCATAACATCCTGATAATGCATAACATAACATTCTGAGATGTGCCCTACCATTGACGTCCAGGATTTAACCACATATAGACTGAGCAGTAGATTAGAAATTGTACTTTTACAGGCTGTTTTTACTCACATGCTATTGCTCCTCCTGCCTTTGTCCTATCTCAATAAAAGGGGCTACCAGACCCCCAATCTGGGTCGCTCCATCCCGAGAAAGGTTGTCTCCTGTCTTTTCTCAACATTGGCCTCATGGGCGAACCACGGGAACTTTACACTCTAAAAGGATGTGAATGGCCAGCTGTCTTCAAGGAATATAAATCCTTCCATTCTCCACCACCCAGTCAAGAGCTGAAGAAGCTTCTTGGATGAGAAGTGAAACGTCTTCGAAAGAAAAAAACAAGAAAGTCCAGTTGCCTCTTGCAAAAAGCACCTTTGGGACAACAGTGACCGGATGGCTGGGAATCTCCATAGACATTTAGCACCGATGATGTTACCTAGTTGGGATAATGAAACGTCTGCAAGAAAGCAGCCAAGCTCAGAGAGCACTAAGAACATATCGGGTGCTGCGAGTGAATAATTGCAGGAAATGGAAGAGAGATTAAATCGTGCAATGTTGATTAGCCTCCGGGCGAGCAACAGAGGACGCCAAAGAGCGATTTCCGTCTCTCTTTACAGCCACCTAGCGGCATTCTGAAATTTTGCAGCCCAGCTCGGGGTCGCCCCACCCAAAAGAGACTTTGCGGCGGAGGCATCCGCGCTAGGCATGGTGGGAGCTGTAGTCCAATACGTCTGGCGGACATCAGATCGAAGCGCGCATCCTTGACGGTCTCCCCTTCTGCCGACAGGGGTCGCTAGATTATTTCACGTTTATTCAGCCTATCAGGAGGAGAGGACGCTCAGGATTGGTGGATGGCGCCAGTGCAATGCAGCAACGGGATGAGAGCTGTGCTGTGATTGGTCGAATTTGGTCCTCGAGCAACGGAGGCCCAAATGCAAGGCGTGTGCCTTCCCTCCGCCCCCTATTTTTTCCCCTTCTAAAATCTCTGCTGAACGCTGTTAATGTGGCTTGCTTGGAAATATTTTTGGAACCTCTCCTTTAGACAAGTTTGAGTGTCGACCAATCATCTCGTGGCCTTGGGGGCTGTTGCTAGGCAGATTATTCTAATGACTCATGGGCGGTCTTTCTTTCCCCCCTCCCCCCCCGTTCTGCAGCTACCATTGTGAGGTGAGGACAGGTGGGCGGGGATGGTCTGTGGTGAGGCCCTAGGAACCGGCCTGGACACGAAACCGTCACCGAACCCCTTCAGGTAAAATGATGGACCAGGCCGGAGAATGAGTTTGGCTCAGGGTTTCGGCAAGGCCCCATGAAGGGTTTTTAGGGGTTGTTATTTTAGTCGCACCCAAGATGGCGCCGGGATCGGGACAAACCGTTTGCTCCCGCGGGTGGGGAAAGAGGTGTAGGGCGCTGCCATACCCCCCCCTCCCTGCCGGAGAGGTACAGTCCGCTTCCCCCTCCCTGCCCTAATCGGGATACCCCATCCGCCCCAGACGGGGGGGAGAAAGAGCTGCCCCAGCTGGCCCTCCCCCCTCCCTTCTTGGTATAGTCCGGACCCCGGCACCTCACTGGACGGGGGGGGGTGTTGTTGAAGCCATTTTAATGCCCCCTCCCCAGCGCTGTGGGCCTTTCCCTCGCCGAGGGCTACTCCGCGTCCTTGCGCTCCTGCAGCCTTCGCCCTCCGGCCGGCTGTCGGCTTCCCTTCCCCTTCGGCAACGTCCGAACCCGCGTCGGTTCGCGTTCTCCCCTCCCCCTCCCGTGGACCGAAGTGGTTGGGGCGGCCGGGAGTGACCGTTTTGGGCTCTCGGGGCTCCTCGAGGCGCCCCCCTTTGATTGGCTGGCTGGTGGTGGGGCGGGGGGGGGCAATACAGGAGGGGAGGGGGGGAGTCCCGAGCGCCCTCTGGGTTCGCTGACCCGGATTGTAGTTTGCGCGCGCGCGCGAGCGCCCGGGTTACGTTCCCACGTGCTAATGCGGGCATTGGCAGGTCAAGCCCCGGGATGCACGGGGCTCTTTGCAAACGGCCGGGCGGGGCCGGGTTAAAGGCGAGAGGAGCATGCCGGGTGCTTTTGCACAAGAGTCGGCCGTGGCCGCTGCTCCTTCCCCGTGCAAAAAGGATGGGGCGTGGGGGTTAAAGCCCGGGGTTCGTGGGAGACCCGTATTCCTTTGAAGAAGGGGCCGTGGGCTTGAGTGCACGCGTGGCTCTGAGCTTGGCTTGCCTAGTACAAGGTACGCTGGGAAAAGGGGTTGATTACCGTTTCTCACACTTGTGACCCTTTCTCACACTTGCGACCGCTGCAGCGTCCTCATAGCCACGTGATTGACATTCAGCTAGCAATAGCACTTAAGTCTTATATACCGCTTTCACAGCCCTCTCTAAGCAGTTTTAAAGAGTTGCCATATTGCCTCCCTCAACAACTGACTCGCATTTATGACCGTTGCAGTATTCCGCGGGTATCGAGTGATCCCCTTTTGCAACTTTCTGATGAGGAAAGTCAATGGGGGGAAACCAGATTTGCCTAACAAGCATGTGACTAAGAACTGCAGGGATTCACTTAACTAAATCGGCGAGAAAAGTCGTAAAACGGGGCAAAAGGCGCTTAACCAACATCTCACTGAATGACGTAAATTTGAGTCATAAATTTGTTAAGTCGAGGACTACCTGTAATAAGATGCCAGTTTGAATGTGGACCTCCGGCCTAGAATGATGTCGCTGTACATTGAAAATGCACTGGGAAATATTCCCTTTTGTGTCTTTCCACTTGCGTGAATCCCAATGGCCAAGTTGGACTGTGTTAAAAATCCCCCCTCCAAAAAAACATCAAGGAAACTTGTGCTAAATCATTTTTTTAAAAGGCTCATTTCGATCCTCTTAGAAAAAGGACTTTCAATTTCCCCTTGACTTTGGGAGTTGTATGTATTTGCTCTTGAGACACGTGATGAGTTTTCCATCGCTGTTTTATCAAAAATCAATATTTGTAGTGCAGTTAGAAAAATAAAAGCTGCTTGCATATTTTTTAAACTTATGGGTTAATGTTTGATCAGCAAATGCTTCTATGTCCTAATTGTTTCCCTTCCCCAATTTGAAAACGTATTTATTATTAGTTTTTTTCTATTTTTCTATATATGAGTTTTTTTATATTTTATATATTGAGTCACCATGTGCAAATAGGCAGCAATATAAACTTCCTAAAATAAATAAATAAATAATCTTGCCTATTCCCCAGAGTGCTATAAAATATCAAGGGAACTTAACGTTAAATATATATATATATATACCCATTCCATAATCTGACAATTTCTTGGTGTTAAAATGGCTAGGCCAAATACTACCGTCCATGCCCAAGAGGAAAAGTACTATATAGCAGTTTCATTTTTGGGGGGCTTATTTTGTATTTTATGCATGGCTGAAATTTGCATAAGATTACGAGCAATGTGCAACGATTAAAACTACCGAAACAAAGACAGCGATTCAATAATAATGTGCTGCAGCAATACCGTTGATAGTCCTGGATCGTCTCCCCAAAACTCTGTAAGAAAATATTTTATTAGCTTCTGAAAGGTCGTAGAAAGCTGGGCAGGGGGCTGAGCTGGAGGAAAGGATTTTGCGTGACAAACCCCCCCCCCCCCCAAAAAAGCATCTTGCGCAAAAGCGCCTGCCCTCTTAATCTCTTGGTTTTGGTGGGGAATTTTGGTATTTTGCCAGCAAACCTACACCAAATACATGGGGAAGGTTGTCTTGAAAGTACCTTGCCAGATAGCACACTGTAAGTTAGTCCCTTTGAATTGCATTCAGAAAACCATCACGGCTTCTAGCACAGAATTACGTAGCTATGACAACCTCGTATTCCTCAGCAGACGAGCTATTATGTTTTATTCTAATTACAGCTCCCAGAGGTTTTCAAAGGCAGCTCTTTGCAGCCTGCGGTACAGTACAGATGGTCCTCGACTTACGACCTTCATTGAGCCCAAAATTTATGTTGCTCAGTGAGTTAAATGAGTTTTGTTCCCTCCCCCTCCCCATTTTATGAACTTTCTCGCCCCTATTTGCTAAGTAAAGCACTGAAGTTATGAAATCAGTAACACGGTCGTTAAGTGAATCTAGCTTTCCCCCTTGGCTTCGCTTGCCAGGAGGATGCAAAAGGCAATTACATGGCCTGAGACCCTGGAACCGTCGTAAATAGGAGCCAGTGGCCAAGAGTCTGAATTTTGATCATGTGACCACAGGGAATGGTTATACCTGTGACTTGACTTTTCAGTGCCATTGTAACTTTAAACAGTCAAGTGGTGTGGTGGCCTAGAGGTAGAACTCTCGCCTCACAATCAGGAGGCTGAGAGTTCAATCCTAGGTAGAGGCAGATATTTCTCTCTGGGCATACTGAGAGTATATCTACTGAACAAAACTCCGCATTGGCAACAGGAAAGGCATCCGGCCATTAAAACACTCTGTTAGCTCCTTTCAGTTGCCCAGGCGGGAGGCATCGTCAGACATCTGGAAACCATCGCCCCACCCACCACCCAGGCCATTACAACACAAAACAACAACGGGGACACAGCCAGCACCAATCGGCACCAATCTACCAATCATGATACAGCCACATATACAATCAATCCACTTACTGAAACAATGCCAGCACTCCACCCCCACCCCCACCCCCACCAAGATTTATAGAAAGACGGCAGCTCCGACCACGCTTTAAGCCGAAAACACCAGCCTGAAGATGGCGAGTGAGACCTCGCCAAAACGTTGCCATGACAATCTCTTACACGGGAAAAGACCCGAATAAAACAAGACCAGCATACCTACACCCGTGAAAAACTACAAAAACACACACGCACACACACATACATATACATATACACACATATATACACATATATACATATACATATACATTACATATACATATATATACATATACATATATATACATATATATATATATATACACACACACACATACACATATACATACATGCATATATGTGTGTGTGTGTGTGTGTTGCAATTGTGTTGATAAAGGGAGAAATAAAATTGCAACACAAATGTAACAAGGCAACATAAAAAAATGGCTTTCTGCCTGGATGGCTCCCAGAGTGAGTCGATAGACAGAAAAGGGAAGCAGTATGCTCCCTCCCATATTTGGGCATACCAGGGATTGTGACACAATACATACATACACACACACACACACACAGACATTCATTTATCAAAGAATCCATATGTCACAGATGGAAGCAACAAAAGCCATTTGCTCATTCCACCCACCTTTTCTGTGGGATGAGATGAATCAAGTGTCTCTCCTCTCAGCTAATCAAATCAACATTTTGTCCCAACGTAACAGAAACTGTGGGACAGTAGAGTCATCTCTTCCAAGCGGATCCTATTCCATGAATGGAACAAGCGTGCATAGGTCGGCAAGGAGCAGATTTAAAATCTGCCTTCCTAATGGCAAATCCTGTACAAATAAGATAGTCGCCAACCAAATTAATTCCGGAGTAATTGAAAGCGTTTGACTCTTTAAGAGATAAATTCTTTTTCATTATTGCCAGTTCTAGAAATTCTAATAACCTGAGAAGTGGGGAGCTTCTCACGGTCGTGAACTCGCCTGAAACTAATTAAGGCTTTACGAACGTCGTAGTAAGTACTGCAATTGAACAGAACAGAACCTAATCATGTATCACTTTAGTCGAGAGTGGTTTGAGTGTGTTTTGAATGGCCAAGTACCTTGTTTTATAACCAGTTATTTTGTTTCAGTGACATAAAATAGTGGGCTTTTTTTCACGGTTTGTTGTGACGGAACCTCGGAACGATGACTCCACATTTGATTGCAGGTAGTCCTCGGCCTACGGCCACAACTAAGCCTGGAATTTATGTTGCTAAGTGGGAAATTCGTTAAGTGAGTTTTGCTTGCCGTTTCCCACTTCCCTTGCCAAGTTTGTTAAGTGAATCCTTGCCATTGCTAATATTACTGACACGGTTGTTAAGGGAATCTGGCTTCCTCATTGAATTTGCTCGTCAGAAAGTCGCAAGAGGGGATCACACCACCCCAGGAGAGGGAAACCGTCGTAAATATGAATCAGCTGCCAAGCACCCGAATCTAATTCACGTGATATTGCAATGGTTGTAAGTGTGAAAAATGGTCATTAGCCACTTTTTTCAGTGCGATAGTAATTTGGAAGGGTCACTAAACTGTTGTGAGTCAAGGGTTGCCTGTAGTGTGTTTTTGTTGTGATATTTTGGATGCTAAAACTTGAATCTCTGAAGAAAAGGTAGCATTAGTTTGGAAGTTGGTCATATCAGAACATGGCAGAGGGCAGTGATGGCTAACCTTTTGGTCGTTGTGCGCTGAAACCGCACATGCACCCACGTGAAAGCGCACACGCCAGTGGTGGGTTTCAAAAATTTTTAGAACCTCTTCTGTAGATGTGGCCTGTTTTGTGGGAGTGGCTTGCCAGCCATGTGACTGGGTGGGCGTGGCCAACTTGTAAAATGTGGTGAAACTCACTTAACAACGCTCTTGCTTAGCAACCAAAATGTTGGCTCAGAAACTCTGACATTTGAAGCACGCAAGTCCTAAAGCTGTCAAGTTACAAGACCCTTGCACCCCTAACCCTTTAGAAAAAAAAACCCAGGGGGTGTTCAAACTTGACAGCTTTAAGACTTGTGGACTTCAACTCCCAGAATTCCTCCTCTCGCTCTTCATCTTGATGATGTGTGGACGGACGGGGGGAGGGAGGGAGCTGGAACAGGTTCTAAATGGCACTGTAGATTTGTGGAACCTCTTCTATAGAAGAAGTTAGAACTGGCAGGAACCCACCCCTGGCACACACCTGCGCCCATAATGCATTGTGCATGTGACACCTCTCCTGCACCCCCACCCCCCGTGCATGCATGCTGCACCTCCCCTCCCCCAGTGCCCTGTTTTGGGCCTACTAGGCCTCCCAGCGGCCTCCTGGGAACAAAAATGGGCTGGCGGGAGGCATGCATGCGCGGTCGAGCTAAACTGGGGCAATGGCTTGTGTGCCCGCAGAGAGGACTTTGCCACCTGTGGCACGCGTGCCATAGATTCGCCATCTCGGGCATAGGGCATTCCTCTGCAGTGTTCCTTTCACACAACCAACCGTGTCTTTCCAGTCAATTCGTTCTGATTCATAAATGCCCCTGTACCTCAACGGATAAGCCTATTTTGGAAATAATAATCAGGATTATTTAAAGCCACCATTTCTTAAACTCTAGAGCAGGGGTGTCCAATCTTGACAGCTTTAAAGCTTTGGACTTCAATTCCCAGAATTCCACAGCCCGCCATGCTGACCGGGGAATTCTGGGAGCTGAAGTCCACAAGTCTTAAAAGTGCCAGGGTTGAACATCTCTGCCCTCATGGCTGGTTTGCGCATAACATTACATCAGAATGAGCTACTTAATCACGCAAAGACATAATGAGAAATTTATCGAGGGACATCACAAAGCAAACCATGTCTTCGCAAAGCTTTCAAAGTCCCCGCTGAATCAGAAGGCAGCCAATTGTGAAAATCAGCTTTTGTATTCTCTCTAAAGTCACGGAACCTGCCCATAACTTTCATTATCCGTTGTTAACAGTGCTCCTTGTGCTATTTTTGTGGACCTCTTCTCTATCCCAGACTTGCATTGCTGCCAAATGTACATTAAGGATGGCCATGTGCTCCGATAGAAGCTGAGCTGGGATTGAGGATTTCACATTTTTACAAGTAGTATGTAAGCATTGCAAGTAACAGATCCCATATCAAGCAAAATGGATATGTATCATATTAGCACAGATCTGGTGAAAACCGACTCTGAAGGTTCCTGCGGTTTTTACTGAATTAAAAGTAAACATTTGGCACTTTCTCAAAACAATCAGTCACGTGGTCCAATCACAGCGCTGTCCGGTTGCCGGGTGACATCGCTCTGCATTCCTCCGACCAGGGTGGCTGTCCTTGGTTCTCAAGAGAAATTATTTTGTTTTGGCTACAAGATCCCAGCTATCTCAAATCCCCGACTCCCTATCCCTCAGCTCCAGTGTGGCAACGCTTAAGCTGTCACATAATGACTTCGGCCCGGTCAGCTTCATGGTTGACATACTGTGTTTCCCGAAAATTAAGAACCAGTCTTATTTTTTTTGTGCTCTGAAATAAGCAATAGGGCTTATTTTCAGGGGTGTCTTGTTTTTCCCCCATGTATGGGAGACCCACTTCTGCTTGCTTACAGCGGGGCAGTAGGTCACACAGTGCACCAATGCTACTGTCGCAAGGTGTGGGGGTGGAGCTCTCCCCCACATGCCTCACCAGCTTACCTCAGGGTCCATACAAGCAGGCCACCCATGCCCTGAAACCTGCCTTGCCTTGCAGTGGCAGCTCCAGCATCCCCGTCCAGCAGGATCCCATGTGGCCGCGGACGACTTCTTGAGTGGCCAGCTGCGCAGGAATTAAGTTCGGCTTATTTTGGTGGTAGGGCTTATATTAGGCACAGGCGTTAAAAACATGCTAGGACTTATATTCAGGATAGGCCTTATTTTGAGGGAAACCGGGTAGTATTCAGTAGGTCCATGCAAATATTTTGGAACCGCCCCTCCCAAATGATTTTGCACAATTTTAGTGCTGAGCTTTAAAAAAACAAAACACCACCATCGTGATCAGAGGCACCTTGTGAGAATGCTGAATATAACAGCTAAATTTAAAATAGAAAGCCTCTGGGAGGGAGCTGCCTCATCGCTGCATTTCCTAATGTTTCCAGACTCATCCAGAGGTTGCTCTTGGTCTCTGCGTTTCGAGCCGTTCTGCAGTAATGTTGAAGTCAAAGGCCGTAATGTTTTAGCACATCTCCGTTTTCCTGCACTTGTTTCGTTCCGCTGGGGCTCTCTGCAGATTACAAATACCAGCATTTGCACAAACCTAGTGTGCACCACGAGGACGGGGATTTAGTGAGAGGGCAACCCAAGCATTTTGCATAGCAGCATATTTTAAACACACACACACACACATGCATGAGGTTCATCTCTCCTATCGATGGATCATATGCATTTCTACAGGCAAAAAAATGTATGTTTCTACTAATTATCTACCTGCCACCCTGCTTTTTTATGGCACTCTTTTCTTCCTCTTTGTGTATGGTTAATTACATTGCAAAGCCTTTGGCCATATATAGACGGTCCTTGACTTAACAACCACACAATTTGTGACCTGTCAAAGAGACAGTGGCGCTTAAAAAAAGCGGTTTACAACCAGTTCTGGCACTTATGACCGTCACAGCATCCCCGTGGCCCTGTGATCAAAATTTAGTGTGTATTTACAACAGTTGGAGCATCCTGGGGTCATGTGATCGCCATTTGCAATCTTCCCAAAGTGGCTTCTGACAAGTTGCACATGGGAAGTCAGATTTGCCTAATGGCTACATGATTCGTTTAGCAGTAATTTGCTTAACAACCGTGGCTAAAGAAGTCCCAAAATTGGGTGTGACTCACTTAGCCTCGCTTAGTGACAGAGATTTTGGGCTCAGTTGCGGTTGTAAGTTGAGGACCAACTGTACCGACTACAGGTAGTCCTTGAGCCCAAAGTGTATGTTAAGCGAGGAATTTAAGTGAGTTTTTGCCCCATTTTACGACTTTTCTTACCATGGCTGTTAAGTGAACCACTGCAGTCGTTAAATCGGTAACATGGTTGTTAAGTGAATCCGGTTTCCCCATTGACTTGGCTTGTCCGAAGGTCGCAAAAGGTGGCACTCCTACTGTCATAAATGTGAGTTGCCAAGCATCTGAATGGAAATCGCATGACGGGATGCTACAATGGTCGTAAGTGTGAAAAATGGTCATAACTCACTTTCTGCAGTGCCATTGTAACTTTGAGCAGTCACTAAATGAACCTGTTGTAAGTCGAGGACATCCTGCATTACATGCAGCTACAGGGTTCCAAGTAACATACCCATAGCAAACAAAACTCTGAGGCTGATAGTTTCCTCAAAGAATAAGTTTGTTGGATAGTATATTGGCACAGGCTGATGAAAACTAACTCTGAATATTCCTGTGGTTTTCACCTAATTGAAAGTAAAAGTTCTTCACTTTCTCAAAACAATCAATCACATGGTCCAATCAGGATACTGTCCAGTTGCTAGGTGACTCCAGTCCCCTCCTTCCGAGCACATGCAGGAACGACCTTGGTTCCCAAGAGAAAGTATTTTGCTTTGACTACAACACCCCAACTGTCTCGATTCCCTCCTCCCTGTCCCTCTTCGCCAGGGTGTCGGCGCTGAAGTCTCAACATAGCCTCAGTCACCTCATGGCCTCGGTCAGGCCAGCTTCAGGGCTGACAGCAGCCTTAAGCGACGGTTCAGTTCCTTGAACCGATATAAACCTTAATGAATGGATGAGAATGCAGAGAAGCAGCATCCGGCAGGCGGTGAGGTTATAAAACACCAGCAGAGTTTTCAGCCCTTCTGCTGCTATGAGACATTCTCTTGCCGAAGGCTCTCCCACACATAACACAATAACTAAATAAAACGTGGGATGTACCTATTGTAACCCATTTGTAGAGCTGCCTCTAAACCCAATTAACCACTCTCACCTGAAAGGCCGAACGATAACCCACAATGTAATTCCACCTAGGAAAATCAGCCGATAATAAAATATGCTGTGGTTGCATCTGGCTCCCAGGGAGAGAAAATATTCTGCCCTCAGCACAACAAAACAACTTTAAAATAGCCTTTTGCTATGGGGAGCCGTAAACTTTCTCCCTGCTCTTTGGCACCCTGCAATTCAATGGACGCCCAACTATCTCGTGATGTGGTTGCTAGCTACCCATGGAGCTGGTGCTTTGAATATTGTAAACCTATTAAGAAAAAGAAATGGTTCTACTTAATGGGGCAAGTGGAGATATTCCAGATCATAGTATTTTTTGGAAAACTGATCAATCCAGTCTTTTGTTGCTTATTCTATCCCAAATGTGCTACAATACAATACAATAGCAGAGTTGGAAGGGACCTTGGAGGTCTTCTAGTCCAACCCCCTGCCTAGGCAGGAAACCCTATACCGTTTCAGACAAATGGCTATCCAACATCTTCTTAAAGATTTCCAGTGTTAGTAATAATAATAATTATTATTGATGTAATTATTACTTAATACAATAGGATATTGGCCACTTCAACTGACTGTTATCTGCAGTTCAGCGGTTCTAATCTCACCGGCTCAAGGTTGACTCAGCCTTCCATCCTTCCGAGGTGGGTGAAATGAGGAGCCAGATTGTGGGGGCGATATGCTGACTCTGTAAACCGCTTAGAGAGGGCTGAAAGCCCTATGAAGCGGTATATAAGTCTAACTGCTATTGCTATTGCTATTCAACCTCATCATGTTGTTAGGTCCAGATGCCAGCCTGAGCTCCTTGTAGGGAGGATTCCTCTAAACTAGGGGTCTCCAACCTTGGCAACTTTAAGACTTGTGGACTTCAACTCCCAGAATTCCTCCAAGCTGGCTGAGGAATTCTGGGAGTTGAAGTCCACAAGTCTTAAAGTTGCCAAGGTTGGAGACCCCTGCTCTAAACAATGCTAGATAAAGCTTCAAGGGCATCACGGCATTCAGTTTGGAACAGACGCTTCTCCACACAAGGGAAAGAGAGTGCGCTTTCCTTGGTGTCGGAGAGGGTTGTTTATACTGCCTTCTTGTCAGGTGTGAGTTGCTTTCCTTTCCACAGCGGCTTTTATATCCGCCAGCCTGTTTGCCTTTTCAGCCCTTCTTAATGGCCTAGTATATTTCCAAGCTGTCTTGCTCTCCTCACACCCCCACGGCTACCTCAAGCTGTCTTCAGGATCCTGCAGAGATCCGAGGGACTGACTAATGGCCTCGCACACCACTCACACTGCAGCTTCCATGCGCTTCTTCTGACATAACACCAACTGACACTAGCATACTGCTGCAGGTACGCTACGGTTTTGCCGATGGTAGCTGTCAGACGCACTCAAGGATTATGAAAGAGGAAAGGAGCCCGAACGGTCTTGAAAAGATACTCCATTCCTGTTTCTGCCGTCTCGGGAGGGAGCAGATATATTCTGAATTCTTTTTTTAATAGAAACCACAGCAAATGCCGTAGTTTAATGAAACATTGATGTTTCAGCACCTTACGAAACAGTTTTATTGCTAATGTGTCCTGATCCTCATCGACGTTTTTCCTCTCCAAAATCTGCACCGATTTGGCTTCATAACGCCGCTGTTTTTGAGGGACCAAGTGGCATAATGACAACAGTGTTTTGGAGAGCATCCATTTGCAAAACCTCTGATCATTTCCTCTTGTGTCTTGCCATTTCTCGTGGAAACCTATAACGTCTTTCCCTGATTTTTGGTTGTATAAACAGAGGCATGGAATCAAAATCATGTGAAATATTAGTAACGCTCTATAAAACCTTAGTAAGACCACGCCTGGAATACTGCTTCCAGTTTTAGTCACAGCATTACAAAAAAGATGTTGAGAATTTGGAAAAAGTGCAGGTAAGGGCAACTAAGATAATTAAAAGCCTGGAGATTAAAACACGGGAAGACGGTTGCAGGAACTGGATATGTCTAGTCTAGAGAACAGAAGGACCAGTGGTGACATGATAGCAGTGTTCCAATATTTGAGGGGCTGCCACAATGAAGAGGGGGGGGGGGGGTCAATTCATTTTCCAAAGCCCCGGAAGGCAAGACAAGGAACAATGGGTGGAAACTAATCAAGGAGAGAACCAACATGGAAATAAGGAGAGATTTCCTAACAAGGAGAACAATTAATCAATGGAACGGCTTCCCTTCAGAAGTTGTGGGTGCTTCATCATTGGAGATTTCCAAGAAGGGACTAACAGCTACTTGTCTGAAATGGTACAGGGTGTCCTGCTTGATCAAGGAGTTAGACTAGAAGACCTCCAAGGTCCCTTCCATCCTTACTCTGATTGATTGGCTGACTACCTATAAGGAACAAATATCTGTTGAAAGCGATTATACATGTGTATGTTGTATGGGTTCAATTCATCATAGCCCATATTCACACAAAGTAATGTTGTAAACCATTACAGTATCAGGCAGACATTATTACTTAGCGTGATGTTCGAATCTGGTCAATATTGATTTAGGTTTCAAATCTTAAATTAGCAAAATAAGTTTCCAGCAGAAGGAATGAGCTCAGCTATGGCCTTCTATTGATCTTAATAGTATCTATTTAAAAAAAGAGTTTGACCTGTATTATTTCAAGAAGCTTGATTTGTATTTGTGTATATGCACGTGACCAGAGATTTCTCCACAAATGAAGGCAAATGTATGTGTCCCAGGATAATGTTGAAGGACCCAATCTGGGTCAGTCACCAGGACCAGAGGTTTAGCCTTCTGAGTTTTTGGAGCCCATCCTGAGGGAACTTCTCTCTAACACTGCTAGAATGAAGTTCCCTGAGGATGGGCTCCAGCACAAGTCCGAAAGTTCACAAGGCTAAACGTCTGGTTTCGGTGACCAAACCAGATTGGATCCAACAGATTGGATCCAACTATTGGAGCCAATAGTGTTCGGCGACAGTCAAAAAATCCAATGCAATCCTAAATTGCATTAACAGAAGGATATAATCAAGATCAAGGGAGGTACTAATGCCACTCTATAAAGCCTTAGTAAGACCACATCTAGAGTACTGCATCCAGTTTTGGTCACCACACTATAAAAAAAGATGTTGAAACTCTAGAAAAAAGTGCAGAGAAGAGCAATTAAGATGATTAAAGGCCTGAAGGCTAAAACATATGATGAACGGTTGCAGGAACTGGGCATGGCTAGTCTAGTGAAGAGAAGGATCAGGGGAGACATGACCAGGGGAATATTCCAATATTTGGGGGCTGCCACAGAGAGGAGAGGATCAAGCTATTTTCCAAAACACCCAAAAGCCAGACAAGGAATAATGGATGGAAAATGACCAAGGAGAGATTCAACCTGGAAATAAGGAGAAATTTTCTAACAGTGAGAACAATCAACCAATGGAACATAAGCTGCCTTCAGAGGTTTATGGGAGCTTCATCACTGGAGGCTTTTAAGAAGAGACTGGACTGCCATCTGTCAAAAATGGTGTAGGGTCTGCTTGGGTGGTGGGTTGGACTAGATATCCCTTCCAACTCTGCTAATCTGGATCCTGGGGAGATTCTTCCTTATACATACATGGTAGTAGGGAAGCATCACAGCTTTGTGTTGAATGCTAAATGCACTGTACTCTCACCATTTTCTGTCATTGCTCTGTTGCAGATTATACCGCATTGACTCAAGGTACAACAGACGTATGAATCTCTTCAGACAAGCTTAGTTGCACCATTAACTACCTCAGAATGGAGTCTCATGGCCAAGATGACCTGGATTTGAAAGCAGAAACTGCTCAAGTCTGGTCTGAATCAGTTGAGCAAGACCAGAACACTACTCAGGTGACCAAAAGTGATTACAGAATTCCTTTCCTTCTTAACCTGCATGAGTCTATGAATTGGGTTTTTCTGAACAAGTTTTAACACATATTTTAAATTGATTGACATACATACAGAAGAAAGAAAGAAAGAAAGAAAGAAAGATTGATGATTTTATAATACTTTATAACTCAATAAAAACAATTTTAAAAATCTATTTAAAATATGTGGACCAGATTTAGGCACACTATGGGCCGGATCCAGCCCGAGGGCCTTGAGGTTGACACCCCTGATGTATAATAATAAAGTTCCATTTTTTTTCTCCAGTTTTTGTTCCATTAGCCCAAAAGGAAAAGTTCTAGTTTCATTTTTCTTTCCGTTTTCAGAATTTTCTATATTAAAGTATGAATCATATCACATGTCCACCATAAATTGATTATTATTTTTTAGAGGGGTGGGAGATGGATTTTCATTAGATGTGCATCCCAGATTTTTTTCATAGCTCAACAACTGATTGAAAGCTTCCCTTGATGCTGTGAAATTTTGTAATGTGCAGATTTCCCTAGGAAAGGGCTTTGATTACCGCAATAGAATCATGCTAACTTTTCAACTTGGCTAGAAAATATCAGAAGCAGCTGATGACGGCCTCCCGTGGCAGGTTGCATCATTACATTCTCTTAGTGAAGAATTTTTGGAGAAAACTCATGTGTAAGTTGTTGGATTTTTCTTTGCAGGAGGAAAGCATACAATAGCTCCTGGTTTCAATAAATTAGACCTACCAGTGTGCTGCTGGATGTTTATGACTTTGACTGATATGCAATATTTACAAACATTTCAAAAGTTTGTATAATTTGTGTAGTTCTCTGCTCCATTCTTTTTCAACCTTAACCATTTCAGAACAGAGAACAAATCTATTAATACGCCAAGTTCCCTTTGTCTTTTGGAATCATACATCATTTTTGAAGCTAATAAAAAACAAGACAACTAGTTGCAGAGGAAATAAATTGCTTCCATCAAATATTCTGATTAACTCAGTTTTGGACTGGACTCTATATTTCTCCCCTGCTCTGGCTTCTTAAAAAGGAACTCTGAGAAAGAGAAGGAGAGGAGGGAGGGAGGGAGAGAAAGAGAAGGAGAGAGGGTAGGAAGGGGAAGAGAGAGGGTAAGAGTAGGGGAGACGTAAGGGAAGAAAGAAGGGGAAGGAGAGGAGGTAGGAAGGAAGTAGAGAAGGAAGGGAGGGAGAAAAGAAAAGAGAAAATAAGGTGGTGTTACAACAGGCGCTAGGGATGGTAAACAAAGCAATCCAAACTATACCTTACAACCTTTTAAATGGAATAACAATAGTATGAGAATGGCAAAGAAAAAGAATAACTATGTGAATGTATACCTATAATTGTATGTGAGAGAATAAATGACAATAAGAATATAAAGCACAATATAGCTAAACAATATTTGGTTATAAATAGCTAAGTATAAATAAATATAGAATTGTACATAAAAAAGGATAACGATTAAGGGGACCATGAATGCAAGATGGAAATGTATAGAAGGGAAAACACTAACTGCAAAGAAACCGATACGGAACTGCTGTATGATATACGATGGAACTTATTGTTCCTATGTTGTTTTAAGTCATGTGTCTGTTTCTGTTGATGTGTTTATGTGTTTAAAATTAAAATTAAAAAAAGGAACTCTGTAGGCTGGGTTTTCTCATTCAAAAGCATTGGATTACTTTGCCCTATTTTTCTGTTTAACTTGGATAGCCTTTTGTAACTATGTCCTGCACACCTTTACATATTGTTTATTTATTAGATTTTTGTCCTGCCTTTATTATGTTATAAGTAAGCCCAAGGCAGCAAACATATATATTATTCTTCATTTCCCCACCCCCCAATCCCAAAAGCCATGTGTGGTGAGTTGATCTGAGAGAGAGTGGCTGGTTCAAAAATCATCCAACTGGTTTTCATGTTTAAGACAGGACTAGAATTCACCCTCTCCTGGTGGTAGGCCCAAAGTCACCCAGCCGGTTTTCATATGTAAGGTGGAACTAGAACTCACCACCTCCTGGTGATTTGCCCAAAGTCACCCAGCTCACTTTCATGCCTAAGGTGGGACTAGAATTCACTGTCTCCTGGTGATGAGCCCAAAGTCACCCAGCTCACTTTCATGCCTAAGGTGGGACTAGAATTCACAGTCTCCTGGTGATGGGCCCAAAGTCACCCAGCTCAATTTCATGCCTAAGGTGGGACTAGAATTCACTGTCTCCTGGTGATTTGCCCAAAGTCACCCAGCTCACTTTCATGCCTAAGGTGGGACTACAATTCACAGTCTCCTGGTGATGGGCCCAAAGTCACCCAGCTCACTTTCATGCCTAAGGTGGGACTAGAATTCACTGTCTCCTGGTGATGAGCCCAAAGTCACCCAGCTCACTTTCATGCCTAAGGTGGGACTAGAATTCACTGTCTCCTGGTGATTTGCCCAAAGTCACCCAGCTCACTTTCATGCCTAAGGTGGGACTAGAATTCACTGTCTCCTGGTGATGAGCCCAAAGTCACCCAGCTCACTTTCATGCCTAAGGTGGGACTAGAATTCACTGCCTCCTGGTGATGGGCCCAAAGTCACCCAGCACACTTTCATGCCTAAGGTGGGACTAGAATTCACTGCCTCCTGGTGATGGGCCCAAAGTCACCCAGCACACTTTCATGCCTAAGGTGGGACTAGAATTCACTGTCTCCTGGTGATGGGCCCAAAGTCACTGAGCTGGCTTTTGTGCTTGAGACAGGACAAGAACTCACAGTCTACTGGTTTCTATGCCGGCCTCTCTCTCTCTCCCTCCCTCCCTCCCTCCCCCTCTCCTCTCTCTCCCTCTCCGACTCTGTCTCTCCCCCTCCATTTATCTCTTATCCTTCTCTCGTTTTACAAGTGTTTTCTTCCTTCCCGTATTCTTCCAGGTCCACTTTGTCCCTGATAATGGAACAGTGGCGCAGATTGTGTACAGTGATGACCAAGATCGTCCTACTCAGCAAGTGGTCTATACAGCTGATGGCACCTCTTACACTTCTGTAGATACTTCAGAGCATACGTTAGTTTACATCCATCCCGTGGAAGCCACTCAGGCAAGTAATTTCCCTCCCCCCCCAACCTGTGTTTCTGCTTTTCCGTGACCGTTACCCACACTGAGATAATGTCATTTTAGGACGAGGGCCAGCTACCTACACAGCTTTCTGAATCCTAAGGGCTCTTAGCTGTGCATAATCCTCCTCCTGCTCACTCCAAGTCACGGCGAAGAGGTTGTAAACAAAAACCTCCAGTGGTTATGGAATAGGCAGCTTATCCATTTTGCTTTAGTGAAACTGCGGGAATCAAAATAATTTCAGCCGTCGTTGCCCTGGGCAGACAAAAGAAAGGCTCCTAGCATGCTGTTTCCCGAGTCATTAGTGGTGCATCAAATTGGGACAACTCATTCGTTCACCAAAGCATAGTTGTTTCTAACTGTGTTAGCTTACATTTGGTAAACTTTAAATCTGTTGATTTAAAACTGTGGCTTTTAAATGTCCTTTTGTCTTGGATTTTTGTGTATCCTCTACGCAAGCTTCGTGTACTATGCACAACGGGGGTCATACACTTAATTATACAGATTTATGGAGAGAACAAGAAGAAGCTAGCTATCATAAACCGACTAGTTGGATTGGATACCGATTAAAACACAACATCCATGTTTAATCATTCTTTATGGAATTAACCCAACGACACATTGAATTACCGTATTTTTCTGAGTATAAGATGCACTGGAGTATAAGACACACCTTAGTTTTTGGGGAGGAAAACGGGGGAGAAAAATTCTGCCTACCAGGTATTCATCTAGCTAGCATCCTTAGTCTAGCTTCAGCACATATGTTTGCTGGTTTTGAGCACATGTGCGCGCACGCTTTTTATCCCCTAGTTGGTGATAAAAAAGAGCTTCTAAAGCACAACTGATCATCGGAGGGAGCAGCAATAAGAAAAGCAAGGAAAGGCCGGAAGATCACTTCACTCGCTAGCGCCTCATTAGGGCTGAAAAACAGTTTCTAAAGCACAACTGATCGTTGGAGAGAGAAGCAATGAGAAAAGCAGGCAAAGTGTGGAAGATGCTTCACTCACTAGCGCCTCATTAGGGCTCAAAAACAGCTTTTAAAGCACAGCTGATCATTGGAGAGAGAAGCAATGAGAAAAGCAGGCAAAGTGTGGAAGATGCTTCACTCGCTAGGGCCTCATTAGGGCTCAAAAACTGCTTCTAAAGCACAGCTGATCATTGGAGAAAGAAGCAATGAGAAAAGCAGGCAAAGTGTGGAAGATGCTTCACTCGCTAGCTCCTCATTAGGGCTCAAAAACATCTTCTAAAGCACAGCTGATCATTGGAGAGAGAAGCAATGAGAAAAGCAGGCAAAGTGTGGAAGATGCTTCACTCGCTAGCGCCTCATTAGGGCTCAAAAACAGCTTCTAAAGCACAGCTGATCGTTGGAGAGAGAAGCAATGAGAAAAGCAGGCAAAGTATGGAAGATGCTTCACTCGCTAGCGCCTCATTAGGGCTCAAAAACAGCTTCTAAAGCACAGCTGATCGTTGGAGAGAGAAGCAATGAGAAAAGCAGGCAAAGTGTGGAAGATGCTTCACTCGCTAGCGCCTCATTAGGGCTCAAAAACTGCTTCTAAAGCACAGCTGATCATTGGAGAAAGAAGCAATGAGAAAAGCAGGCAAAGTGTGGAAGATGCTTCACTCGCTAGCTCCTCATTAGGGCTCAAAAACATCTTCTAAAGCACAGCTGATCATTGGAGAGAGAAGCAATGAGAAAAGCAGGCAAAGTGTGGAAGATGCTTCACTCGCTAGCGCCTCATTAGGGCTCAAAAACAGCTTCTAAAGCACAGCTGATCGTTGGAGAGAGAAGCAATGAGAAAAGCAGGCAAAGTGTGGAAGATGCTTCACTCGCTAGCGCCTCATTAGAGCTCAAAAACAGCTTCTAAAGCACAGCTGATCGTTGGAGAAAGAAGCAATGAGAAAAGCAGGCAAAGTGTGGAAGATGCTTCACTCGTTAGCGCCTCATTAGGGCTGAAGAAAAACTTCAGAAAAGCTACATTCGGAGTATAAGAAACACCCAATTTTTGGCCTCTTTTAAGGTGGGGGGAGTGCATCTTATACTCTGAAAAATATGGTATTTATTTAACCCAACGTTCTAGGTTGAAATGCGATTCAGATGAGTTTGTAAGTCAGCATTTTCTGAATGTAGTAATGTCTACACTGTGCTTTCCAGGATTTCTGCTGCAAATCCTTCCTAGGTGAGTCCAGCCCTCGAATATTTTTCATTCGAAGTGGCTGTTCAACCACCAAACTATGACCTTTCCCTGCTCACGTAGGACACAAGGCAGCCTTGTTAAGGTTTTCGAGTTGGCTCCTATGCACCGGGAAACCCTTTACTGTAGGGTAGGAATCTCCAGACTTTGGCAACTTTTAAGACTTGTGGACTTCAACTCCCAGAATTCTCCATGGCTGGATGGGATATTCTGGGAGTTGCCAACGTTGGAGACCCCTGCTCTAGATGAGAGCTGCTTATCTTAATGATATCTCACGCTTTTGGGAACTCCACTGAGGTTTAGATGCTGAAACAAAACGTATTCTCATATAAATGTATAGAATATTAACGTAGAGAGTATTTACCACAGTGGCCAAGGTATTTGGTGTTGTCAAAAAAAAAAAAAAATCCAAACAATTAGGCATTTATCCCATATCAGCCCCTCAGGAGCAATTCTTTTTAATAAACTTCCAATGACCAAAGAATATTGCAATTATTTTAATCCTTTTTAACTTATTTTTTAAGACTCTTTTCACAGACCCGTCTCAAGTCACGTATGTTCAGCAAGATGCAGAGACACAGCAGGTAAGGCTTCTTAACCGTTTCCTTGATTTATAAATGCATCCTTTGAGTTATTTATTTATTTATTTATTTATTTGTTTGTTTGTTTGTTTTTTGGAGAAATAACTTGCTAATAAACACACATACGTACACAAACACACACACACACACACACACACACACACACCATTTCTGGTACTTCCTGAGGCTGAATTCATCTATTTTTATTTGATGTGGCAGGAAAAGCCAACAGAAGTACAATTAAGTTTCCCAACTATTTTGTTTCTCAGTCAAAATTAATATATATAGTCTTTTCTTTGTTTAAGGAAATGTACGTATAACAATAAAGTATAACAAGGACGTGGTGGCTCAGTGGCTAAGAGGCTGAGCTTGTCGTCGGGAAGGTCAGCAGTTGGTAGTTCGAATCCCTAGCGCTGCCTAACAGAGTGAGCTCCCGCTACTTGTCCCAATTCCTGCCAACCTAGCAGTTTGAAAGCACATAAAAATGCAAGTAGAAAAATAGGGACCACCTTTGGTGGGAAGGGAACAGCGTTCCGTGAGCGTTTAGTCATGCCAGCCACATGACCATGGAGGAGAAGACAATGCTGAGCCAGCTCTCAAAGAAATCCAGTTTGATACTCCTGGTCTAAGGAGACGTGTTAGAGCATGGGTGTCAAACTCAAGGCCCGCGAGCCTGGAAAATGTAAGGGCTGGCCTGTGTCGATTTGGCCTGGTTTACCCAAAGCAAAGAGGAAACATGTCAGCAGTTTGGGGATTAGTGTCAAGCTGGCCATGCCCACCCATTTGGCCACGCCCACCAAGCCAACCATGCCCAGTGAGTGGTGTCAAGCTGGCCACACCCGCCCAGTGGGCCATGCCCCCCAAGGTCAACCACAGCCCTAGTGCATCCTTCAATGAAAGTGAGTTTGATGCCCTTGCCTTAGAGTCCATAAGGATGGCATGAACCAGTCAAGCCTGCATAGTAAATGGACTGGACACTAAAACATACGATGAATGGTTGCAGGAATTGGGCATGGCTAGTCTAGTGAAGAGAAGGACCAGGGGAGACAGGATATCAGTCTTCCAATATTTGAGCAGCTGTCACAGAGAGGACGGGGGATCAAGCTATTTTCCAAAGCACCCAAAGGCCAGACAAGGAATCATGGATGGAAACTGATGAAGGAGAGATTCAACCTGGAAATAAGGACAAATTTCCTGACAGTGAGAACAATCAACCAATGTAACAGAAGTTGCCTTTAGAAGTTGTGGGAGCTTCATCCCAGAAGGCTTTCAAGAAGAGACTGGCCATTTGTCAGAAATGGTGTAGGGTCTCCTGCTTGGGTGGGAGGATTGGACTAGATGACCTATAAGATCCCTTCCAGCTATGTTAATCTGTTAAGATCTATTAAAAATGAAGCCCACATTCCTGCAACAATCATTTGTTAGGTGATGCAAGTGGCTTTAGAAATATCAGAGCTGAAACTAGGTGGGGTATTTTTCTGATACTGCTTTCTTGTTTTCTGGTTCTCTCTTATCCATGGATTCGAAGAAAAGAATGGGAATCTTGCATTGTTTTTCCTAGCTGACTGTGTCTTATTCTTTTTTCCCCTCTGTGTTTTCCAGGTGTCGATACCAATTCACAGCCAAGCGTTGCCTCCTATGGAGGCTGTAGATGATCCTGGCTCTCTCGAAGCTTTGCACAACCCGATGGGTAGCATGGAAGCAAAAGAGCAAAACGAGGAGGAGGGGGATGAGGAAGACGAGGATGAGGAAGACGAGGATGAGGAAGACGAAGACGAGGAAGACGAAGACGAGGAAGAAGGGGAAGACACAGACATGGAGGAGTGGGACCCAGATCCACCTCGTCCCTTTGACCCAAATGACCTTTGTAAGTCAAAACCTTGTAACCTTCCAGAAGTTGTGAAATCTTTGGTGACATGCAAATTCCAACAAATCATTTTGATTATCTTTATCCTCAAATCAAAGGTTGCTATATTAAGGGGAGCTGGCAGGTGCATTTATAAGGTAGAGGTAAAGGTTCCCTTCGCACATGCATGCTAGTCGTTCCTGACTCTAGAGGGTGGTGCTCATCTCCGTTTCAAAGCCGAAGAGCCAGCACTGTCCAAAGACATCTCCGTGGTCATGTGGCCGGCATGACTCAATGCCAAATGCCCAAGGAACGCTGTAACCTTCCCACCAAAGGTGGTCCCTATTTTTCTACTTGCATTTTTTACATGCTTTCGAACTGCTCGGTTGACAGAAGCTGGGACAAGTAACGGGAGCTCACTCCGTTACGCGGCGCTAGGGATTCCAACCACCGAACTGCCAACCTTTCTGATCGACGAGCTCAGCATCTTAGCCACTGAGTCACCCTTCCTCTCTGAGTTACTGACCATTTATTTATTTAGGCATCAAATGTATATGTCGCCCATCTCACAGTTAGAATTGGCGAGCAAGGAACTCTTGAAAATAATGGATGCCCTTTGGAACAAGGAACTTGTAGCTAGTGAAAGACATGAAAGTTTTTGTCTCCAAACATTGGCTTTGGAGTTTCTAGGTTCATTAGAAAGCGGTTGCCACAAAGAACAGAGGTCACATCCTCTTCTCCAAAGCACCTGAGGGCAGGACAAGAAGCAATGAGTGGAAACTAATCAAGGAGAGGGAGCAACTTAGAACTAAGGAGAAATGTCCTGACAGAACAATTAATCAGTATGGAATGACCTTAGCTCTAGAAGTTGTGGGTACTCAAACACTGGAGGCTTTGAAGAAGATGTTGGATAACCATTTGTCTTGGGATAGGGTCTCCTGCCTGAGCAAGGGGTTGGACTAGAAGACCTTCAAGGTCCCTTCCAACTCTGTTATTCTGGTATTAAAGTCTTTTTTCCAACAGATGAGTGGGCTAACATTGTGTCTTTTTCACCTGTGTCTTTCAGGGTGCGAGGAATGCAATAACGCACATCCCTCGGTTTGTCCCAAGCATGGACCCTTGCACCCCATCCCGAACCGGCCAGTTCTGACCAGAGCCAGAGCCAGTCTCCCCTTGGTGCTTTACATAGACCGGTTTTTGGGAGGGGTTTTCTCCAAGCGACGTATTCCGAAGCGCACACAGTTTGGTCCCGTAGAAGGACCCCTGGTTAGGTTATCAGAGCTGAAGGACTGCTATATCCATCTGAAGGTAAATCCTTATCTTATCTCCCCCCCCCCCCCCCGTGTTATCTTCCCAGAAATGGGTTTCCGTTCTGAAAGGAATTCCATGGGCTCATAAATCATGGAAATATAATCAGATGTGAGGCATGCATATTCGTATAATGTCAGAAGCACTTTTGCATTCTGGAGTCAGGAATTACATTTTAATGAAACATTCCTAATTGTCAAAAGCAATAAAAATGGATTGTGGGAATGTGTTTCCCCCCTCTCATTCTCTCCTCCCCCTCTCATTCTCTCTCTCTCTTTCTCTCTCTCTCTTTCTCTCTCTCATTCTCTCTTTTTCTCTCTCTCATTCTCTCTATCTGTCTTTCTCATTTTCTTTCTCTCATTCTCTCTTTTTCTGTCTCATTCTCATTTTCTCTCTGTCTCTCTCATTCTCTTTTTCTCTTTCTCTTTATCTCTCATTCTCTTTTTCTTTCTCTTTCTCTCATTCTCTTTCTCCATTCTCTCTCTTTTTCTCTCATTCTCTCTCGTTCTCTCTTTTTCTCTCTCTGTCTCTCATTCTCTCTCATTCTGTGTCTCTCTGTTTCTCTCTCTCTCTCTCATTCTCTCTCTCTCTCATTCTCTCTGTCTCTCTCTCATTCTCTCTCTCTCATTCTCTGTCTTTGTCTTTCTCTCTTTCTCTCTCTCTTTCTCGTATGAATTCGGGTTGACTTTGTATTTTCCATCTTCAATGCAAGCTTTTATTTCTGGAGAAAACCGGGAACAGAATCTCTGTCACACCTTCCCACAGACCATGCTGGTCTCAAGGGATTCTTTGTATACCTTCTGGCGTACTACTTGATTTGTAAACATCGCTTGACAAGACATTACTGTTTATATATGTATATGTTCTCTGTAACAACTTAGCTATTTATTGTGTTGATCAATTAGCAGACTAAAAAAAATATCCTCCCATCTGCTGCTCTTCATCACCTTCAACGTTTCTCTGCTCTACTTAATACAATTTTCCTAATTTTCGAACTGCATTATGAAAAACATTCTTTGTCACAGTAGATAACAGTGAACATGTAGTCCTGAGCTGTTTGGGGAGGTCATATCCATCTTTCTCTTTTTTAAAATTTTTGCTAAAGGTGTCCCTTGACAAAGGTGACAGGAAGGACCGGGATCTCCAGGAGGATCTTTGGTTTGAGTTGTCCAGCGAAGCTCTTTGCAACTGGATGATGTTCGTGCGCCCTGCCCAGAATCACTTGGAGCAAAATCTAGTCGCCTACCAATACGGTCATCATATTTACTACACTACAATTAAAAATGTTGAGCCTAAACAAGAACTCAAGGTATGAGGTGACTATCTTAATAGAACTTCTTTTACACAAATCTGGTTGGTATTTCCTCCCCTCCTCCCCCCCCCCACCTGCCCTCCCAAAAAAAGTCTGGAAAAACATTACTAATTCCTTTCTCTGCATCTCAGATTCTTCCTTTTAACTTCTGTTTGCAGCAGTGTTTTTCGAAATTGGTAGCTTTGGAAAACACTGCTTTATAGTACAGATAATCCTCGACCAATGACTACAATTCATCATCGCCATCATCTTTTAAGGGCTCCATAATCCTTTTCAGGGTAGAGTCTAGACAACTGAATGGACCTAGCAGATTGTTTTAATGGTCAGATGCTCTTCCGTGTCGCCAACGCGGAATTTTGTTCAGCAGATAAATTCCCAGTGTGCCCAGAGAGAGAAATATCTGCCTCTACCTAGGATCGAACTCACAGCCTCCTGATAGTGAGGCGAGAGCTCTGCCTCTAGGCCACCACAACACTCGGAACCAATTATCACAATTGAGTCCAGAATTTCTATTTAGACTAAATAAAGCGGTTGTTAAGTAACTCAGGCTGATTTTATGATGGGTTTTGTTTTGCAATAGTTGTTAAGTGAATTGCTGCAGTTATTAAGCAGATCACACACTCCTGATAAAAGCTCCAAGATGGAATGCACGCAGCTTGGTTTATTTATTTATTTATTTATTTTTAAAATATATTTATTTATTAAAATTCCCTCTTTCAGTTCTGTTGGCTGGCTATTTGTCCTACCTGGCCCCAAATATAGGATTTTTTTTTGCCCCTGTCTTGTCTGGGTTAATTAATTAGTTAATAAGGTATCATTCATTCCAGTTGCCGTACCTCTGAGGGTTACAGCTTGGTGTCAGGATTCCAAATAGCATCCAAAATTAAATCAGAATCCAAGGCAAAGTATTACTCAAAGTTCCAATTTATTAAGAGAGCACATCTGGGAAAGCCCGAATCTGAAAGCTTCCTGGTTTTCCCCACCTAGTTGAAAGTTCAAGATCTTGCCCCCACAACTACAAATCCATCACAGGGTCCAATCTCCCACTGCCCTGCTGGCAGTTCCACCCATCCAGTTCCGGTCAGGTGCAGAGATGCAAAGACAAAGGATGACCTTGGCTTTCTAGAAAGAATTTTGTTTTGGCTACATAGCATCTAACTCTGTACAACCCCTCCTCCCATTTTTCCACAGTAGTAAAGGCATAATAGAATAATAGAAAGTGTGGCAGGCCAAAGATCCAAAAGAAAAAATGGCTGCAGGTCTGACAGGCGGCCTCTCCTCAGAAGAAAAGCATTTCCTGAAAGGGAATAATGTGGGGATTAAGATAAGAATAACTAACCACCTTGTGTGGGTGATGATCTGGGTATCGCAATCAGGAAAAATCGCCGTCATCGCCGAGTTATTTTTATCTTTCATTAGAAGCAAATCATATGGAATTTAGGGAGAACAGTTGGGGGAAAAAGCTGTAAGCTTAACATTAATAAAAACCAAAAAACAACAACAACCTGGAGGCATTCACAAGATGAGTGCCACCATCTGGCTCTCCCTGTTCCAGAGAGAGAGAGGGAAGGAGAAGGGGGGAGAGAGAGAGAGAGAGGGAAGGAGAGAGAGAGAGGGAGGGAGAGAGGAGGAGGAGGAGAGAGAGGGAACGAGAGAGAGAGAGAGGAAGGGAGAGAGAGAGAGGGAAGGAGAGAGAGGGGGGGGAGGGGGAGAGAGGGAAGGAGAGAGAGGGAGGGAGAGAGGGGGGAGGGAGAGAGAGAGGGAAGGAGAGAGAGGGAGAGAGGGAGAGAGAGGGGAAGGAGAGAGAGAGGGAGGGAGAGAGAGAGGGAAGGAGAGAGAGAGGGAGGGAGAGAGGAAGAGGGAGAGAGGGGGGGAGAGAGAGAGAGAGGGAGAGATGCCTCTTCTGCCCTATTTCAAAGAGCAGACAGAGAATACAAATTCCAAGGTGAAAAAGCAGGATCTGTGATCCAGACTCAGTCCCTGTCAAAGCAACCCTGAGCAAAACAGCACGTTCTCCTGTTTCCCATGATACGTGTGATACTTTAAAAAAAAATGTGTGCCTGGGAGTTGTTGCGGCCGTCGGTAAAAGAGGATCTGTATACTTTCAGTCAAGCCGTTTATATACCAGTTTCTCAAGTCAGCCAGAATGGGAAATAACGATTTTAAAAAACCCATCTATGAATCATAATCTTACGGATTCACTTGCATAAACGCAGGGGTGGGCTTCAGAAAATTCAGCAACGGGTTCTCTACCCGGTTGCTGGGTGGGCGTGGCCATGGTGGGCGTGGCCTAGTTGGCTTCTTGCACCGTGGGGTGGGTGGGCGTTTTTGCCCTCCCCAAGCTTCAGAGGCTTTCCTCGAGCCTCCAGGAGGGCGAAAACTGCCTCCCCCGGCTCCGGAGGCCCTCCCGGAGGCCGGGCCCATTTCTGGCGTTCCGGAATTTCCGGGAGGCCCATTTCCCCCCCCTCCCTGAGCCTCCGCGCTGGCCCTGCACTTACCTGGCATCCAAAACGGATGGAGACTCATGGGAGGTGTGGGTGGGGCCAGCCAGGGATTTGGAGGTTCTCTGAACCAACCATAACATTAGCTATGGGTTCTCCCGAACCTGGACAAACCCGTAGCAGCTCACCTCTGCATAAAAGGCCTTTTGATACGTGGGTAGAAGTTCACACATGCTTACGAAGATGCAATATTTGAATTTATTTCCCTTTCCCCCCCCCTTCATCAAAGTACAAAAGGGCCTGAATAAAATAATAACATGCTAGAACAGTGTTTCTCAACCTTGGTGACTTTAAGTCCTGTGAATCTCCCAGCCAGCACAGTTGAAGTCCACAGGACTTAAAGTCGCCAAGGTTGAGAAACACTGTGCTAGAAGTTGTTGGATCAGTTTGGCTCGGTGAACAGAAGGGAAGAACCGAGTTGAGAAAGCCTGGAGCCGAATCATGGTTTGAACCAAAATTGATCCTGTGATCCTGGGCTCCCTTTCATGTCTGCCATTCGCGGAGGATGGGCATTTAGCTTTTTTTTTTTAAAAAAAAAAATCCTGCTATGAATTTCCTTTCCATTTGATATCTGTTTTAGGTATGGTACGCTGCCTCCTATGCAGAATTTGTCAATCAGAAAATCCATGATGTATCGGAGGAGGAGAGAAAAGGTATTGACATCTTACATTTTAAATAAAATTTTAAGAGTGGCAAAATATTTGTTCCTTGGATAGTAGATGCCTTTTATTGTGTTTGGCTTTTTGCACAAGAAGTGCTGGAGCTTTGTATAACTTACTTCAAATGCAGCATTTCTGCTTAATCCACTGAGACAGCTCATTGGTTAGAAGGAGGAATAGAGGAATACAAAAACTATTGTGTAAATCTTTATGTGCTTTTTCTTCGGTCCACTGTCTAACTTATCACTCTATTTCTCCTTCTGAGACTGATATATATATATATATATATATATATATATATATATATATATGTATATGTATATGTATATGTATATGTATATGTATATGTATATGTATATGTATATGTATATGTATATGTATATGTATATAAAATTTATTTATATATAATTTATTTATATATTATATATAAATAATATAAATATATTATTTATCAGCACAAACACACACACACACACACACACACACACACACACACACACACACATATATATATATATATATATATATATATATATATATGAATGAAAAGGGGGAAAATAAGGGGGGAAATCCAACATTAGAAATTAAGGAAATTATCACTTTTCTTGATGCTTCTGGGGGCGCAGGGAAAACATTTGTAACTAATTTAATTGTTGCTGAAATCAAGGCTTTTTCTGTCTAATACAGGATTAGGATAAATAAATATCTGGGCAACACCGGGTTATCAGCTAATTAGAAGATTAAATATAACCTGTAAACTGAAATTGTGGGTGATTAACTGACAAAATCTGAAAAGCCTGTGTGTGTGTGTGTATTTCTGAATATTTCTATTGATTGGTTTATCTTGAAAACACAGTTCTCCGAGAACAAGAGAAAAACTGGCCATGTTATGAGTGCAATCGACGCTTCATGAGCTCCGAACAGCTCCAGCAACATCTCAACTCCCACGATGAAAAGCTGGACTTCTTCAGCAGGTATTTCCAGGGTTCTCTCATTCATCCAGTTGAACTGTTCCATGGAAATTTCTGTCCAAGAGAAACAGGAAGTGCCATGAGTTCCGTCCAAGTTTTCCGACAAGGAGGGTTACAGTAACTTGCCAGAGTTTGTTGCATACATTCAAATTCAGAAGCACACAGAGAGGCAGCGGGATTCATTAACTTCTTTATATACATAAGAATAAATGAATAAATGTACAATACCAACAGGCGGTTCTTCTAAAGAAACACAAGGCAGGAGAGTTACAGGCAAACACAAGCAGTTAGCTTCATTTCAGCAGACAAGCCCAGAGAGACTGCTAGTTTTACTTCTCAGAGCAGCAGACTTAAGTTTCTGTTTCAATTCTCTGCACAGACTCAGTTCTGTTTAAGCTCCCATTGGCTGGCTTAGTTGCTATGCCTATTCATTGGCTGACCTTGTTCCCATGTCTGTCCCAGTCTTTAATAATTATTTGAGGCTGACTGTTGTCTGCTCGGGTGCATCCCTTTTTCCTTAAGAAGGAAGTCCTTCAGCATGGTTTAGGAGAAAGGGCAGCCTCTCTACATTTCACAGTCTTGTGGGAGGGACCCAGGTGGCAGCTACCCATTCAGCATCGCCAGTCTTTAGCTCCAAGCCCTCTTTGGATTCTCCCCTTCCATCCTCTAAGAAAGCTGAGAACCCATCTGCACAGGAGATTCTATAAGAAAGATGGCTGGACAATCCAGGAGAAGGTAGATAGACATCCACTAAAAGTGAATGGGCATCTCGAGAGAAATCATGCACGGAATTTACAACTCTGATTTGAGAACAAGATGCTGACCGACCCGAATCCTTCCTATATCATCCTTCCCGTTCCTTCCGCCAGAAGATAGAGCCTCTCCTTGCTTATCGTTTTTAACTTTTTATAGCATAGGCCCGTGATGGCGAACTTATGGCGCGCTGAGCCCTCTCCACTGCGCATGCGCCTCCTGCTGGCCAGGTGATTTTCGGGCCTCTGCCGCAGATGTGGGCGACCTGTGCGCATGCATGAGGGGAGGTGGGGGGGGGTCGTCTGCGCATTCGTGATGGGAGCGCGTGGGGGCACAATGTGCCCTCCCCACCCTGTTTTTGGTCCCAGGAGGCTTCAGGGAAGCCTGCTAGGCCCAAAAAGGGGGCGTGTGGGGGTTGCATGCATATGTGGCAGGGTCCAGGGGGTCGCAGGCATATGCGGGTGGGGTGGGGTGGCGGGAGAAGCATGGGGGTGTCATGCATGGATGCGCAGGGTGGCAGGGCGCATTGCATTATGGGTGTGGGCACGCGCATGCATGCCGATTTTGGCATGCGAGGAGAAAGAGGTTAGCCATCACTGGCTTAGGCTATAAAAAAGCTGTAGGCTAAAGACAGGGAGCCTTCAGTTCTTCTAGATGTGGTTAGACTACGACAGAGTTCTCCAACCTTTCTGGTTTTGCTGACTGGTTGGGTGAGGTGGGGAGTAGGGATGGTTCCATGGGAGCATGTACACGTGCGCGGCTCCATTTCAACGAATGGCTCCGTTTGCGCAGGTAGCAGGCAAGATCGCGCACATGAATGGACCGCAGGCGTCCACATACTCCCACCTCTTTGGGCGGTCTGGTTCAGAACAGCTCATAGCCCAGGAGTGGGCTGGGGCCCCGGAGTTGGGCACCTCTGGACTGCCGTGTTTATCCTTGCTAAACTTGCTGACTAGGGCTGATGGTAAGTGGGAGTCTTAACTATGGAGAGCTGCAGTCCTTGCTCCTTTTCTTAAGTTGATGTTCCCAGAGAATGACAAGGGGCGTCACTGTCCTCTAACCCAGAAATCTGTATGTTCTGTAGAGCAAGAGGCAGAGGTCGTGGACGAGGCAAGCGAAGGTTTGGTCCAGGAAGACGACCTGGCCGTCCTCCAAAATTCATGCGCTTGGAAGTAACCACCGAAAACGGGGGGAAGTGTGCAGAAGAGAGCCAGGTATACTTGCAGGGAGTGGGTGAATTGAGTTTTGCAGAAAGGAGGAACTGAGTTTGCTTGGTTGGGTCCCTTGAAATTTCATGTAATGCCATTTCTGGTAAAAGAGCCAAGAGTCTTCAACAGCTGGAACAGCTGCTCAGCCCCATTTGCATCACCTACATTATGGTGCCATTAAAAAAAAAAACCTAATTTGAGTGTTCCAAGTAATGCACCCACAGAAAGCAGAACTCTTAGGCAAGTAGATTCCTCAAAAGACAACTTTATTGGATACAACATATTGGCACAACTGGTGAAAACCAACTCTGAAAGTTCCCACGGTTTCCACCTAATTGAAAGAGAAAGTTTTCCCCCTTCCCCAAGTCATCAGCAATCCAAATGAGCATAAAGATTTATTGCAAGTTTAAGTTCTCTGCAAGCATCTGAACCACTAAAGGTCCAAGCAGATTGGCATAGAGAAGAGTCAAAGGAATTTGAGGCGGGTGGGACTTAGATCTCTTGCGGGCACAAAGGGACTTGAGGCTGATGACGCGTTTGACCTCTCCCTCCCTCAGACTCAGTCTGGTCATCTCCTACAATATCCTTGGTTTATAATTTCAGGACTTGCTGCCCTTTGCCAGTAAGGGGCAGTTTGATGAAGCCGGGCCAGCCACCCTAAACGGGCTCGACCAACCGGAGGAGACCCCAGTGGCCCCCGAGGCATCGTCCTCTTTGGATCAGCTGCCTGAAAGCCAATCCCTGCAGCTTCAACCGCATGAGCAGACCGTGGTGGCTACCCCAAGCCTGATGACAGCAGATGACATGCGGCGAGCCAAGCGTATCCGGGTAAGTGAAGAACTCAACCCCTGGCCGACTTCGCACTTACGTCACATTCAACTACGGCAGTGTTTCTCTTACCTTGGGGAATTCAAAGATGCGTGGACTTCGACTCCCAGAATTCCCCAGCCAGCATAAGCCAAACTGTTATATCTAGGCATGGAATTAAAAATTTTGGAGGGCCAAATTAGGGAAAAGTCAGCATTGGGGTTTTTGCCTCTTTGGCAACTCATGCTGCTTTTTTATGAATTATTTTGGGTGGTGGCGAAACCTCCTGTACTGCGGAAACTGGTTACCAGTTGAAATGGATTAGATTTCATGTGAGATCTGGCTCAAAAACTGCAACTGGGACCTTGGAGTCTTAGTGGATGATCGCTTGAATATGAGTCAGTTGTGTGCAGCAGCAGCAGCCAAAAAAGCTAACACAATCCTGGGTTGTATAAACAGAGCCATAGAATCAAGATCACGTGAAGTATTAGTACCACTTTATAAAACTCTGGTAAGACCACCCCTGCAATACTGCAACCAGGTTTTGTCCCCATACTTTTCTGACCCCCCTCGTTCCACACCAAAGCACTCCAAGCCAAAGATACTTTACGGCATTTAATTAACAGACAGAGAGGTCCTTGGCAGCAAACCGGCACAGACAAGCCGTGGCAGCAATCCAGCCTGCCAAGCTCACAATACTCTTCTCCAACATTAGTTAATGTGTTGACTTCTGCAAAAGGGGCGTGTGCACAAGCATTCCTTTTATAGTCTGGAGAGGAGCCTAATGACCACCAGCTGAGTGCAATTACCTCCTGTAACTGCGTAATTGTTCCTTGCGCCTATTAGCTCTCCGGTGCCGGGCATCTAGGAACAACTCCCTTGGCTCCTCCCCACTGCTGACGTCCAGATCACATTCCCTTGTCTCCTCCCCACTGGTCCAAGGCTTAGGCGTCTCCTGGTGGCTAACCAGCCTCTCTGCGCCCTGCTCGGAGTCGGAACCCTGTCCAGGGTCCTCCACATCCTCCAAAGCCGACTCACAGGGCCCCTCGCTGTTGGAGTCTGGTGACAGCTCCAACGGCTCCTGCTGGGCCACAACACCATACTATTAAAAAAAAAGTTGAGACTTTGGAAAAACTTCAGAGAAGAGCAACTAAGATGATCAAAAGGCCTGGGGACTAAAACACATGAAGAACAGCTGCAGGATTTGGGTCTGGCTAGCCTAAAGAAAAAAAGAATCAGGGGTGAAATGATAGCAGTATTCCGGTATCTGAGGGGCTGCCACAAAGAAGAGGGGTAGTGAAATTATTCTCCAAAGCACCAGAGGGCAGGACAAGAAATAATGGTTGGAAACTGATCAAAGAGAGAAGCAACCTGGAATTAAGGAGAGACATCCTAACACGGAGGACAATTAACCAGTGGAAACTGGTTTCTGAATTCCAGCTTGCCTCCAGAAACTGTGGCTGCTCCACCACTGGATGTTTTTAAGAAGAGTCTAGACCAGGGGTAGTCAACCTTTTTATACCTACCGCCCACTTTTGTATCTCTGTTAGTAGCAAAATTTTCTAACTGCCCACCGGTTCCACAGTAATGGTGATTGTATGAAAACCTAATGAAAATGTTTTTAAATAATTCTGTGAAATTTTTTTAAAAAGTCAATTAAATTAAAAAAAGGGAAACTGCTTCAGTATCGGACAAAACCCCTACCGCCCACCATGAAAGCCGGAACGCCCACTAGTGGGTGGTAGGGACCAAGTTGACAACCACTGGTCTAGACCAGTGGTTCCCAAACTTGGCAACTTTAAGACTTGTGGACTTCAACTCCCAGAGCTGGCTGGAGAATTCTGGGAGTTGAAGTCCACAAGTCTTAAAGTTGCCAAGTTTGGGAACCACTGGTCTAGGCAGTCACTTATCTGAAATGGAATAGGGCAGTGTTGGTGAACCTTTTAAACACCAAGAGCCCAAACTGCGCACCCGCATGCTCAAACTGAAAGGGGTGTGTGTGTGTGCACGAATGCACACATGCACAGCATAGACCTGAATACCAGCTGGCCAGAGGGAGGCGGGGCATCCCAACCCCGGAATCGCGGCAAGAGGTAAGATCTTTTTATTTCGTGAGCTTCTGTTTCGTCGTTTGTAGGGAAGCAGAAGCTCACGAAAGAAACGCCACGGAGATCTGATCTGGGACGACGGCGTGTGTTGCCAGCAGAGAAGGCTCTGCGTGCCACTTCTGGCATGCGTGCCATAGGTTCGCCATCACGGGTATCGTGGGTCTCCTGCTTGAGCAGGGGGCTGGACTAGAAGACCTCCAAGGTCCCTTCCAGCTCATTCTCTTCTAAAGAGTGCGAATTCTAAAGGTTCACAATATTTGGTGAGCCTTTCCTGGGAACCTTGGCTTGTACAGGCAGGCGGGCATATTCTGAACAGCTGGATGAGCTGATGTGTATTAATGGTTTGTTGACAGCACCATCTGTATGTACATCATTGTTAGAAGACACGGACAAAGATGTACGGTGACCTTGACTAATCCACTACATTTTTTTTTGAAAAGTTTTATTGTTTTAATTAAACAAAAACACACACAATAAATAATAAACTCAACTCAAACTCAACACAAAAAATCATCTTTCGTTACATCTTGTAGAAAGCGTATCGATTGGTTGCAAATACATTTCGTGCGTTTCTCCCACAATCATTACACATACTTCATTCAAATTGAATTGTACATTTTAAATTAAAAAAAAATGTATTTTACTATCACTGTACCACAATTCTCATTTAATTACAATTATTTAAACGTGCTTTTATCTAAAATCATTTGTATTTAAAGACACAACCACCTACTGGCATTCATTCGCAATTTCAATAAACCTCCAATAACATTACACCTTTATAACATATTCTGAAACAAAGTCAGTTAGTAAGATATCTAAGCATTCTCCCCCCCACCTTTCTCCCCTCAGCTCACAATTTAAAGCTTATATCCAATTTGCTTTTACTAGTACAACACACACACATATATATCATCAAACATTATCCATTAACATTTCCTTTTTATTATTGTAGTTAACTAAAAATTATTTACTATTTATATCGCTATATTTTTTTGAATGGCACGGAATTTGAGATGAAGTCAGCTCTGCTAAGCTTTTATATTTGGGCAGGGTGGGGGGGAAAGATCAGCTAAGGTGCTGCTACCTACTGTGCCTTTCTTGCTATTTAGTAGATGTTTTTCAAGCTCTCACAGCTGGACAGCTCCAAGCATTTCCAAACTCTAGCCAATGCCCCCCAACAGCTTAAACCTTTCCTCATCCTGCCTTCTGCAGTGCAAACTTGGATAAACGAAAGCATTCCCAGTAAGAAGGCTGACCACTGGGTGATGTTGTGGGATCCGTATTAATAGTGGGTTTTTTTGTTGTTGTTGTTTTTAAATTAACAGTTGCACCTTCTACCTTGTCTAGATTTCTTAAAGTCTGAATAGGAATTAATATTTCATGTTTGGGCAACAAGCCATGTTCAATAAGGGAAATAATGGTAATTCGTGTGTGCAAATTTTCTATAGGGTTTTCCCCTACTCTGTAGGGGTGTACGTAGTCCCTGCTGCCTTTTCCATCTTCTGCTGGGTTGGTGTCCTGTAATTGCAGATTTCCTGTAAAACAGTGGAGAAATAGCTCCCGTCAAATTCTTCGCTGACATCAAACACCCCCGTTTAATTACCGAAGCATGTAGGACATTTGAAATTAAGACTGCCACACCAGCTGTGCAAACTGTCCGACTCCCCCCCACCCCCAAGTCTAAAATAGAATGATTCCAACTGAAATCAATCTAGGTGGAGACGAGAGAAATTTGTGGAATATTTTAGTTTCATGTATGTGTAAGAAAAAGAAAAGAAAAAAACTAAAACTAAAGTTCATATGAAGAATATTTGAAGGTCATATGCTAGAATCGTTATTACTTTCTAATATTCAACAGCGGGATGGGGTGGCATATAAATTTAATAAAACGAACAAATGAATAAGTAAATACTTCCCTAAGTGATACTGCAGTCTTTTGTTCTGCTTTTGTGTTCTGAGTAAATAACAGGGTTTTGCACATTTTTGTACATTTAAGGGGAAATGTCATTTTTTGTAAAGAGAAAGAAAGTTAAATCTCCAAACAGTTGCCATACCTGATATTCTTTCCTAATTTAAAGCAGGGTTCCCCAACTTTTCGGACCTCAGGGACCACTGAATTCATAATTTGAAATCCCGCGGATCACTAATGTGATCTGCCTAATGATTGGCTGGGTGGTGTGGCTAGGAGGTCATGTGACTGGATGGGCGTGGCAAACTTGATGTAACTCACGTCGTGGGGCGCCTCATCGGCCTCTGCTCACCTCTCCCCTCCCAGCCACTCCTCGCCTGCCCGCCCAGGCTCCTTAGGGCCCCAACAGGAAGCGGTTGTTGGAACTAAGCAGTCACCACGAGAAAGAGTTGGCAAAACAGCTGGCTCAGTTCAAATTGGATCTGGCCGAGAAGGAGGCTCAGCCGAAGCACCTCACTGAGGACTATGAGCATAGGCTTTCCAAGCAGAGGGAAGACCTGTGGGAGTGGAAGGCCAGGTACCGGCGCCTGGAGGCTCAGCAGGCTGAGATAATCAGCCAGTTCCAGGCCATGATACAGTCCCACTGGAATGAGGCCCTCCGGTTCTTTGCCACCAGTGGAGCTTCCTTTCAGCCTTCGCCCAGAGCCCCACACCGAGAGGCTGAAGCAGACCCCAAGTTGGAATTTCTGCTCCCCTCTGACCTGCACAAAAAGACCCCAAAGGGGGGGACTCTCTGCGGCAACACAAACGTTCATTCCACGTATCAGGCCGAAGAGCCGTAGTTTGAGGACCCCTGATTTAGTGCAACATAAAAATGCAAATAAATTTTTTGGGGGCCACCAAAATTTTCTTGCGGACCATCAGTGGTCCATGGGCCACCAGTTGGTGACCACTGATTTAAAGTGTCTTTACTTTTTTTCCAATAATTAAGAGTCCAATTGTTCATTCGTGTGTTATATCCTTCTTGCAATTATTTTTCAATATAGCATGTTACATCTTTGGGCAAACCTATTGACTCTGTTCTCTTCTCTTTACACCACAGATAGATGGTTTACAGGCCTTAGAGATGTTTGTTGCCATGTAATCTCCTTGCTACCCTGGCTAGTTAACCTCTCCCGTTCTTGGACGTATCATTTCAGAACGCAGCCCTCCAGCACTTATTCATCCGGAAGTCATTCCGTCCGTTCAAATGCCTGCATTGTGGAAAGGCGTTCCGTGACAAGGACAAGTTAGACCAACATTTAAGGTTCCACGGACGGGAAGGAAATTGTCCTTTGACCTGTGATATCTGCAACAAAGGCTTCATTAATAGCAGCGCCCTGGAAAGTCATATGAAGTTCCACCTGGACCAGAAGACTTACTCCTGCATTTTCTGCCCTGAGTCCTTTGACCGCTTAGACCTGCTGAAAGATCACGTGGCCATCCATATTAACGATGGCTGCTTCACCTGTCCTACCTGCAAAAAACGCTTTCCGGATTTTATCCAGGTGAGTTTGGTGGAGGATCAACAATAACGTCATTTATGGGTGCTGTTTCATGCAATTTGTTCCTTTATATTGAAGTGTGTGTGTGGTCTGTCTGTCTGTCTGTCTGTCTGTCTATCTATCTATCTATCTATCTATCTATCTATCTATCTATCTATCTATCTATCATCTATCTATCTCTATCTATCAAATCCATCCATATCTATCTATCTATCTATCTATCTATCTATCTATCTATCTATCTATCTATCTATCTATCTATCTATCTATCTATCTACCTACCTACCTACCTACCTACCTACCTACCTACCTACCTACCTACCTACCTATCATCTATCTATCATCTATCTATGAGAAATACCACTCCTGCAGCATTACAAAATCTCCAGAACTGTAAAGCCTACAAACTTGAAATTTGGCACGTATGTTCCTCCTGGCTTCTAGGTGCTCGTTATGAAAGGATTTCTCAAAATGACCATCAGATCATTAGTATTTCTTATATTATTATTAACACACTCTGATGCTAAGGAGTTAGACATTCTACTCCCCCTTCCCAGCTTGAAAGAACTCTGTTCCAACTGCCACTTGGGTGTGGACGTGGCCAGCCTGTGACTCATCCGATCTGTGTTGAGTTAGACTGAGGGAGAAAAGAGGATAAGATAGGAGAGGCCTCTATGGGACAAGCCTGAGGGAGAGAAGGGGAGAGGAGAGGATCAATGGGGCCATCCTGAAGGAGAGCTGGGGATAAGTTAGGAGAGTCTTCGGTGGGGCAAGCCTGAGGGAGAGAAGGGGAGAGGAGAGGCTCATTAATTTTCAAGCTATGTCGATTTATCAAGCCCAATCACATAGCTTCGTAGCGGAGCATGGGTATCCAGCTAGTCTGCAATAAGTCTACAAATTCCTCTCAATTTGTAAGTTACACCTTCTTTTCTTTCTACTGAGATCATTTTCAACATGGGGGAAATCGTCTGCGTAAGTTTTGAAATGGATTTTCCCATTGACTGTTCCCAACCAGGTGAAAAAGCACGTCCGCAGCTTCCATTCGGAAAAGATTTACCAGTGCACAGAATGCGACAAGGCTTTCTGTCGGCCTGACAAGCTGCGACTTCACATGTTGCGGCATTCCGATCGCAAGGACTTCTTGTGCTCCACCTGCGGCAAACAGTTTAAGGTAGTACCTCCAAAGATCAGGGATGGGTACCTGTGGCAATATTTACGACCTGCGGACTTCAACTCCCAGAATGCTGTCTCAGAAATTCTGGGAGTTGAAGTCCGCAGCAGTGGTGGGATTCAATTTTTTTTACTCTTGGTTCTGTGGGTATGGTGTGGCTCTTGTGGGCGTGGCTTGGCTTGGGGGGGGGGGCATGGCATGAGAAGAATACTGCAAAATCCCATTCCCTCCCCACTCAGGGCAAGGATACTGTAAAATCTCTATTTCCTCCTACTCCAGGGCAAGGATAGTTTAAAATCTCCATTTCCACCCACTGCAGGGCAAGGATACTGTAAAATCTCCATTCCCTCCCCACACCTGGGGGAAGGATACTGTAAAATCTCCACTCCCTTGCAACTCCACTAACTTGCTTTTCAGCTCTGTTCTCCTGTGCAGGGCAACATAAGACGACCAGTGATGGGTTTCAAAATGTTTTAGAACCTTTTCTGTAAGTGTGGCCTGCTTTGTGGGAGAGGCTTGCCAGCCATGTGACTGGGTGGGCATGGCCAACTTGTAAAATATGGTGAAACTCACTTAGCAATGCTCTTGCTTAGCAACCAAAATGTTGGCTCAGAAACTCTGACATTTGAAGCACTCAAGTCTTAAAGCTGTCAAGTTACAAGACCCTTGCACCCCTAACCCTTTAGAAAAAAACCCCCAGGGGTGTTCAAACTTGACAGCTTTAAGACTTGTGGACTTCAACTCCCAGAATTCCTCCTCTCGCTCTTCATCTTGATGATGTGCGGACGGGCGGGGGGAGGGAGCTGGAACTGGTTCTAAAAGGCACTGTAGATTTGTGGAACCTCTTCTATAGAAGAGGTTAGAACTGGCAGAAACCCACCCCTGAAGAAGACCCAGCCGATCAGCTGGGACGCCGATCAGCTGGGACTTGGGAGGCAGCAAATAGATGGGGGCGGAGCCAGCCAGAGGTGGTATTTGCTGGTTCACCGAACTACTCAAAATTTCCACTACCAGTTCTCCAGAACCAGTTAGGACTGGCTGAATACCACCTCTGGTCCGCAGGTCTTAAAGTTGGTAAAGTTACTCACCCCTTTTAACAGGTTCTTCTTATGTAGGAAGCAATAATAGGTTGACATGGCTGGTAAGGCTCTCTTTTTCAGAAGATAAGCCATCTGTCAACACCTAACTCATGCTGAATTTGGCACAAATGATACGCGCCTTCTTGCCTGATGCTTGTGCGCAAGTGTGTGGGTCGTGTTTTGGATTAGCAGATTGGGAGCAAATGGTTTGGCGTAATGGAAAGACACATTTAAAATACATTACAGATGAGTGAGTCAGCAGTATGAAGCCTCCAATGGAAGGCACAGTGGTAGTAATCTGCTGGTTCTTATCGGTTCGGGTGAACCAGTAGCGGCTGCTGCTGGAGGCTCCGCCCACCTACCGCAGAAAGCGGTGTGCGCGAGCGTAGGGAGCGCGCACGGTCACATTTGTGAATCCCAACACTGGGAAGGCACTATCCCAGACCTGTTTGTGTTGTTGCACACTTAGGATTCTTACCGAGAGATCAGGAATGGGAAATTTCATTGACCAACAGCCTTGTGAGGCATGGACAACGATGTGGAATTCTGGAAATTGGATTTCTAGACTATATGAAGAACCCATAGGTCGATCTTTTATAATTTAGAGATGTCTTAACAGTGAACTGAAATTTGCAAAGGAAGCATTTGCTATATGTTTTAATATCTTTTGAAGATGTAAATGTATCTTTTTCTATACCATTCCCCTTACAGTCATAATCATCTCAATTTATATTCCTCAATGAATCTAAATATGCATTAATTTATCTTAAGTGTCTTTACGACTGGAAGGATTCCGGTCATAAATCCGATCACAATTTCTTTAATATTTTTGTGAGCATCGTGGATTGCTTGATTAAAATCCTGTTATCCGAACAAATTCAGCGGACGTTTTAACGAATATATTTTGTTGCTTTTATTCATGATTAATTTGCTTTAGAGGTCAACTTTTACATTTCCAATGTAACCATGCATTTCCCTTTTCTCTCTACTCATTCTTCTTTCCCATTATTTTGATTCTTCCCCCATCCTCCACCCCCAGAGAAAAGATAAATTGCGAGAACACATGCAGAGAATGCACAATCCAGAAAGAGAAGCCAAAAAAGCCGACCGAATCAGTCGCTCCAAAGCCTTCAAGCCCCGGATCGCCTCTACGGATTATGAGAGTTTTATGTTCAAGTGTCGCTTGTGCATGATGGGTTTCCGACGACGAGGCATGCTGGTTAGTTAAGATATTCCAGACTCCTCACACAATCCTAGCCTGTGAATCTCCACTATTTAAAGGTGAAGGTTTCCCCTGCCCAACTCTGGGGCATCTGCTCGTCTCTTGTTGCCCAGCTGAGGGATTCAATGTTGTCTGAAGACCTTTTCCGTAGTCGTCAGCGTTCCAAGTAATACACCCGTAGCCAACAGGACTGTTTTACTTGGAGATATCATATCGGCACAGGCTGGTGTGAAAACCGACTCTGAGAGTTCCCACGGTTTTCACGTCTTTAAAAAGTGAAAGTTTCCCTTTCCCACAAAACAATAAGTCACGTTGTCCAATCAAGGTGCTGGCCGGTTGCCTGGTTACTTCTCTCCTCCTCCTCTCTCCAGCCAGTTGTTGGAATGTCCTTGGTTCACAGGAGAAACTATTTTGTTTTGGCTACAAAAGCCCAACTGTCTCTATTCCTCATCTCCAGTGTGGTGACGCTGAAGCTTAAAAAATGGCCTCGGTGAGGGTAGAGATTGAGATTTGTTTTATTTATATGCCGCCCTATTCCCAGCGGGACTCAGGGCGGCGAACAACTCAAGGGGGGAAAGGGAACACAAAAATACAAGACAAGCATTTAAAATAGCCAACAGCCACACAAGTCGAGAGGGGAAGGGAGTTCATCAACCCCAGGCCTGCCGACACAGCCAGGTTTTAACGGCTTTTCGGAAGGCCTGGAGAGAGGTGAGGGTCCGAATCTCTGCGGGGGTAGCTTCAGGGTGGACAGTGGCCAGCACGACTATATGCCAAGACTCATGGAATGCTTATTACTTTCCCACCAAAGTGGTACCTATTTATCTACTTGCATTTGCATGCTTTCGAACTGCTAGGTGGGCGGGAGCTGGAGCACGTGACGGGAGCTCATCCTGTCGTGTAGCACTCGGGTCTCAAACCCATGTCTTTAACCACCAAACTACCATATGCTGTCTATGAATTAAACACCATTTTATAAAAGCATTCTTTGTGTGAGCTTGAAGGGTTTATTTTTTTAATTATGAGCAAGGATGGACAATCTCAAGAGCTGAGACTGCATGCAGAATCAAGTTCTTTTTGGAGTTGAAAAGGCTCTTGAAAATGAACCATTGTTTTCCTCTGCTGTCAGCGGAAAACCATGCTTAATTTGGCCATCCCATATTTGGAGCAAGGATTATAGGAATATCAAGCAAAATTGCATTCTTACAGAAACACCCTTTGTTATTTCTCATAAATATTGCTTCTATGAATTTATGGCACATGTGCTCCCGTCCTTCCTAGGAACATTGGAGCTTCTTCTGCAGTATTCTCACAAATACCCTGTGCCAATGGTTAGATTTAAGAGGAGGATTTAAGACATCTGACCATGGATTGGAAGTTTGGATCTTGAGATCCTCATACTATACCCCATCCAGCCACCATATTATTTATTAAAATAATCAATGCCTGAGAAACAAGAGGAATACTTGACTTCTAAACAAAGCATTATTTGTAGCATGATGTGAGTAGGTTCACAAAGAGCTGAAAACAGCCAAGAGTTCAACCTGTTCATCAAACAAACAAATTGCCAGAGGCCCAGAAAAATCCACTGTGTGCCCAACCAATAAACAATTATATGTTTAGCGGTAAATGCTCCGAGTCCACCCTGTTCTATGGGTGTTTTAGTTTTGCTGACAACTGAATGGGGATAAGACAGATGTGAAATTGGCAGGTTAGCACGAGGTCCAGGAAGAGGGCAGAGGTGCATTTTCTTTGTACTTTTTAAAAGGGAGATTTTTTTCCCCCTTATTCTGTTAGCTTTAAAAAATCATGAGTATTTATTCCAGTGGATTTATATACCGTATATACTGGAATATAGGCCGACCCAAATATAAGCCGAGGCACCTAATTTTACCACAAAAAACTGGAAAAGTTATTGACTCGAGTATAAGCCTAGGGTGGGAAATGCAGCAGCTACCGGTAATGATGTCCCGTGCAGCCGCGGGAGCGATGTCCCACCTCCTATGACACACGGCACAGTGATTCCTATCATTGGATCACTGTACCAGAGGAGGTGTGACATCGTTGCAGAGCAGCAGGAGGGGGAGGAAGGGGAATCGTAAGACAGCCCTGCATTACATTAGAACGTGAGGAGGGGGGATGGTGCGGTGCGCGCTGTGCGGCAAACTGACACAGGGAGGGGAAACTCACAGGGGCGCCGGGCCATTCACGAGCGTCACCCAGCGGCATGGCCCTGCCCCTTTTTCTCCTCCATTTCGGGCAAATTTTTCACTGACTCGAGTATAAGGCGAGGCGGCTTTTTTCAGCCCAAAAAGTGGGCTGAAAAACTCGGCTTATACTTGAGTATATACGGTATTTCTTGTCTTAAATTTGATTTTTTTTTTCAACGATGGTGCATCTGAATTTGCAGAGCGCGTTCAGAGTAGACTCCATTTAATGCAGGGGTGTCAAACTCATGGCCTATGGGGCGGAATCGCTTAGATCTGGCCCCTGGCCCCTTCCTGAAAACAGTGATGGCCCGGCCCGCGGTGCCTCAGCAGTGAAAACGACGCTCAGGAGGGGCTCTGTTTTCAGCCGCAATGGTCTCCTGCAGCCCTCTGCCAGTGACAATGGAGCTTGAGGAAGCTGCGCGCAGCCCAGCCAGGGTCCGTTTTCAGCCGCAACGGCCTTCTGCAAGCTCCCTGCCAGCGAAAACAGAGCTCCATTTTCGCTGGCAGAGGGCTGCAGGAGGCCGTTGCAGCCAAAAACGGAGCCTCGGTGAGTGACGTTGAGCTGGCCACATCCCCTGGCCACGCCCCCTGCACCCCCTGAGGTCAAACAGAACCCTGCTACGGCCCTCTTACGAAATCGAGTTTGACACCCCTGATTTAATGACTTAATACTATATTGACCGTTGAGTGGGAATTCGTATTTTTGCGAATGTGTGATGGACCACACTTCCAATTGGTGAGTCTCCTTGCTTTAGGATTCCTGGATCTCTATGCCTTCTTGTTGCAAGAAACTAAATATAGGATTTTTCGTTGTAACATAAAACCATGGTCCATTTTGTGGCTCTAATGCCTTTTTTTTAAAGTGCTTTCCTTTTTTTAAATTATTATTTTAGGTGAATCATTTATCAAAAAGACATCCGGATATGAAAATAGAAGAAGTTCCAGAACTAACTCTGCCTATCATCAAACCTAACAGAGATTATTTTTGTCAGTACTGTGATAAGGTATGTAACGAACCCATCTCCATCTCGGTTGTGTACAGCTAGTCCTCGACTTACAACGGTTCACTTAGTGACTGTTTGAAGTGACACCGGCACTGAAAAAAGTGACTTATGACCATTTTCCACACTTATGACCATTCCTGGTTACGTGATTCACATTCGGATTCTTTGGTAACTGATTCACACTTATGACGGTTGCAGTGCATGGGGGGGGTCCCGTGATCCCCTTTTGTGACCTCCTGACAAGCGAAGTCAACAACCAGGTGGCTAATTTAATGCCTGCAGTGACTCCCTTAACAAATGTGGCAAGAAAAATCGTAAAACAGGACGAACCCATTTAACAAATGTTTCACTTAGCAACATGAATTTTGGGCTCAATTGTGGTCGTAATTCAAGGACTGCCTGTACATGGAATTAAATGTAACCAATCTGGGGATTTACTTCCTTCATATCGATTTATTATTTGCTCAGAAGAACCAAAAAGAGAAATTATTATCTTACTTCTTTACTTCTTCCGAGGCAGTTAACTTCCTTTGAACTATCATTGGTTGTCACCAAGGGTGGCATTCACTTACTTTCCCGGCCGGTTTGCACATGTGTGAGTGCACGCGCCCCATCCGTGCATGCACTCAGCCTTCCACCCATGTGCTTTAATCATGTGTGTGGCTTGCACGCATGAACACGGCTTGAAAACGTGCCTAAATAGGATGGCATACAGCCAGTGTGGGTAGGTGGGCCCACCCAGGATTTCAACTACTCGTTCGGGTGAACCTGTACGAACCGGCTGAATACTATTTCCGGCTATCACAACAAGAGAAAGAGAAGATGAGCCGATGAGAGATATCTATGAAGTGGCCTCTTTCACAAAGCAATTGTGGCATAGCTACAGATATAAACCAGAACTAGCGTGATCGCACCTCTGCATTAATTCAAGCAGAGAACAAATATGAGACCTTGTTTTATTACAAGAAATGCAGCTCCAGAACTCATTATTTTCTTGCTGCTTCGTAGCTTCCTAACACGTCTATCGGTGTAAACATAGAAAGAAGCAAGCAGTCAATCTGTTTCCTAGTTGCCACATAACACCTGGTGGAAGTAGAAATTGTTATCCAAGCGTTTCCTTGCAGTTGGTGTTCTGACCTCGGCTTCCCCAGCAGCACGAAGCCAAGTCCTCGTCCCGATAAACCCCTTTTATTTAATTTACAGTGAACTCCTCTCCAGCAAAGTCTCGGCCCACAGTCTTTCAAGATAGTTCACAATTACCAATCTTTATCGGGCTTGGAGTGGCCAGGCCGATATCTTTCAGACGATGCAATACTTGGCAAGAATGCGGGAATGAACTAATTGTCTCCTGCAAACACCCGTCCCCTTTTGCTCCTCTTTTATTTTCTCTGGCAGGGGTCATCCATCATCCACCTGTGGCCTTACTCCCAAGTCGACCCTTGTTCTTTAGCTGTTCCCTTCGTCTGGCAGCTCTGCGCATGCGCACACTGGGAACAGGCTCCAGCTGTTTGTCTGCCTCACTGATGTCTGACTTCGAAGGCAGCTGATAACTGTCAGACGGCCCTGGTCCCCTCTCTGCCTCCGACACAGAGCCCTCATCAGAGCCTTCCCCAGACTCCAAGACTGGCCCATGTTCCTCCCCAACCTCCTCACTGTCCGAATCGTCTGCCACTGGCGGTCCACAACAGTTGGCTGGGTGTCTAACACGGGACTTTTTTAAAGGAAGTGGTTCTAGGGTCATTGATTCATCTTTCTCTTCTAGGTTTATAAGAGTGCCAGCAAACGGAAGGCCCACATTTTGAAAAACCACCCAGGTGCAGAACTTCCTCCCAGTATCCGAAAGTTGCGTCCAGCAGGACCAGGAGAGCCAGATCCAATGCTGAGTACGCACACCCAGCTGACCGGAACCATCGCCACGCCGCCTGTTTGTTGTCCTCACTGTTCCAAGCAGTATAGCAGTAAGGTATTGCGGATATGTGCCTAACACCCAGATATTTTCACATACCTACTTCACCCTAGCTATTTTTTTTTTAAAAAAATCCTGTAGTAATTGCATATACTTATATGGGAGGGACACAGTGGTCCAGTGGTTAGGACACTGAGCTTGTCGATCAGAAAGGTCGGCAATTCGACAGTTCGAATCCTGAGCACTGCGCAATCGGGTGAGCTCTTGTTACTTGTCCCATCTTCTGCCAACCGAGCAGTTCGAAAGCACGTAAAAAATGCAAGTAGACAAATAGGAACCACTTTTGGTGGGAAGGTAACAGCGTTCCGTGCACTTTCGGTGTTTAGTCATGCCGCCCACATGACCACGGAGATGTCTTTGGACAGCACTGGCTCTTTGGCTTTGAAACGGAGATGAGCAGCGCCCCCTAGAGTCAGGAACGACTAGCACATATGTGCGAGGAAAACCTTTACCTTATGTAATATGAGTATTCATTGGATGTCTCCTCACCACTTCCGTTTTTTTTAAAAAAAAAAATAGGCTGCAGCTGAGCATATATAAGCCATATCCCTTTTGAAGCACGGCTGTCATTTCTTCCCATTGTATAGTCTTGTTTTCTGAAAATACAATCACCTCGTTTAAAGTGGTCCATCTAAGTTCACTGAATTTTAAAAGATCGTCTTCCATGGTTTACACTTCTCACATTTCCATATTCAAGCTGTATGCAATTGACCTTCTCTCAGTATTAGTATCTTCAAGAGCTAAGATTTTCTTGTGAGCTTGAACTTTCCATAGAATTGCTTCCACAACTACTCCTTAAAGTTATGTAACTTTTTCTAGTAATTAAAGGAGCTTCTTTTGAGAGGGTTCCCGTTATTTATCACCCAAACTATTTCCCTATAGCTCCCTTGACAGCAGTTGAGCAATGGTTGCCGGACTTCTTCGCATAGTGCTGGAACTAGCTTTAAAGATTTATCTTTAAAGAGCCGAGGTGGCGCAGTGATTAGGGTGCAGTACTGCAGGCCACTTCAGCTGACTGTTATCTGCAGTTCAGCGGTTCTAATCTCACCGGCTCAAGGTTGACTCAGCCTTCCATCCTTCCGAGGTGGGTGAAATGAGGACCCAGACTGGGGGGGCGATATGCTGACTCTGTAAACCGCTTAGAGAGGGCTGAAAGCCCTACGAAGTGGTATATAAGTCTAACTGCTATTGCTATCTGTCTGTCTGTCTAACACTATTTGTAAATGGCCCCCAATTCTAATGTCCTCTGGAGAGCAAACAGCAGACCACAGAAAATCCAAAGACAGACAATAAAGAGATTGATGGAATCAAGAAAGACAGTTCTAAAACATTTCCCGTGGTGGATACCCACATTCACCTAGGGCCAAAGTCTTAGTGAAATGTTACAGTTTTTCACCTGGTTGCAAAATGCAAGGGGACTTTGGGAAAAATGTATTTCAGGGTGAGGGTCTAGCACAGAGCAGCAGCCCTGGCATTCAGTACGTCTTAAAGGGGGAGGGGGGAATTCTCAGCAGCTTCTCTGTAGATCGGACTGGACGGACTCATTCAATCCTGGCAAGACGGTGCCTGAACACCTTGAAGCTCAATCTTCCTAAAACCATTTTCCAAGTTTGTGGTTCAGAGCTGAGAAGTCAAGTCTTCATGCCAATGTTTGTAAAGCATATGCTATTGTGAACTTTAATTTAACCGTAACACTGAAATGTAATACGTGTGCATGGTATAGAAAGGATTGCAAGCAAAAAAAGAATCAAAAGTAAACTAATTAAGGTGAATAAAGATAGTAGGTTAGCTGATATGTATTAAAGAGCCGAGGTGGCACAGTGGTTAAATGCAGCACTGCAGACTACTTCAGCTGACTGCAGTTCAGCAGTTCGGCTGTTCAACTCTCACCTGCTCAGGGTTGACTCAGCCTTCCATCCTTCCGAGGTGGGTAAAATGAGGACCCAGATTGTTGGGGGCAATATGCTGACTCTGTAAACCGCTTAGAGAGGGTTGAAAGCCCTATGAAGCGGTATATAAGTCTAACTGCTATTGCTATTGCTATTAATAATGGAAGGTGAAATGATTATGCCAGGTTACGAACAAGAAAAACATTAGTTCGGAAAGTTATTAGAGGAGAGGGGGGAAATGGAGGGAAATACGCCTAATAATATATAGTTAAAATCGTAAGATAAAATAGGGGCGCTTAATGATGTAAAAGTATGTAACAGCATTATGAGGATAGCGGGAAATTTGAATCTGTCTTGCACTGCATCCAAAAACGAGGTTGTTACAGGGAGAGGGGAAACAAATGGAATTCGTATAAAGGTATACCTCTAAAAGAAAAACTAGCAATATGGAAAATATTTTTTTTTCTTTGAGAATACAATTATTAATGCCATTGATATTAAATGGGGTTTGCTAAAAGGCGGAAATACACCATGTAAAATAGAGAATGGAAGGGCGATAAAGAGAGGGAAAGAGAGAGAAAGGAGACAGGAGAGGGAAATAGAAGGGAGGGAAAGAGTAGGAGAGCGGGAAGGTGTGGAAAGAGAGGAGAGGGAGAGAGCAAGGGGAAGTAGAGAAGAGAGAGAGGGTAGAGGGAAGAAAGAAGGTAGGGAGGAGAAGAGAAGGAGAGGAGGAGAGCTGAAGATGAAATAGACTAATAATATGGTGCATGGAAAGCAGAAGAGCAAATAAAAATTGAAGAGACTTAATGCAAAAGGAATTGATATATTATTGAATACTCAAAAATGCTTGTTAAGATGTACTGGTATACTTTGGATTATATTATATGTATCACTAAAATATATAAAAAAAACTTTTGACAAAGAAAAAAGAAGACTTCATGCCAGACTAAGAGAAACAGTAAATTTAGGATGATCTCCATGTATGGACTGCTGACTATATTTTGACCTAACTGAGGAAGATGTCCACAATCCAAGCTGATATTCTTATCATCCGATAATAACATTCCTTCTTTCTACTTCTGCACAGACCAAGATGGTGCAACACATTCGCAAGAAGCACCCGGAATATCCTCAGATCCCAACGAACACAATACACGTGCCACTCACAACCGCAGTAATTAGTGCCACTCCCACTGTCCTAACTGCTGATAGCACTTCGGGGGAGACCGTTGTGGTAAGAATTCAGGGATGTTCAGTATTTGGAAGATAGTGTCAAATAAAATAGCCAGAAAAGGCCAACAGATTAGGGTGGTTTCCCCCCCCCCCCTTTAGATACTAGGATGCAGTGGTGGAATTCAGCCAGTTCACACCTATTCGGGAGAACCGGTTGTTAACTTTCTAAACAGTTGGGGGAACCGGTTGTTGGAAGAAATCTCATTTTGTTTTTTTCCACTTTGCAGGGCTAATCCTGTAAGGAAGGCAGGAAGGAAGGAAACATTCTGGTGTTGTTTCTAGCCTAATCTTTATTGCCCTGCTTACAGAAACTGCCTCTCTGGTTAACCCTCATTACCTTATTCAGGTTAATGTCAGAGTTCCAAATAGCATCCCAAAGTAAATCAGAGTCCAAGGCAAAGTATTGCTCAAAGTTCCAATTTATTAAGAGAGCCATGTTGGCACATTTGGGAAAACCCGAATCTGAAAGCTTCCCGGTTTTCCCCACCCAGTTGAAAGTTCATGATCTTGCCCCCACACCCACAAGTCCACCCTATGGTCAAATCTCCCACTGCCATGCTGGCAGTTCCACCCATCCAGTTCCGGTCAGGTGCAGAGGTGCAGAGGTGCAGAGACAAAGGATGACCTTGGATTCTAGAAAGGAATTTTATTTTGACAACATCACATTCTACTCCTTACTATTCCCCCTCCCCATTCCCCACTAATGAAATAGCATAGTAGAATAGAAGATTAGTGTGGCAGGCCAAAGATCTCAAGAAGAATCGGCTGCAGGCCTGACAATTACATAGTAATAGCTAAGGCAAAGCGCCCATCGACCTGAGAGATGTTGAGTTGGCCACGCCCACCCAGTCACATGACCACTGAGCCCCGCCTACTCAGCCGGTCATTAGTGCAGAGAACCGGTTGTTACGTTTTTGACTCCCACCACTGCTAGGATGTATATATACAATTTAAACAAGGGATGTCAAACTCAAAGCCCGGGGTGCGGATCCGTCCCATGGGATACTTAGATCTGGTGCCGCCCTGGAAACAGTGAAGGATTGGCCCGCAGTGCCCCTGCCAGCGAAAATGGAGCTAGGGAGAGCCACAGGCAGCCCCTGGGAGCTATGTTTTGCTGGCAGAGGGTTGCAGGAGGCTGTCGCAGCCGAAAACGGAGCACAGGAGCCCATTTTCACTGGCAGTGATGTCGAGCTGGCCACTCCCACCCCAGCCATTCCCCCCCCCCCAAGATCAAACAGAACCCTGATGCAGCCCTAAATGAAATCGAGTTTTGACACTCCTGATTTAAACTATATAACAGTCTCCCTTTCCCCGTTTTCCCCCTTGTAAAGACATCGGATCTGTTGACTCAAGCCATGACGGAGCTGTCCCAGACTCTGACCACTGACTACCGAACCTCGCAGGGTGATTTTCCACGCATTCAGTATATTCCTGTATCGCAATCCACAGCTGGCTTGCAACAACCCCAACACATACAGTTGCAGGTTGTACAAGTGGCTCAGGTGAGTGGTGTTTGAGTTGCGTTTGGATTTCCTAGAAGGCAGAGGACCGGCTTGTGGCAGCTAAGGGCGCTGAGCATCTCAGGAAGCTAAATAACAAAGGAATAGCAGTTATTTCCAGGAAGAACATCAAAGGGTCTAACCAGGATCTGGGTGGGGCAAGGCAAGATTAGATTAAGTCCAACCAGGACACAACAGGGACAGTTTCTAAGTAGCAATCCGTATTACAAAAAGTGTTCTGTGAATTGAGAGCTCCTTAGCAAGAGTCTGCGAAGACATCCAGGTGATGGTTTGTCCCAAAGGTGCTTTTTTCAGGAGGCAACTGGACTTGCTTGTTTTTCTCTGAAAACGTTTGACTTCTCTTCCAAGAAGCTTCTTCAGCTCTGGATGGATGGTGGGGAAAGGGAGGATTTACACTCCTTGCAGACAGCTGTTCCATTTGCGTCCTTTTAGAGAGTTGTTGAGGCCACTTGGAGGTTTATCTGTGTCCTCAGGGTCACCTGAGGGGTGCAAATGGGTGTGGAGCCTTTTTTGAACTTGCTGAAAGGACTGGAGATAGATGATATCGTATCCCTCCACCTCTGTTGAGAGAGGACTGTTTGATTTCGACACAGATGGCTTCTTTGAACCGTCTTTCAAACCAGCGGTTCTCTCTGTCCAAAATGTGGACTTCGCTCTCTTCAAAAGAGTGGACTTTGTATTTTACATGCAGATGGACTGCTGAATCTTGTCCAGATGTGTTTGTTCTCCTATATGCTGTGCCATGCTTCTTAGAAGAGATACCAAAAGTGGAAGCCAAGCCTTTGAGAATATAAAACTGTTCCTTGCCATTGAGTGATGGTTTATCCTCTGTCATGTGGGTTACACCTGGAAAGCAGGTGTTGGGCACAAAACTGCTTCTTCTTGATCTTCTGGGCAATTCATCCCAAGGGAACTGAACTTTTGCAGAAAGAACTGTACTGGTTGACTTTTAAGACTTGTACCACAGAGACTGCAATTCTAAAGTCAACTTGGACGTAACATGTTTCCTCCTGATCCCTAGGCTACCTCACCTCATCAGACCCAACATTCCACTGTAGATGTTGGCCAACTACATGACCCTCAGTCATACACCCAGCATGCTATCCAGGTACAGCATATCCAGGTCACCGAACCAACCTCTGCAGCCCCATCATCTTCACAGGTAGGCCATGCAGTTGGTTTATAATATGTGCATGCTCTTCTAAGATGCATGGACAGCTTCAGGTAGCAAATAAGATGGTTCCTTAAAGGTAAATCACTTAAGAGAGGACTGTAAAGCACTGTGAAGCAGTATATAAGTCTAAGTGTTATTGCTACCAGTGGAATAGCCCAAAGTCCTGCGCACAGAATTTTATTTTGGAGATAGCAATGGCAATAACATTTAGTGCTTTACAGCCCTCTCTGAGGAGTTTACAGAGTCAGCACTGTCTGGGTCCTCATTTTACCAATCTCAGAAGGATGGATGGCTGAGTCAACCTTGAGCTGGTCAGAATCAAACTGCTGGCAGTCGGCAGAAATAGCCTGCAATACGGCATTCTAACCACTGTGCCACCATAACATAAAAATGTTTTTTTACATTTCGATAAAATGCAGAACCTTGATCCTAGGTCAGTGAGGGCTAACATTTTTGTCCCTGCGTGTCAAAATCGTTCTCGCGTGGTGGCACGCACGTGCCCACACCCATAATGCAATGTGCCCCACCACCCTGTGTATGTGTGTACAATCACACCCCCCCGATGCAGCCCCCACCCCTGCACATGCGTGCAACGCAGTGATGGGTTTCAAAATTTTTTAGAACCTCTTCTGTAGGTGTGGCCTGCTTTGTGGGAGTGGCTGCCTGGCCATGTGACTGGGTGGGAGTGGCTTGCCAGCCATGTGACTGGGTGGGCGTGGCCAACTTGTAAAATGTGGTGAAACTCACTTAACAACGCTATTGCTTAGCAACCAAAATGTTGGCTCGGGAACTCTGGCATTTGAAGCACGCAAGTCTTAAAGTTGTCAAGTTACAAGACCCTTGCACCCCTAAGCCTTTAGGGAAAAAACCCCAGGGGTGTTCAAACTTGACAGCTTTAAGACTTGTGGACTTCAACTCCCAGAATTCCTCCTCTCCCTCTTCATCTTGATGATGTGCGGACGGACAGGGGGAGGGAGCTGGAACCGGTTCTAAACGGCACGGTAGATTTGTAGAACCTCTTCTATAGAAGAGGTTAGAACTGGCAGGAACCCACCCCTGGTGCAACCCCAAACACGTGTGTGACCTCCCACACTCCATTTTGGGTCTAGCAGGCCTCCCTGAAGCATCCTGGGACCAAAACCATGGGAACCTGCCCCCACGCGCATGTGTTCATGTCTCCCGCATGTGCAGCAGATACGAAAATCAGGTGGCTGGCGGGAGGCGCACGCACAGTGGAGCTGAGTTGGGCGATGGCTTGCGTGCCCGTAGAGAGGGCTCCGCGTGCCACATGTGGCACCTGTGCCACAGGTTCGCCATCACGGCCACAGGTTCTAAACCACTTGTTTAGAAATACTCTAGCCAACTATTTGGATGTTCTTCCATGCACTGGCTTTGATCACTTGAAGTTATCTTGAGTAGAAATGAAATGCTTGCTTTGGCCTTTGTAGTTTTATTTTCCAATCACTCTTTTCAACTGAAGAGCTTGAAATGAAACTCTGTAAATGAGTGAATTGAGCCATTCTTGGTTATTGATCGAAATGCTCTGTGTGTACGAGTGAGAGATGGGAATTTTAGACCAGTAACAAGTAAGTTCAGTTCTTCAGTTCCTGGAATGCCTTTTCCTTTGTTACTCCAGGTGGGCAGCCAGCCCTTAAGTCCTTCCCAACCAACTCAGCAGGAGCTCAGCCCATCCCAGATACAGACAACTTCCTCCGGGCAAAGTCAACCACAGGCAGGTTCTTCAGTCCAGCAAGCCTACCTTCCCAACACCTGGAACTCGTTCCGCACTTATCGTACGTACCAAATATGCTTAGTGACGTTCTTTCGCCTCTCTGTAAAAACCACTTAACACCCTCATTCCCGGGGGTGAAACCCAACAGGTTCTGACAGGTTCTGGAGAACCGGTAGCAGAAATTTTCAGTAGTTTGGAGAGAACTGGCAGTGGAAGTTTTAAGTAGTTTGGAGAACTGCCAAATGCCAGTGGTTCAGTGGCTAAGATGCTGATCTTGCCGATCAGAAAGGTCGGCAGTTCAGGGGGGTTGAATCCCTAGCACCTCATAACGGAGTGAGCTCCCGTTACTTGTCCCAGCTTCTGCCAACCTAGCAGTTCTGGCTGGCCCCAGAGTGAGGTGGGAATGGAGATTTTGCAGTATCCTTCCCCTGCCATGCCCACCAAGCCACGCCACACCCACCAAGCCACGCCCACAAAAAGTTTGAATTTCACCACCGCTCATTCCCAATTTCTGAGCTATGATTTGATTGAAGTATTGTTGAAGACATCCGAAGAGAAACAAAACCTCTCAAGTTCCTTGATATTTTGAGGCAAGATTTCCTTTTTCTAGCTTTGGGCTCCACCCACCTCGCATATTCACTCCTCTGATCCATGGGGCAATTTCGGAGTGGCACAGTGTAGCCTAGAGGTGGAGCCTATGCCTCACAATCAGGAGGTTGTGAATTCAAACCTAGAGAGGCAGATATTTTTCTCTCTCGGCACAATGAGAATATATCTGCTGAATAAAACTCCGCATTGGTGACATGAACAGCATCTGGCCAGTAAACGCTCAGTTCCGTTCAGTTGCACAGACTCCACCCTGCAAGGGATTATGGGGTCATTAAAAGGGGAGGAGGAGGATCCATGGGGAAATTTTGCATTTAATTACGCAAATACACATGCTGACCCTATTCAACTCTCTATTCTGGGAGTTGAATTCGACAGGTCTTAAAGTTGCCAAGGTTGGACACCCCTAGCATGTCAATCATCTCTTGTTAGAGATAATGAACGGGATTCTCTCATCTTTCCCCCACTCCAGCCTCCGAGATTCAGATGATGACTATCCCCCAGGGCCAGTATGTGATTGCAGAGACAGCTGTGGGTCCTCCTGTCACAACGGTGACTACAGGACAAGTCAAAGCAGTTTCCCAGGTAAGAAGCAAAAGAGAAGCCGTGACTGAGATGATTAAATATGCCAAGGCTTTTGAATACGAATAGTTTGGAAAGAAAGGGATGCGGTGGCTCAGCGGCTAAGATGCTGAGCTTGTCGATCAGAAAGGTTGACAGTTCAGGGGGGTTGAATCCCTAGCGCCGCATAACGGAGTGAGCTCCTGTTACTTGTCTCAGCTTCTGCCAACCTAGCAGTTCGAAAGCACGTAAAAAATGCAAGTAGAAAAATAGGAACCACCTTTGCTGGGAAGGTAACAGGGTTCCGTGGATCTTCGGCATTTGAGCCGAGGTGGCGCAGTGGTTAGAGTGCAGCACTGCAGGCTACTTCAGCTGACTGCAGTTCTGCAGTTCGGCTGTTCAAATCTCACTGGCTCAAGGTTGACTCAGCCTTCCATCCTTCTGAGGTGGGTAAAATGAGGACCCGGATTGTTGGGGGCAAGAGGCTGACTCTGTAAACCGCTTAGACAGGGCTGAAAGCCCTATGAAGCGGTATATAAGTCTAACTGCTATTGCTATTGCTATTTAGTCATGCTGGCCACATGACCACCAAGATGTCTTTGAACAGTGCTGGCTCTTCGGCTTTGAAACAGAGATGAGCACCGCCCCCTAGTGTTGGGAACCTCTAGCACATATGCATGAGGGGAACCTTTACCTATAGTTTGGAAATCGGCATAAGAGTATTTTCAAGCTGCCTAGAATTGCGGAGAGTGGCATATACATTTAAGAAATAAAATAAAACATTGGAAACATGTCTCCTGTTCCAAATCAGGGTTGGTCAAAGAATTTATTTCAAAGCGCCTGCTTTATTGAATTATTTGGAGCAATAATTGATAAACGAGCATTTTCATTATTATGCCAGACAGGTTAGCCTCCCCTGCGTGGGCGCGAGCTTTACAACCGTAATTGAGCCCAAAAATTCTGCTGGTAAGCGAGAATAATTGTTAAGTGAATTTTGTCCCATTTCACCACCTCTCTTGCCGCAGTTGCTAAGTGAATCAATGCAGTTATTAAGTTAATAACACGGTTATTAAGTTAATAACATGGCTTTCAGATTGACTTTGCTCGTCAGAAGGTTGTAAAAGGGAATCACATGAACCTGTGACATTGCAACCGTCGTAAATACGAGTCAGTTGCCAAGTGTCTGAATTTTTATCACATGATCCTGGAGATGCTGCAATGGTCATAAGTGTGAAAAACAGTCATAACTCACTTTTTTCAGTGCTGTTGTTCAACTTTGAATTGTCACCAAACAAATGGTTGTAAGTCAAGGATTACCTGTACTAATTGAAGGCTTTAAAAAAAAAGGAAATGCTTATGTATAAAGGTAAAGGTTCCCCTCACACATATGTCCTAGCCGTTCCCAACTCTAGGGGGCAGTGCTCATCTCCGTTTCAAAGCCGAAGAGCCAGACGTCTCCGTGGTCATGTGGCCGGCATGACTCAATGTTGAAGGTGCACGGAACACTGTTCCCTTCCCACCAAAGGTGGTTCCTATTTTTCTACTTGCATTTTTACATGCTTTCGAACTGCTAGGTTGGCAGAAGCTGGGACAAATAACGGGAGCTCACTCCATTACGCGGCGCTAGGGATTCGAACCGCCAAACTTTCTAATCGACAAGCTTAGCCACTGAGCCACCACGTCCTATAAGTTTGTATAACGAGAGTGAATTTATGCGGGTTTCTTTTCCCCCCTCCTCTAGACGCATTATGTCATTGCTGAAAGTCAGCCCGAACTGGAAGTCAAGCCAAGCCTGTCTCTTTCCAGTGGCGTGGAAGTCGATTTGTCTCAGACACCCGTCCACGCCGACTCTTTGGACTCGCAAACGGCCAGCGAGCAGCAAACCACACAATACATCATTACGGCCACCAGCAACACCAACGGGGTCGGCGACCTGCACATCGAAAAGGCATGAACTCGGTTTGCAGCAACGAGGGACGTTTGAAACCTTCATCCCAAATCGCGAAGAGCATCTTGGGCAAAAGTTTATTTGTACACCTTGAAGTTCTACCTTCTATACTACAAGCCGAGGCTTTGCAGAGTTTCAGATCTAAATGAAACCCGGGCAAGACATTTCAGGGCGCCACCGTTCTCCTGGACCCCGTGAAGAAAAAAAAGGACACTGAGCCTCTTCTAGACCTCTCCCCTAATTGATTTCCCCCCCTCCCCCAATTGTGGACCGGTTTTCAGCAGTTTGCTGAGCACACAACCATTGGCAGAGTCTTATCTCTCCTGTACATTTCAGTTGCTTACATTTCTTTCGGCGTTATGATATATTTCTTCCTCCCCAAGTTGCCTGTGAAAGAAGAGAACACGCAGCTGTTGAAAGGGAGAATAAAATAAAAACGCGTAGCCTGGAACCAAGACTCGATTACAAGCCATTCGTTCCTGACTTTTGTATGACGGAGAAGACAGTGAAACTGTGAAGCTGTGCAGGAGCAGTTAAATTATTAAGAATTAGATTGTTGGTATGGTTGGGATACCCCCTGTTTACATAACCATCTGCACTGCCCAAATATTTGATCCTAAGGAGGGTAAAGGAAACCAACTCTAATGAAATCAGAGGAGTATGAAGAACACACACGGGGTCTGAGACTTTTGTGTCTTTGATTGTGTTGTCTTTATGAAACAAGGATCCTTCCTTTTCTCCTCATAACCAATAAAAAGGCTGGGTGATGGTTTAACCACTTGCGATGCCTTTCAGTGTGTTGATTAAGGTTGGGTAGGAGAAGGAGGTGAATGCAGAACAAGCCAAAACTTGTTTCTTAGGCTTGTCCGTTGCTACCCACAAGGACACACTTTGCTTTAGTGTTAGGAAATAAGGTATGACCTCTTTCCGTTGTGGAGACATTGCTATGCTGCAGCTTCAAATCTTAGCCTTCCTTTCTTTTTCTTTTTCTTTCTTTCCTTCTTTCTTTTTCTTTCTTTTGTTTCTTTCTCTCTCTCTCTTTCTCTTTTTTCTTTCTCTTTCCTTCCTCCCTCCCTCCCTTCTCCTGTTGGAAGAAATGTCCATCTAGGTTCAGTTCCAAGTGGGGAAAAGGACACTGGAAACATGGAGACTGCTTAGAAAGATGGTTTAATGGTGGAACAGGACCACATGGTCTGAGATGCTGGGGGTGGGGAGGGGGGAAAGGCTCACGTGCCTTGAGGATTTTGAAGATAAAAGGGAAGAGATGCTGAGAGTGCCCTGGTTTTATGCCCTCTCTGGGGCCCCGTCTTGGAGTTTCCTGTTCCTGTCCCAAGAAATGGCTATCCATTGGCTGTCTGACTCCCGGGGCGGTGTGTGTGTGTGTCTTAGCTAACTTTGTAGGCTGTCTGCCTTTTGAGTCCAGGTTTGGTTGAGCCTTGCTGGATGGTGAGATAAAGCAAGGGCTTTGGGATCCCTATTATGGCTCTGCCTGAAGTAGGTAGATCTTTGCTATGTAGAATAGACTGGCGGCCCACTGACAAAGGTGGGTGGGGCAGGAAGCTGCTTTGTCTTTAAAACATGTTTCTCCTTTTCTCACCCAGAGAACTATAATATTCTGACTTTTTAATATTTCCTAAATGATTTCATTTTTCTAGGAGAGGAGTGGGTCCAGGGGTGGGTTTCAACCGGTCTGCGGTGGTCCGTGCGGACCGGTTGGTCGGTGAACCTGGAAGTAAGTAACTTCCGGGAACACCGAAGGGCCCACCCGCCCGCCTGCGCTCCTTACCAGTCTTTGAAGGCTTTTGCGCTTCCACGCAGGCGCATGGCACATACAGCGCCTGCGCGATTCTCTACGAGCAGTTGGAGCATCGCGCAGGTGCTAAGACGCATGCGTGAACTCCGCGCGTGCACGAGGACGTCGCCAGCCCTGTTCCAATCGTACCGGTTGGAATGGGATGAGCAACCCACCACTAGGTGGGTCCTTCCTTTTCTGCCAACTCTTTGCTATAAGCTGGATGAAACATTTCTATGGCCTGTTTCATGAACTGAGCGCTCTTTTCGCATTAGGGAAACCATTGGCCCAGGTTGTAAATCATTTTCATAAGACAGCAACAAAAGCTATCTCAACATATGGTCGAACAGAAGCCACCAATAACTTACGTAAATAAGATTTATTATTCAGATAGACAAGATTGCAGGCTTCACACTCTTTTTTATTAGAGCTTCTGCTGCAGGAAACATACAAAGGGTGAGAATATGTTTGATAAATGGAAGATTTTGAAGATAACCGTCATTTCTTTGAGTTTTGTTCCTATTCAAACTTTCAACCTGCATTTATTTAAAACCAAGAGGAAAAAAATATTTTTTCCTGTTGCTTTGCTAAGGAGATCAAGAGTGCAGTAACGCTTACCGAAGGATATATGCTAATTTTTTTATTGGTTCCCCTGGCATTTCTTCTTGGGATGCTATTGTGAAATACAGTAGATTTATTCCAAGCACTAAATGTATTTTCTCCAACCTCCAATAAATGGTGTATGGCACAGAGCAGCTTTTCCTGTCATTCTAAGGAGGAAATTGACTTAAATAGCAATAAACACCCCATAGTCATATGAAGTGAAACTGATTGCTCCAAAATGCGCTTGACAATGTCTCCTGTAAACTAATTCCAGTGAGACATCATCCTGCAATAGAAACTGGAACAGGGGAGGGGGGGGATAGACATTCCTTAAATTGGCAATAATTTTGATTTATTTTGTAGCGAAGGGGTTTTATTATTACTAGTTTATTCACTCTACAGAGAGAGTTAGTTGTAATCACTTGAATGCTGTGTCATTATAACTGGGGAAGTTTCAGTAACTTAAATGGTTCAAATTTTACTGCCTATTTACCAAGAGGTGGATATTAGTATAAACAATAAGTAGAAACCTTTTAAAAAAAAACACACAGAATTTGCTTGCAAAACTCTTTGCCTCTGGCATTTCCAGAAAGTAAACACTTTTGTACTTGACACCAAAGCCACATGGACATCATGACCCGACAAAACCGCGGCAATAAAACCGTGACGTCGACAGCCCGCCCACAAAGGCGCGCCCACAAAAGACGGCGACAGAAGTGCGATTACAGTTAAGGTAAGGGTTAGGGTTAGGTTCAGGGTTAGGTTTAGGGTTAGGTTCAGTGTTAGGATTAGGTTTAGGGTTACCTTTAGGGTTAGGTTTAGAGCGCGCTTCTGTTGGCGCGCTGTTGCCGGCGCGCTTCTGCGCTCATTCGTCAGCGCAATTTGGAACTCACGGTTTTTTTCCCTGCGGTTTCGTCGGCACGCTTTTGTCCAGCATGCATTTGACAGTGAACCTGACAACATTGTTATTCTTACCCAAGTCATGCATCAAGTACAGACAGTTTATTGCACACAAATGCTCACCAATGGTGCTAATTAATTTCCACTTCCTCACGCGGGCCTCACCTGTCCCTACCTCCGCACAGCTTCCCATGCCCACGAATTGATCTGCAGAGGCAGATATTTCTTAGTGATCTGTAGTTTATTGCCACTGTGGCCCTCGGCAGCTGATCCTCTCCGGCATGCAGTTCCGCATTTGCTCAGCCGTCCCACCCAATGCCAGACAGGGCACGGACTGCATCATCCTGCATGGGTCCCATTGAGGGGAGTTGGGGGGGGGGGAACCCATTTAGGGTTAGAGTTAGGTCTCCATGAATTTGGAGAGCAAATTAGACATTGCTAACGGATTCAGAGGGCATGGGTACACTTAGGAGGGTGCCAACTTTTCAAGCCTGCTTATCTTAAGTTTCCTGGTAAAATACATGGGGAAATCCCATTGGGGGCAAATCCATTTAGGATTAGGGTTAGGTCTCCATGAATTCAGAGCAAAATGCCAGCAGATTTGGAGCTCACGGATATGCTTAGGAGGACACCGAGTTTTTGAGCCTGCTTATCAGAGGTGGTATTCAATAGGTTCTGACCAGTTCTGGAGAACCGGTAGCAGAAATTTTGAGTCTTTCGGAGAACTGGTAAATACCATCTGTGGCTGGCCCCGCCCCCATCTATTCTCTGCCTCCCGTGTCCCAGCTGATCGGGAGGAAATGGGGATTTACAGTATCCTTCCCCTGCCATGCCCACCAAGCCAAACTTATAGGACCAGTAGTAAAAATTGAATCCCACCACTGCTGCTTATCTACATTTACTGGTAAAATACATGGGAAAATCCCATTGGGGAAAAATCCATTTAGGGTTAGGGTTAAATCTCCATGAATTCGGAGAGCAAAATGGTTATCACCAATGGATTCAGAGTGCATGGGTTTGCATGGGTTAGGAGGACACTCGCCCTTCGAGCTTGCCTTATCTATGTTTCCTGGTAAAATAAATGGAATAATGCCATGGGGGGGGGGGGGCAAATCCATTTAGGATTAGGGTTGGGTCTCTGTGAATTTGGAGAGCAAAATGGGCATTGCCAACGGATTCAGATTATCCATGTTTCCATTTGGACACTCAAAAAGTTGGGGCCCTTAAGCATACCCATATACTCCAAACCTGTTGCCGATGGCCATTTTGCTCTCTATAGCCAGGTTTATTTAGATTTCCTGGTAAATGTCTTGGGAAAATCACATTGGTGGGTCAACCCACTAAGGATTAGGTCTCTGAATTCACAAGGAATGTCTCGTCAGTGCTATAATAACTACTGAACCCAAAACAACCACATCAATTCCCTCTTGATCAGAGTCACATTCTAGTTTAATAAAGTCAGGCCAACCTCCAAAGCAACTAAAGGCCAAACAAGGAATAATGGATGAAAACTAATCAAAGAGAGATTCAACTTAGAAATAGGAGAAATTTTCTGACAGTGAGAACCATCATCCAATGGAACAAAAGTTGCCTTCAGAAGTTGTGGCATCACTGGAGGCTTTCAAGAAGAGACTGGACTACCTTCTGTCAGAAATGGTGTAGGGTCTCCTGCTTAGGTGGGAAGTTGGACTGAATGACCTACCAGGTCCGTTCCGTCTGCTCTACTCTACTATTATTCTATTCTATCCTATCCTGTCCTATCCTATCTTATCCTATCCTAATTCTATTTAATTCTATTTGCACTGCAAGTCTTGGATAAGCATTGATTTTAGAAGATACGCATCGTGCAAAGCCAGCCAGTTTTATTAGCTCGAGGGAGAGAGAGGGCATGAGTTGGTGGCGCCCAGAAAGTTGGATCAATTCTGGACGTCCGTCAATCAATCGCCCAGTTTGTGCCCCCCGGGCATCCCTTTCTGTACCAAAAGCTCTGCAAAGCAGCGCGGAAAAAAAAAAAGCTTTAAAGCTCGCGCCTGCGCAGGGGAGGCCGGCTCACGCGGAAAGGAGAGTCCGGGCATTCGGCACGTCGCGCATGCGCACACCGCGGGGCGGCGAGGAGGAGAGGCCTCCGGTACTCGAGCGCGCTTGCGCACTCCGCCACAGCAGGCGCCTGCGACTGGAAAAGCCTCACGGGCTCGAGCGCGCTTGCGCACTCCGCCTTCCGTCCACGCCTCACCTCTCCCCCACCCCTCACTCCCCGTTCCGCGCGTGGCCGCTGCCGCCGCCGCCTTTCCCCGCCGCGACCTGGAAGCGGAATGCGGGAGGCGGGGCCAGGCGGAGGAAGTCCGCGCAGTCGCCGTCGGGCTGCTGAGGTAACCCGGGTCGCAGGGGGGGGAGGTGGGATTTGGGGAGGGGTAGATCCGGGAGGGGTGGATTGTGTGGAAGTGGGGGGGGGGGACACGAAGGTGTTAGACCCGTTCTCGCCCCCCCTCTGCTTTTCCCATGTGCAAAAAAGATCCCCCTGACTGTCAGCTGAGATTTCTATTCATCTTATCATGATCATTATTATTATCACCACTGCTAGGAGGGTCCTCTGAGAAGAGGCTAATTTTCCCTCAACAGTGGGTGAAGAATAATGTATTTAAGTCCCAAAGGTGATTTTTCAAGAGAGAAATGAGAAAAAAAATAATGTACTTAAGTCATTTTTTTTTGGGGGGGGGTTCTGCAGGAAGACCCCGCCCCCAATATTGATTGTTTCCCGATTGCTTATTTGTACCCTATGACTGTCATTAACCTTACGATCCTTGACGAATTTATCGTTTCTTTTATGTACACTGAGAGCTTCTGCACCAAAGACAAATTCCTTGTGTGCCCAACCAACACTTGGCCAATAAAGATTTCTATTCTATTCTATTCTCCTTGCCCTGAGTTTAGCTGGGTGGACCCCATGATTGCAAAAAAAAAAAAAAAAAAAGGATAAAAAGAAGATTAAAAGAGGAAGAACAACAGCAAGAAGAAGGAGCAGATAGGAGGAAGAGGAAGAAAATAGAGAAAGAGGAAAAACTAGAGGAAGAGGAACAAGCAAGTGAGAAGAAGGAAGAGGAGAAGAAAAGGAAAGGAAAATGAGAAAGGAAAAAGAGGAAGCAAATGATAATAGAAAAACTAGAGAAAAAGGAAAAAGCAGGTGAGAAGGAAGAGCAGAAGAAAAGAAAAAAGGAAGAAGAGATAGGAAGAAGAGGAAGAAGATAAGAGGAGAAACCAGAGAAAGAGGAAGAACAGATTAGAAAGAGACAAGAATAATTTAAAAAAAGATATAGTCAAAGAATAATCTTTCTTTGAGGCTTTAGTGGGGCTTTTCTCATGCAAGATAGCTTATCATAAAATTGTTCTCACTGAAATATGGTCATTGATAGAACACTTTCTTTTACAATATGAGTGAAGTTACAGAGAGCTTATTTTTATATAAGCTGATATTGTTTTTCAGAATCAAATGAGTTTTGTTCTGACAAATAGGTAGTTTTGCAAAAAGAACATCAAATCTTCATTAGAAATAGAATTGAATGGACGCGATTCGGTCAATGAAAGAAAAAGCTTTAGAGGAGAGAGTTGCTAATGAATGCTAATTTTATTTTTCCAGCTTCGCACTATTTCAGATGGCAGCTATGAGCCTTTTTCTTCCCTCTTTAACTGATGTTCGTGGGGTCTAGTATATATCGAATAAAAATTTGCAAGGTAAGAAATCTGTTTTCAGCCATTATTTGTATGTTTCTGTTTCAAAATAAGCACTGCGGTTATATTAAATATATTACATTTGCATACAATTAACTTTTGAAGATATATTCCAATTTAAATAATTTTGTTAATATACTTAATCTTGCATCATTGGGGTACTTGTTTCCTCTTTCGTTTTTCTCCCCTACCAATGGGGAAAGCGAACAGAGACACTGGAAAACCACCAAAGGTTTGCTCGCTGTTTGTTTTTCATTCTTTTTAAACACATTTTTATCCTGTTTATTTGGAAAGTCTTATTTCTCGAAGAAACTCAAATGGGCATCTCATCTAGAGAGAGAGAGAGAGAGGAAGAGAGAGGGAGAGAGAGAGAGAGATGCAAAATTGGGGAGTATTAAGAAAAGGCAAAGAGAGAAGATCAATTCTTTAGTTAAGGAAAGAGAAAGAAGAAAGAATTAAGGCTAGTATAGAAGTGATTCAGTTCAAACTTATTGTGTGAAAATATTCAAGTAAACATCTATAGAATAGAATTATAGAGTTGGAAGGGGCTTTGCTTATTCAGGATTTAATCCAGAAAGAAATAAAGTTCAAGTTAATTTGATTGTCCTTTTCTTGGCTATTAATTTTAGGTTCCTTTTTTTTTTTTTTAGTCTGGCAGGGAAGATGCGAGACAACAATTGTTCTTTCTCTGGCCCATATAAAGAACCAGCATAGCTTTTTCTGTGGCATGGTCTTCTTCCTGGAGCTTGGAATAAATAATAAATAATAAGGAATAAAGAAAAGAAATAAAGGAAAAGTAATTAATGCTGGGTAAACTTTGCAAAAGGATAATGAATGCACTGCAGCAAGGAATTTGCAGTATATCTTTATTCCTGTTTTAGTAGGTTGAATTGCCCCCCCCCCAAAAAAAACCCTTTTGAATTAATACGTTTTTTTTTTTTTTTTTTGTTCAAGTGGTTCACTGGTATATGAAAGATGGACTCGCTGGATCATATGCTCACTGATCCATTGGAACTGGGACCAACTGGGGAAGGAAATGGCACCCAAATTATGGAGGATTGCATGCTGGGATCCATACGCATTAGCCTACCTGAAGATCTTTTGGAAGATGTGAGTAGGCAACCAAGTAACAAAGCAAAAATATGAACCAAACAGTTATCATTGTTAGCTTCAGAAATATTAAATTAGAAAAGTGTTGTAATATAGTTCCTTGTGTAGGTGTGTGTCCCCCATGGCCCAGTTCATACTAGGGCATGCAGAGCCACGCTGAATCACACAGGAGAAAACAAACTCCTAGAACTCCATAACATCCTGATAGTGCATAACATAACATTCTGAGATGTGCCCTACCATTGACATCCAGGATTTGACCATATATAGACTGAGCAGTAGATTAGAAATTGTACTTTTACAGGCTGCTTTTACTCACATGCTATTGCTCCTCCTGCCTTTGTCCTATCGCAATAAAAGGGGCTCTCAGACCCCCAATCTGGGTCGCTCCATCCCGAGAAAGGTTGTCTCCTGTCTTTTCTCAACATTGGCCTCATGGGCGAACCACGGGAACGTTACATTTGGTGACCCCGACGTGATTTCCTGTGTCGCCAGCCTTAACCATCGTGACATGTAAATCATGACATGTTCTGTAATTTTAGGAAATAAACATTTTTTGTTTATCAGTAGTTGGATCAGGATCATTTATTGAATGAGTATCACTTCCTTCCTCTTGTCTAAGTTGTGTTTCATTCTTAGAATCACTTGCAAATTCAGGGAAATGGGTCAGGCATAAGAATAATTGCTTGAATAATAAAAAAAGAGATCAAATGTCTATTTCCTTAGTATAAATCTTTGACTGTTTGGGTGACTCTTTTGGTACCTCTAAAAAATTCAGGTAGGGTACAAATGTAAAATCTTTATTTATAAATAATGTCCAAAATGTAAATACACTGCTGTTGAATTGATCATTCAGAAAAGTAATGTGGTAGCTTTTTTTCTTTTCTTTTTTTGCAAAATTAGTAACCAAAGGTTCTTTAGAAAATCTTCTGGCTTTCAGAAGGGAAAGTTGTTTGAATCTGGATTTTGCATACCGTACTACCTTTCCCTCAGCCAAAATTAGAGGCTCAACCTAAATCTCTATCTTACCTTACCTCCTTCCCACTCCTCCTTTGTGCGTCCTGCCACAGATAATGTTGACCATTAAGAACCAATTCTGTTTTCTCCATTTTGGGGTTCATACTGTGGAGTCAACTAATTGAAGCAGTCCTCTCCTAGCTACTGCTTAGGAATGAGTTCGAAACATTTTCCCATGTATTTTACCAGTACTTCTACCACTTCTGTTTTGGTTTATATTTGTCATGTTTTAATGAATATTTTATTGTATCTTTGCAAACTCTCCAGAGCTGCTAAGGGAATAAGCCGCATATTTTTTTAAAAAGGAATGAGGGGGAAAAAAGCTTTTCTTATCTTTTATTCCATGTGTTATATTTTCTGCAGCCTGAGATCTTTTTTGAAGTTGTCAGTCTTTCAACCTGGAAGGACGTGTTGGTGGATTCACAGCGAGAACATTTAAAAAAGTTTTTGCCCCGCTTCCCGGAAAACAATCCCGATTTCCAGAATAATCTTATCCTGTCCCTATTTAATGGAGAGAACTTCCGATTTGGAAACCCACTTCATATTGCTCAAAAACTCTTCCGGGGTCAGTGACATTTCAACATATGTTTTTAGAACTCAATTTTGTGCTTAGCTTTAATAACTTGTCTTGTTTTATACTGCATGTTAAAATAACACTTGCTTATGAACCATTCTTATATGGGACAGCTATATAAATATAGACGATAAATAAATCTAGCATCATGTCTATGGAGTTTCTCAGTCATCCAAGTCATGGTTGTCCCAGAGGTGCTCTCAACTGAAGAAGCTTCTTGGATAAGAAGCTAAACCTCTTCAAAGAAAAACAAGAAAGTCCAGTTGCCTCTTGAAAAAGCACTTTTGGAACAAATCTAGCTTCAGAATCATTAAAGATGCAAAATGATGAGTTGTTACCGTATTTCCCCCAAAATAAGACACGGGTCTTATTTTCTTTTGAACTCCCCCGAAATAAGCGCTTGACCTTATTTTCAGGGAGGTCTTATTATTTTTGAGGTGCAAGAGACGGCGAGCGCATGTGTCGAAATAAGCCCTCCCTGAAAATATTGCAACACAGCAGCAGCCATCTCCTCATGGCTGCAGCTGTTTTGCAATATTTTCGTGGAGGGCTTATTTTGGCGCATGCGCTCTAAAGCTCGATTGGACTTATTATCTGGGGAGATCTTATTTTTGGGGAAACGGTATTAACTAAAAAAATAACCTTTATATGAACTGCTGCGTAAGGTTGAACATATTGCTTCATGTTTCAAGGCTTTCCAGGTAATCTACGTCCAGATGATATATTCCAGCAATGGCGAACCTTTATTGGCTCGCGTGCGCAGGGGGGTTGTGCGCGGGGGAAGCGCAGGGGGGTTGTGCGCGGGCGTGCTGCACCCATAATGCAATGCAAGACACCCCCAAGGGCGCATGCATGTACTACAGGTGCGATATCCCCCCCCATTTTTTGCATCCTTTTTTTGCCCTCCCCAGGCTCTAGAGGCTTTATAGGGACCTGGGGGGGGGGGTCGAAAAAAGTCTCCCCCGCCTCCCCAGAGGCCCTCTGGGGGCTTCAAGGACCTTCAGGAGGCTTCCCTGAAGCCTCTGGAGCACTTAAAACGACCTTCCAAGCAAACCGGAAGTCCGTTCCCGAACTTCCGGTTTGCCCATAGGGCCAGTTTTTTGCGCTCCAGAGGCTTAAGGGAAGCTCATGAGGGCCTCCTGGGGGGTGGGGGAGGCTCTTTCCGCCCAACCCAGGCTCATATAAAGCCTCTGGAGCCTGGGGAGGGCAAAAAATGGCTTTAAAAAGGGTGAACTCAGCTGACAGGACAGCGCCTCACATGCCCTGACAAATGGCTCCACGTGCCACCTGTGGTGCGCATGCCATAGGTTTGCCATCCCGGATATATGCTGCTTGTTATTACAATGTTTCCTCTTTATTCCAAGAGTTCAAGATGGCTTTTATGAGAACTCTCACTGACTTTTATTTCCATCAGAAACACTCTGGCACACACATAAAAACAGTTGGTGTTTTAATCACATTGTCAGTAGCGCTATTTTGACACCCTGTTTGTGAAGGTTGGCTGAAAAAGTTTGTGGACTTAAACTTGGAGTTACCGAGTCCCATATGTTGACGCTTACACTGACAGTGAGCAGTCATGTGTATCTCTAAAGCCATATTGCTGACATATTTAAAATGATAAAACGTCCATATTTCAGCACCAGAATGTTTGGCACATTCCTTGGAATTTATTGGTGATTTTTACGATGGGAATGGGAGAATTCCTATCTCTTTCCTCAAAACCCAACAAAACAAGACTGCCTCTCAAAATAGCCCAGCCCTTTTCAGCAACAGTGCTGATGAATCTGGCTCTTCTACAGGATGGGAGATCTCATCTGGAGGAACCTCAAGTCACTTTTGCCCTTTGGTTTACATATGCAGAAATTTTGAAGTATGCTTAGGATCCTTAAAAATTGCCAGTTTTCTTTGTAATACAGCCTTTTCTCCACTGGTTGGTAGGATTAAACAAAATAAAGGAACAACGTGAATGTTCTTCTTATAGATGGACATTTCAATCCTGAAGTGGTGAAGTACAGACAGCTTTGCTTCAAGTCCCAGTATAAGCGCTACCTCAGTTCCCAGCAGCAGTATTTTTATCGATTGCTGAAACAGATTCTTGCCTCCCGGAATGTAAGTATTGGAAAGTACAATTGTGGGGGGATAGTGTAAATCTTAAACTCTGTGTCTTGATCACTTGTTGCCTCGTAGAACCCTAGATCTCAAGAACAGTAAAGCTAGAACTGCAGATTTACCGGTAATAAATAATCTGAAGTTTCCTTTTTCACGGTGTCTGTTTCAGCATCTGTTAGAACTCGCTAAGAAGGGGGGATCGGATCTGGCTGTCAAGAGAAAATACTCAGCAGCTGCTTATGCTGCTGAAGAACGAGATAGACGGACGCATCGGCGATACCTTAAAATCCTCAGGGAAGTTAAAGAGGAATGTGGAGACACCACCTTATCCTCTGATGAAGAAGGTACTACTAGTGTGGATTTGGTGGATTAATTGAAAACTTAATTAATCCACCAGGTGGATTAATTGAGCCGAGGTGGCACAAGTGGTTAGGGTGCAGTACTGCAGGCCACTTCAGCTGACTGTTATCTGCAGTTCGGCGGTTCAAATCTCACCGGCTCAGGGTTGACTCAGCCTTCCATCCTTCCGAGGTGGGTGAAATGAGGACCCAGACTGTGGGGGCAATATGCTGACTCTGTAAACCGCTTAGAGAGGGCTGAAAGCCCTATGAAGCAGTATATAAGTGTAACTGCTATTGCTATTGCTAACCTCAGATAGAGGATAAGACAATATTTCTCAGCTGTGGCAGCTTTAAGATGGGGGGGGGACTTCAACTCCCAGAATTCCTCAGTCAGCAGTACTAGAGCTGTCAGCAACATTTGATATATTCAGGGCTAAGGTAGTTAATTGTCAAGAGTGTATGCTGAAATTGTCTACTTGTAGTGTTTTTCATGTGTTTTAAAGCAGAACGTGCTTTTTGATCAGGGTTCTGAATGGGTTGTTACTCTTCAGTAATGTCCACTTAAATTTCCTATTCAGCTTAGGAAATAAGCCCAAATCTATTTCTCTCAATGTTTTTAGACCGAAGTTACTGTTATAGAATATTATTTATTTTGAAGACTTGCTTTTTCTATTGTTGCAATCAACTTACTAAAATAACATTGTTTCCTTAGCATTAGAATTAGAAATAGATTTAACATAACAGTTCTTATTTCTTTGTGGTCTTGTAAAGGTATTTATATGGTTCTAACTTTTCTGATCAAAGAAGTAAAACTGTCAAGTTACTTAGATAACTGATTGTGTTTATTGGTTAAAAAAAAACAGTTGTGCACCCAGCATCCCTCCAGAAACCTGACTGTTCTGTATTTCAGATTTGAGTTCCTGGATTCCAACCTCTCCAGCCCACTGTTCAAGTCCTGCTCTTCCTCTCAGAGTGATACCCACTTTATCAACCCAAGACATGAAAACAGCAGGTGTTGTATTCTTAAACCATCTTGAAAATTTTCTCCATAGTAAAATTGTGCAAGATACTCATTTTTTATTGGGAAAACTAGTTTTTCTAGTTTTTCTTTTTCTTTTCTTTTTTTTAAAAAGCTGTTTTGCAAAAGCATCTTTTCTTACTCTGTGAGGGACACTGGACAATTTTAATAGATATATGTAGGCAATAATCATGAGCCATGGTTTTTGAAGAATAGTTGAAGAAGATAGATGTATAAAAGAATAATGTAAATAATTATATCTTTAATGGGATAGGCTATATACATTATATTATTCATTGTGGAATAAATTTATGTAAATATGTTCATATCTTTTTAATAATATTGAGTTTGTTTGCCACCAGATAAATTGGATTTCGGTGAGAATAGCTTGAAGATGATGCTGAAGAAACACCATGAAAAGCGCAAGCGCCAACCAGTAAGTTAAAAGGCAGTGAGATGGCTGCTCTTTAATATTTAGTTATTAGCACCATTTAAAGTAACCAAGGACACTAATAGGCCTTTGACTTCCTTTCTCTTGTGCTAATGCCATGTTTTCCCGAAAATAAGACAGGGTATCTGTGACCTGGGTACTTGAGAGACCGCCTGCTGCCAATTACCTCCCAAAGGCCCATCAGATCCCACAGATTAGGCCTCCTCCGGGTTCCATCTACTGGCCAATGTCATCTGGCTATTACCCGGGGGAGGGCCTTCTCTGTGGCTGCTCCGGCCCTTTGGAACGAGCTCCCCGCAGAAATTCGGACCCTCACCTCTCTCAAGGCTTTCTGAAAAGCTGTTAAAACCTGGCTGTGTCGGCAGGCCTGGGGTTGATGAGTTCCCTTCCCCTCTCGAATCGTGTGACTGTTGGTTGTCTTTTAAATTCCCCTGTACCTTTTCTGTTGTAGTTTCTTTGTGTTTACCTCCCCCCGCCTCCTTGGGTTTGTGAGCCGCCCTGAGTCCCTCAGGGAATAGGGCAGCATATAAATAAAATAAACCTCAAACCTATTATTTTCTTTTGACCCCCCCCCCCCAAATAAGCACTTGGCCTTATTTTCAGGGAAGTCTTATTATTTTTGAGGTGTAGGAGGCCCCTTAACCTCGGCCCGCAGCCTATGAATCAGCTGATCCAGAGACGGGCGGAAGTTCTGTCTCTGTTTCAGGCCCTAGTGTCGTTGTGCCTGCCGCTCTTTTTGCAGCCGCTACTAAGAGGAGGGGCTAGGGTTTGCGGGAGTGACCTCTGCGAGGCCGTTCCGTGTAGATGGCAGGTGCATGTGGGCTGGTTCCCGCCATTTCCCCCCAGGCTGCGCATGCATTTAAATATTTTTGGGGTGGGCTTATTTTAGCGCATGCGCTCAAAAGCCCGACTGGACTTATTATCCGGGGAGGTCTAATCTTCGGGGGAAACAGGGTATGTACTCAAACATCTTAACAGGTTGAATGTGTTTTATTCCCACATGTTCCAACCTAAATTTGGTTTGAGCACCAAAACTCAGATCTGTGATTTTTGATCCTAGGTCTTTGTATGGCCCTTACCTGAGTTAGGTGTTTGTCTCATCCCATCAAAGGCTGCCGGGGGGGCTGCTTCTTGCTGGTTTCTTTTTGCGGTAAACCTGATTTTTGTTTGCTCTCCTCTTTTCTTCCGCATAGAATCACCCTGATCTGATGATAGGAGACCTGACCCTGACTGACATCATGACACGTGTGAATGCTGGCAGGAAGGGATCTTTGGCAGGTCAGTGAATCAGAGGCAGCAAATGTCTGCCTTCTCAGTGAGTCAAACAACGCTTTTTGCACTGCTCCAAAAAGACCCATGAGAATTCAAGGCTACATGTCTTCAAGTGAAAAGGCAGAATGGCCAATACATTTGTAACCATGCAGATGTATATACAGCCACCACTGCTGCACACGATTAGAGCTGCATCTATTTGCATGTTCATTTTGGGATAAGTGCCACTGTACTTAGAATCTGCTTCCTGATAAACATTCAAGTGTAAAGTTACATGATTAAAGGGATTTTTAATTCTTGGTGCATAGTAGTAATACTTTAGGTTTCTAAATTGTACATAGAATAGAATAGAATTGAATTCTTTATTGGCCAAAGTTGATTGGACATACAAGGAATTTGTCTTTGGTGCATATGCTCTCAGTGTACATAAAAGAAAATATAGATTTGTCAAGAATCATGCGGTACAACACTTAATGATAGTCATAAGGTACAAAAAAGCAATCAGGAAACAATATCAATATAAATCGTAAGGATACAAGCAATAAAGTTACAGTCATGCAGTCGTAAGTGGGAGGAGATGGGTGATAAGAACGATGAGAAGATTAATAGTAATAGTAATGCAGACTTAGCAAATAGTTTGACAGTGTTGAGGGATTATTTGTTTAGCAGAGTGATGGTGTTTGGGTTACATTTTTTTTAAAAACTGTTTTGTAACTAAGCACATCTTTTTCTCTCTCTTGTTTTTTTAAAAAAAGCCTTGTTTGACCTTGCAGTCCTCAAAAAGAAAGTGAAGGAAAAAGAGGAGAAAAAGAAAAAGAAGCTAAAAGTGATTAAATCCGAGGCTGAAGATTTCTCTGAAACTCTTGGCAACTCTGAAGGGATCCCTCCTGTTTCTCAGAACCCCTCCCCCATTCCTCCCCTGTGGGATCCCCCATCCCTCCCATCTGTTAAAGAAGAGTAAGTCACTTCCAAAGGGAATGGCAATCGTACATGTAATTCCCCAGAATGTAAATATACATTAATAGTTGTAATGAAGCCGGTTCTAGCCACATAGAGATTAATCAACATGGAAAATATTTTGCTCTTGCTAGCAAAGTTTCAAACTCAGTATGCATACATCAGTTAATCTGTTTTAGGTTGCAACCTTGTCAGATAAATATAGGTATGATTTACTGTAAGGCACAGGTACAGGTTAGGTCAGCTTTCAACACCCATTGCAACATCAAGTCCAATAACAGGAGAGTATTATTTGTAAATATATATGTACATTGACTTCAGGTGAGGAAGCATAACACATTTCTCTTGTTTGAAAGCTATAAATTGAGACTGAAAAAGCACCTAAGCATGTTGGGGATAAGTTTGGTATAAGTAAGGGAACGATAGTCAAATAATTGCATAGTCAGTCACAAATGTATTAGATAACCTCTTAGGTTTAAAAGTTCTCCCAGATTACATTATCGAGATACCTTACCTCATATTTGGGTATCTGGGATTAATATATGTGAAAATTTGAACACAGAATGATATAACTGAGTGTGATTGCCGTGGTGCTTGTTTAATTGAGTTAAAATAAACCTATCTTCTTTCCAAGGCCTCTTGAAGACATCAAGCCTTGTCTTGGAGTGAATGAAATCTCCTCCAGCTTCTTTGCTCTGCTTCTCGAGATTCTGTTGCTAGAGGGCCCCGCTTGTCTCTCAGTGGTAAGAGTTTGTTTTCACTTCTCCAGGTGCCTTTCTAGAATCGGAATTATTCAGGCTAGAATTCTGTACGTAAGACCAACCTTCCAAATTCAGTGGATTCATTTTGTGTTGGTCGCCTTTCCTCTTTTCCTCACCCATGAACAGTTTTCAGCCTTGTGGTTTCCACTTTCCCAATTGGAGTCGAGCATTATCAAAAATTGCATCTATATATATAAAAGTGAAAACCACTCATGCTTCATCACAAAATCTCCAGAACCGTATACCCTGCAGGCTTGAAATGTGGCATGTATGTTCCTCTTGGCTTCTTAGGTGCTCACTTAGAAAGGATTTTTCGGAATGACCATCAGACCATTAGTATTTCTTATATTATTATTAACATGCTAAGGAGTTAGACGTCCTACTCTCCCTCCCAACCTGAAAACGTGGATGTGGTTGTGGCTAGTGAGTGTTTCATCCAGCCTGTTGGCTGAACGTGAAGAGGAGCCTGAGGGAGAGAAGGTGATAAGATAGGAGCGGTTTCTGAGGGGTAAGGCTGAGGGAGAGAAAGGGATAGGATAGGGGAGGCTTCTGTGAGGCAATCCTGAGGGGGAGAAGGGGAGGGGAGAGGCCTATTGTAACTACTCATTAATTTTCAAACTGTCGATTTATCAAGCCCGATCACATAGTTTCGTAGTGGATCACGGGTATTCAGCTAGTAATAAATATTCCTGCATTGAGGTAAAGGTCTCTCTGATTTTATTTTTTGGCAGTTGAATTAGCCACGTATGACTCTGAGCTTCACATTGAATGTCAGGCCATTCACAGTTTTTGTAAGCGGTATAAATTCTACCTGTCATCTTGTTTCCTTCAGCTGGAAGATAAAGTCATGGACTGGCAATCTTCCCCTGCCAGCACATTAAACAGCTGGTTCTCCTTTGCCCCCAACTGGTCAGAACTGGTTTTACCTGCCTTGCAATATCTCACTGGAGTCAGCCGAGGTGAGACACCTTTTTTTTTTGGTGATCATCCAAAACAACTGATTCTATTAAAGCTGAAAGTGAGCAGTTACTTGGTGCTCACCAACAATTTAAGCTAACTGAACAAGTGTTAAACAAGTGATGCTTATGTACTTTGGCTGGGATTTGCTTATATCTAATCTGTGCTTGTTGTTTGATTTTGTTTTATGCAAGCCACTTAATGTCAAAGAGTAGCAGCTGTCAGAATAAACACCTTGCTGATATCATACTTAACCTTTTTCTCAGATTCATTCAGTTAAAACAACCTTTTGATCTTGAAGAAATGTGTTCAAAAACTTTATTCCACATTATAAAAAATAGAGAACAATATTTTTCGATCTGGGTGTTTCATGTTATCAAATCAGTGTGGCTTTAGATACCGTATTAAAAGAAATCTTTCACAAATAAAAAAAAAATCTTATGCCTGGAAGAGTTGTGTTATATGTTTCCAATTTTGTGTTGTACTATTATTTTCTTGCCAGGCTTTAAATATCATTTTTCTTGTGGATTGCCTTGTAATGGAAAATACAGATTTCCCGAGTGTAGTGATGCATCCAGCTGCAGTTCAAACTAGGATAGAAATCCATAGATTTAATTAGAAAGTTTTTGGATAGGGCATGCCTGACAGTTTACAGAAGGACACTAATGAACAATGAGTGAACTTCACATTTTTTATAGATTGACCATTAATCCAGTGCTACAGTTCTGAAATGATTTAAAAATACATTACAGTCGTGCCTAAGCCTAGTAAAATGTTTTTGTTACAGATGCTTCTTCCAGTTTTTCTCCTTTTGTGGAATTCAAGGAAAAAACTCAGCATTGGAAACTTATAGGTAAAGTAGCTAAGCTTCCTTCTCCACTCTTTATTAAATCTTGTGATCCAGATAGATTTGTATACATTTACTTTTATCTTTGTTGGGACGCGGTAGCTCAGTGGCTAAGATGCTGAGTTTGTCGGTCAGAAAGGTCGGCAGTTCAGCAGTTTGAATCCCTAGCGCCCCGTAACGGAGTGAGCTCCCATTACTTGTCCCAGCTTTTGCCAACCCAGCAGTTCGAAAGTATGTAAAAATGCAAGTAAAAAAATAGGAACCACCTTTGGTGGGAAGGTAACAGCATTCCGTGCACCTTCATCATTCAGCCCTGCCGGCCATAGAGACATCTTCGGACATCCCTGGCTCATTGGTTTTGAAACAGAGATGAGCACCGCCCCCTAGAGTCGGGAACGACTAGCACATATGTGCGAGGGGAACCTCTACCTTTACTTTTATCTTTCCTAATTTCTGTTGTGGCAGAAATACATATTATTTCCCCACTTTTCCATTCTTGATAGCAGGAGAATCAGGTGATGGAAGGTGGGGTATCCCAGCATCTACAGTGTAGCTGTTGTAAGTGTAAGGGATTAGTGATAGATGATAATCTGCGTGGCTTGTTCTCTTCTCTAGGCTCTTCCCAGGATCACGAGAAGGAGCTAGCAGCTCTCTTCCAACTTTGGTTGGAGACTAAAGACCAAGTTTTCTTCAAGGTGCGACCAATATTTATTTCAACTGGCACAAGTCCGGCTGATTCATCCATCGTGTCTCATAGTCTTCCTTTCTCTTTTTTCAGGACAACGAAGATAGCTCAGATGCTACCACGCCAGTTCCACGAGTGTGAGTATTTATGGATTTCACAAGTCTTTTAAAAAAAGTGAACTTTGCCTAAGCCTTAAAATCAGTCTTGGTAGTCAACATTAAATATAGGTAGTCCTTGGCTTACAACAGTTCATTTACTGAGCATTCAAATTTACGAAACCACTGAAAAATGTGACTTGTGACCATTTTTCGCACAACTGTTGCGGCATCCTCATGGTCACGTGGTTAAAATTCAGACGCTACACAATTGGTTCCTATTTATGGCGGTTGCAGTGTCCCGGGGTCATGTGATCATTTTTTGCAACCTTAGTTAATGGGGAAGCCAGATTCACTTAACAGCTGTGTTACTAACTTAAAGACTACAATGAGTCATTTAACAACTGTGGCAAGAAATGTCATAAAACGGGACAAAGCTAACAACAAATGTTTCACTTAGCAATATAATTTTTGGGCTCAGTTGTCATAACTCATGGACTATGTGTACAGTCTAAGAATATTCATGCTTGTACTGTTATTAATGAGTAATTCATGGGTACATTTTGCGGGCAAAAGTAAAAAAAATTTTTTTTAAACAATTCAAAGAACTAGAACAATATTATTAGTGATTATCTTTTCTGTTTCTTGATTAGTGATTTTCTAAAATTATGTTAATTCACAACCCCAGCATACACAGGACACAGATGTCCAGTAAACTAAGAATAATTTAGAATTACATCCTTTGCATTTATTAATCCGTCAAGTGTCCAAATGAATGTTTCCCTCTTATCAGGTGCTTAAAAATGATAGGCATTCCTGTATTCATAATGCTCAAAATTGGTTTCTGTTTTTCCTAAAATTGGCTCACATATATTTCCAATTAGTTTCTCTGACTTTCATCTTTTTTTTTAAATTCATATTAGTTTTAACAATGTAGTATAGCTGGCAAACAAAAAAATATTATCCTTTCTCATTATTATTAATTGCTGTCACTGGTTCTGAGCTTCTCTGTACAGCTAGTCCTCAACTTGCGACCAGTCAATAAGGGATCATTTGAAGTTAAGATCTAGTTATGACCCAGATACAAACTTCCAGTGCCTTCCCCCCTCCTCCCACAATAGTCGTGTAATTGCATTTTGGGCACTCAGCAACTGTTCCACATTTATGGCCGAGTCTTGTGGTCATATGACTGTGACGTATAATTATTTTTTGGCATTTACTTCCAGTTTCCTGCAAAAAACACCCATTGCGGACAATGGATTTCATTATGGTCACAGCATTCACTTAATAACCACAGTGATTAACTTAATGACTGCCACAAACAAGGTTGTGAAATTGAGTGTGGTGACCTGCTTCACAACCTGCACAACTTACAACTGTGATTCTGGGCTCAACTGACGGTCACAAGTTGAGGGGCTACCTGCAGTCATTCTGATCATTGAGTCTCACACTGTTGTCTGTTTCAGAAGGACAGACTACATAGTCCGACCTAGCACTGGAGAAGAAAAACGTGTTTTCCAAGAACAGGTAAGGTTAGCAAGGATTCATCCTCAGACATGTATGGAAAAAGCTACAGTTGGCAAGTACCATCGCAATGGGTCTTAAGTGCTTTCAGCCCTTTCCCCAGTCTCCAATAACATCATTATTCCTATGATAAAACCGGTGGCTTTGAACAAGCATCTTGGTACCAACAGTCCAAAACAGTCTTTGAGTCACAGACAAGCAATTATAAATTGCTCCGCTATCTCCAGAATATGCCCCAATTAACCCCAGTTTAAGAACACTATTGCTTTGCCTCTGTTCAATTTTCCTCCGATTAATGAGATCAACATTTTGAATGCGTGAGCACGCGGGCAGACACACACACACACATTTATTTATCTATCCACATTGCTCTGCTGTCTTCGTCTCTTGTGAATCTCTTACTTGGATGTCCTTCATCCTTTTACCCCTGCAGGAACGCTATCGATACAGCCAACCTCACAAAGCTTTTACCTTCTGTATGCACGGCTTTGAGTCGGTGGTGGGCCCCGTGAAAGGAGTTTTTGATAAGGAAACTTCTCTAAACAAACCCCGGGAACATTCGCTATTGCGATCAGATAGACCTGCATACGTCACCATATTGTCTCTTGGTAAGTTTTGTGTGTGGGTGTGTGGGTGTGCACGCGTGCGAGGGTGGGGGGTAGGGAAGAGGTTCTATAGAGACCGAATGAATTTTGCAGTAGGAGGAAATGAGTGATAACACAGCAGGATAGAATTGAATTTGGTTTTAGCTATATTGTAAAGCCATCTTGAAATTACCTGTGCAAAGATGGAATAAAAAAAAATACATTATGATTCCAAGTTGACTTTTGAAATCAGCAAATCAGCACGGAAAGAGAGAAGATAGCGAGAGGAACATAGAGTAGAGTAGTCTCATAGCTTTCAGAAAGTTCCAGAGGAAAGCCAGATATGTAATGCTACTTCATAGAGATATAGCCTACAGGTAGTCCTCGACGTATAACCGGACACTTAGCGACTATTCAGATACGATGGACCTCTCTAGGGATACTTCGGACCCAGTTCAGAAATTTTGATCCACTCCCCCTGATCAAATGAACGCATTTGGGTGCTTGACAACCAGTTCACACTTTTCGGCCATTTGCAGCCTCCTATAATCACAAGACCACATTTTACAACATTTTTGCTGAAAACTGGTTTTTACTTCTAATTATCAGCAAAACTGTCCCATAAAAATCAAATGGTTTGCTTAACAACTGATGGAAAAGTTGTAAAATTGGGTCAGTCGTGCAGGTGATGCCTTTACAACCTATGGATGTAACGGGCATGTTCTAAACCACGTGTGATCGGCGCAAGGAGCTGCAATTATTAAAGCAGGTGAAGCGAGGAAGAGGTAAGAGAAGGCAGCAGCTGTTCCTGGTTGCCGTTTTGGCCTCTGCACCTTACGTTTTCAGCCTCCAAACGCTCCAATCACCGCCCAAAAATGCGACGTCCAGAGGCAGCAATCGGCAGCGATGTGCTCTGGCGATCCCAGCAGCCTTGCATGGGTCTCAAACGGAGCATTTTGAGACTGAAAATGCAAGGCACGGAGCCCAGAAATGCAAGCCATTGTCTGTGATAATCCTGCAGCCAGGAAGAGGATGCGCGGAGACCAAAGGGTGGGGGCCGGCAAGTGGGCGGGTCTATATTTGGAGTTTAAGGCGTACCCAAAATTTCAGCCTCTTTTAGAGGGGGAAAAGTGACCCTTATACTCCGAAAAACACAGTAGCTTTTGGAGACTGAAAGTTTCAGGCATCAAACCTTGCTCTATGTTGTAGAAAGCATAAACCAGAAATAATTTTGCCCGTCAAGATTCACTGGCTCCTAAATAACAGACAGCAGAAGAAGGACATAAAGAGATTCATCCTCTTGCGTCACATTAGTGTGTAACCTTAGGCGGCTTGAAAGCGGGAAATTCCTCCTCAGCCCCCAAATAGGAAGATTTCAGTCTTTTATATAGGAAACAGGTCATATATTTGCATTTGAAGGAACAGAGAAGCAGAAGTAGAGAAGGAACCTATAAGTTGAGATCATAACTGATCCTAACAGTTACAGGGTTATTTTTGGAATCTGGATTGTCTGCATAACAGGAGGGGCCACCTGCAAAATCCCTTTAGGGGAAAGGAGAAAAACCAAGTCCCAAGTGGGGCTGAAGTGGGGAGGCCTTAAAATAAATGGCACAAGAATAGCTCGAGAGTTACCACTTCAGTCCTGGATTCTATCGGGACCCTGATTGCGCTTGGCCTTCTCTTGCTGTCTCAGTTCGGGATGCAGCTGCCCGTCTTCCAAATGGAGAGGGAACTCGTGCTGAAATTTGCGAGCTTCTGAAGGACTCTCAGTTCCTTGCTCCTGATGTCACCAGTGCTCAGGTAAGCCATACATGTTCAAGCCACCATACTGGCGTCTCAGAATCCCCATAAATGTGTGTTTTTGTTGGTGTATTTGTGTGTGTGTGTGTGTGTGTGTGTGTGTTCCAACTGAAAATAGCAACACATTGCAACCATTTGTAAAGGCTGTAGTTTAGTAGAATGTGAGTAGAGCTGCAGATTAGCTAATGGAGTTGCAAAAATGTGCTTTTATAAATTTTTGAATATTGTACCTCAGAGAAGCAGGGACACTACTGCAATTGGTTTTTCTTAGAATTGAAGCATCAATTTTTAAAAAATGTAGATATTAACAAGGGGTGTTTTCTGCAGATCTGAATATCCAGAGAGTTTTATGTGTGATTTTTTTTTAATCCATCTTACCTCTTAGTTTCGAATGGTTTGGGTATCCAGTTCCTACTTGTGTGGCATATTTCTCATCCCTCAAAAACATTCTTTTCTGCACTTCCATAAGTCACTGATAGCCGGTTTCTACATTAACAAAAAGACTTTTTCACCCCTTAATTTCATGGTGACTCCTTTTCTTAGGTTAACACTGTGGTGAGTGGTGCTTTAGATCGGTTGCACTATGAGAAAGACCCCTGTGTAAAATACGATATTGGTCGCAAACTATGGATATATCTACACCGAGACAGGAGTGAAGAGGAGTTTGGTAGGTATTGGCTGGAGGGAACTAACTGTAGTTCATTGTAATGCTGTCAGTTTGATGCAAACATCCATCTTCTTATGGAACACACTCGTTGCATTATAGAAATAAAAGAGGGAAAAATCTGGCTGCTGCTCTTTACCCTAGAAAAAGTCTTTGGTTCCTCAGATGGACCATTTGGATGTCAGTATACAGTCTGTATAGTCAATTTATGTACCACATATATAAATCATGTATAAACCATTTATATATAGGGTACCCCATATACTGTATAAACAGTGTGTAAAACTGGATTCCTTCCTTCCTTCCTTCCTTCCTTCCTCTCCCCTTCCTTCTTTCCTCTCCCCTCCCTTCCTTCCTAACATGTTTTGCCCCTGTTTACTATAAATGCTGCCATTGCTGAGAGGATACTCACAATTTTTCTCTTGTTATATTTGAATAGCCATTGCTTGCTCATATTCAAAATTTAAAGTGAAAGACACAGAAGCCGCCTATAGGAACATGATTTCAATGGATAGCAAGAAAGTGTCTTTAGAACCTTAGCAATTTTCATGTATGACTCCCCTGTTCTAGGCTGGCAAATTATGTCAACCGTGGGAGGGAATTCTTGGAATCACATGTGTATTTTTGAAGGAAAGGGCTGCCTAGGTGTGCATGTCTCTCTCTCTCGCTTGGCATCTGTTTGAGAACTGCTGCTGATTCTTTCCTTCCAGAGCGGATTCATCAGGCCCAGGCAGCTGCAGCAAAGGCCAAGAAGGCTCTTCAGCAGAAGCCAAAGCCTCCTACAAAGACAGTAAGTTGTGCTTTGGAGCAAAGATTTCCGAAAATCTTATTGCCCTACCTTGAAGGCTTGGGTAGAGGTATCTTTGGCCATATCCTAATTCTGGCTACAAACAAGTAGTTTGTATTCTCAAATGTGCTGGACCAATTCTAATTTTGGGAAGACAAGTCTGCAGGAGAAGAGAATTCCAAAGAGTCCGCATTCCCTCACAGACTTGATTTGACACATAGATAAAGTCATAGAAAAACATCTCATCATCGTTGCTGTGTTTCCCTGAAAATAAGACAGTCTTATTTTCTTTTGACCCCTGAAATAAGCGCTTGGCCTTATTTTGGGGGAGGTCTTATAATTTTTGAGATGCAGGAGGCGGCGAACATGGTCACCTCGAGGCTGCTGCTGTGTTGCAATATTTTCGGGGAGGGTTTATTTTTGGGGAAACAGGGTAGCATCAATCTCAGTTCCTGGTTACGAGTAGTTGCATTTAAACAAAAGTAAAAGCGAGACTTTTTGAGTTGCTCTTAGGACAAAGGGTGGACAATAAAAATGGAAGCCATAAATTGTTCCTGGTTACAAGTAGTTGCATTTAAACAAAAGTAAAAGCGAGACTTTTTGAGTTACTCTTAGGACAAAGGGTGGACAATAAAAATGGAAGCCATAAATTGTTCATTCAAGTGTATGGATTGGTAGGGACATAAACAGGATGATTATATCTTACTTCTCTCTTACTTCTCTTAAAGTGGTAAGTTGCAGTTGAATATGATGTGCAAAGCAGCCAATGAAAAACCTTCTGCATATGATAATAGGCTGAGGATAGAAAGCTGTGATTCCTTTCAGGAATTGTTGCCTTTTCACTGCAAGTTTTCACTGCTTGGTTTTTGTTCTTCCTCTCATACCTGCACAGAGGCAGCTCATAAAGGCTTGAGTCTGCTCATCTAGTGGAGCTCTGCCCATAATGATCAGCCGCAGCTTTCTTGGTCTTCTCAATTCCTTCTAAAATTGTCCGGGGTTAAAACAGGGTTTTAAATTTGCTGTGTCCTTGAAGTGCAGACTGTTTTGAGAAGATCTGGTGTTCTTCTTTCATTATGTGAACTTGTCCAGATTGTCAGAGATGAATGCAGAGAGTGTGTGTGGGGTGTGTGTGTGTGTTTGTGTGTTCCAAGAAAATAAGCTCCTTTCTTGACATTGTAGAAATCCAGCACCAAGGAGAGTTCTTCGAAAGGGGTGACCACCGGCATCTCTGAGCTCAGCCAGCTGAGCGTTAGCGATTCCAGCATGCCGCCAACCCCAGTAACTCCAGTGACGCCCGCTGCACTCCCCTTGCCAGCAATGCCTATTTCACCCCCTCCCGTCTCTGTGGTTAGCAAGAGTTTGTCTTGCGTTGCAACAGAGCCAGCAAAATCCAGCCAGAGGTAATTCTCTTGTACACCTTAATAAGACGTCGGAGCGGGTTAGAAATATCTCCAGGCAGAATAAGGATAAGGCAGGGGTAGGGATTAGAGAGCACGCTAGCTGGTAAAAGGAGGGAAAATATAACCAACGATGCCAGGTTTCTTGGTTACAATCTTCTACAAGTCATTCCTCCAGAGCAGGGGTGTCAAACTCAAGGACCACAGGGCCGGCCTGGAAATATCAAAAGGACTGACTTGCGGTGCCTCTGCTGGCTTAAACAGACTGTGTGCTCCCCCCTCTCCCCGGTGGCCCATTTTCAGCCTCCCTGGCCTCCTGCAGCACTCTGCTGGCCAAAAATGGCACGAGGCCTCCAGGTGGCCAGTTTTTGGCCAACAAAGTGGTGCTGGAGGCCGAGGAGGCTGAAAACAGGCTGCACGAGAGCCCCACAGGCCCATTTTTGGCCAGCAGAGTGCTGCAGGAGGCCATGGAGGGCAACAATGAGGCTCAGAGGGCCTCCATGCCCCGTTTTGGCCAGTAAAGTGGTGCAAGAGGCCATTCAGGCCGAAAAGGGGGAGCCGCCCCGTGCTCTGTTTTGGCTGGGAGGGTGCTGCAAGAGGCGTCTGTTCCATTTCTCCCCCCCCCCCCCCCGGGCACACAGAGAACTACAATACTGATCCGCCCCTCGAAGAAATCCAGTTTGACACCCCCGCTCCAGAGCATAGCAGGTGACGTAAGAATAGGGACTGTTTTGAAAACATGGTTGTGGTCTGGTTTGTTTGAAGAATGTAGAAATATCGGCAGGCTTTCCAAGCAATTTGGGGAAATGTCTTTGAAGTAGCATTTCAAATGATAAGCTGTTGTTTGAACTATTGTTTTTTGGGGGGAGGGTTGAGAAAAGAAGGGCCTGTGGTGTCTCACTGTGTTTTGAACATTTGATCCAGCTGGAACTCTGCTCTAGAAGAAACGTTCTCCCCCCCCCCTTCTCTTTCTTTCATTCTCTCTCTTTTTTTTTTGTATACTCATGAGGATGTTTTGTTTTGTTTCATTGTTGCATAGCATCCTTTTGGTATCTTCTCCCACCATGCCCCAGCTTGGGACGTTGCTCTCAACCACACAGAGCGCTCAGGCTCAGCCTGGATCTCAGCTATCAACCGCGCGGGTGGCTAGCCACACCACTTCCTCAGGCCTTCCTCAAGTCCGAGTAGTTGCAGCTCAGACTAGCCTTCCCCCTTTGTCTCAGCCGGCCCAGGTGGTAGCACAACAGCAGCCATCACTAGCATCCGTCCCTCAGATCCGGGTTCCTTCCACTTCTGTGCAAAGCAAAGTATTCTCTCAGGTGAGTAACCGGCGTGAAATGAGCACAGGTGTTAGTAATCTTCCTTCCAGGTGATCTCTCCATCACTACTGAACGTAATCCACCTCTAATTTTACATCGTTGAATAGCAGTTGTACACAGTATAATTCAATGCATGAGGACTAAGGTATCTAAATAAATTACTACCCCTTTACTAGTGCCTGCAGAAAAAGTGGAACAAGTCTAGTTGCTTCCTGTGTAAAAAGTTAAATGACACCAAAGAGACTTCCATTTTCACAACATCTTTGCTGGATTTTCTTGCTGAGAAAAGCAAAATGCTTTTGCTTGGGATTAGCAAATTGTCTGGAGACAGAAGAGTCCTTAACTTTTGTTGGAAAAAATCCCATTTCATTTTTTTTAATGTTTTTCATGGATAGACTTCTCTTTCCACTCCCTTTGGTAGAGAAATGGAACTCATTCTTAAACCTTGGGGTTTTTGAACATCCAGGCCAGTGATTCTCAACCCTGGCAATTTTAAGATGTGTACCCTTCAATTGTTTGATTTTCCCAGTTGCAATGGATGGCTGTGAAAGTTGGACCATAAGGAAGGATGAGCGCCAAAGAATGCAGGCCTTTGAACTCTGGTGCTGGAGAAGACTCCTGCGAGTCCCTTGGACTGCAAGGTGATCCAATCGGTCAGTGCTAGAGGAGATCAACCCTGACTGCTCTTTAGAAGGCCAGATACTGAAGAGGAAACTCAAATAGTTTGGCCACTTAATGAGAAGAAAGGACTCCCTGGAGAAGAGCCTCATGCTGGGAAAGAGGGAGGGCAAAAGAAGAAGGGGATGACAGAGAATGAGGTGGCTGGATGGAGTCACTGAAGCAGTCAGCGTGAGCTTAAATGGATTCCAAAGGATGATACAGGAGAGGAAGTCTTGGAGGAGCATTGTCCATGGGGTCGTGATGGGTCGGACACGGCTTCGAAACTAACAACAACCACCACCCTTCAATTCTTAGACTTCCCCAGCCAGCCAATAAGACTGGCTGGAGAATTCTGGGAATTGAAATCCACACATCTTAAAAGTTGCTAAGGTTCAGAAATACTGGTCCAGAATCATACATGGGGGAAGATGGGAGACAGATCTTCAGCCTCTGAACAAGTTAAATGTCGTTACCAGCCAATAGATTCCCCAAAGCAGAAGAACAGCGATGAGGAACAACTTCCTTTACAGAATGTGAGCAGTTTGTGTTGTCTGTGCTGCATCATTTGTGTTGCTAAAAAAAGAAAACTGAGTGTATGTGGGTCGATCTGTCTGAATTCAGTTACGTTAGCTGAACTGGGGGGAAAAAATGAAGGAAGTGAGTCATGGACTCCAGTCATTTCTTAGATGTGCTACTTGTTTCCTCAAATAAGTCATGGAACAGGAGAATTGTTCCAAGTGCATCTTCTTCTTGTGCCAGATCTGTCATCAGATGTTTGCGATCCTATTGTATTTGGACATTTCTTGGTTAATGTTATGTGTTTTCCCAGATTCATATAAGCTGCTCAGATTCCACATTCCAAATTGTAGTTTTAGGTTTATCATGCTTCTAGCAGACCAAGAGATTCTGCCCCATTTAAGGGGTGCCCTTATTCGGGGCCATTGTTAGGTTTTGCTGCCATTACCATGATTTTCCTGGGAAATATATAATGTAGTAGTCTTCCCTTTGCTTTCTACACCGCTATGCACATGCAGTTCAAATGGCTGCCACCACACTCTGTGCTGTTCTGAAGCCATTCTGACCAATATGGCCTCTGCTTTCTGTTGATACTCATGACCTGGCAGCAGAGTCAGACAGTGAGGAGGTTGGGGAGGAGCATGGGCCAGTCCTGGAGTCTGAGGAAGGCTCGGACGAGGGCTCTCTATCAGAGGCAGAGATGGGGCCAAGGCCATCTGGCAGTGAGAGGGTGCCTACGGAGCCAAACAGCAGTGAGGCAGAGGAACAGCTGGAGCCTGTTCCCAATGTGTGCATGCGCAGCGCCGCCAGAAGAAAAAAACCCTCAGAAATCAGGGTCGACTTGGGAGTAAAGTCACAGGTGGAAGGTGATTGTCCTCTCCCATAGGAAATAAAAGAGGAGCGAAAGGGGAGTGGGCTTTTGCAGGAAACAATTTGTTTGTTTGGTTGTTAGATTCATTTCAGGAGTGTGAAGATCTCTCTGTGAATCTCAGAGACTCTGTGCCCAGCCTTTCCTTGCACAGCACCTCATGTGGAAAATATTTACATGGCAGCTTTCCAAGATAGATAAGGTCTGTAGTCATAAATATTCCTTTGAAAGATTGTTTGCCAGGCCTTTGCTGAAGGTGAAGGAGAGGAATTCACATTCATTTAATAAAAGGGGTTTTGTCGAGATCGGGACTCCGCCGCGTCCTTTTGAGGGAAGCCTAGGTCAGAACAGACATGCTCTCTGGGAGTTTCAGGCTCCCCCTGAAAGCAAATGCTTTCCTACAGTCCAAGTGTATATTGGGTTAGAAAGGAGTCCTCACAAGAATGTCCATATTTCTGTATTTCAAAAAGTGATTTGGGGTAAGAGCTACCTTGAACTTTTTGCTCACGTGGAGCAATCCAAAACAGAAAGGCATTTAGGTGCTATGCAATTGTTATGATTATGATTTCTCTCCCCCTCAGGCTGTCATGACTGTTCCAGTGAAAGCTCAGACCAGCCCAGTCCAAGTCCAGAGGACAACGGTTGCTGTAACTGGAGCAGCCAATGTCACTGGAACAGGGATTGCAACGCCTACACCTGTCCCCAAGCCAGCAAATAGTTCTCCGAACAGTGCAGTGGCCAACCCTTCCACCACTCCGTTGTCTTCCTCTGCCTCTTTATCATCTTCTTCCTCATCCACCACTGTCCTCCAGAACGTTGCTGGCCAAAATATCATTAAACAGGTGAGGATCTCACTCTGCTAAGGAATTGCCGCAGGTAACGTACTGCTAACTATGTTACCCCCCAGGAAATTCACCAGCCGCTCCTGATTTATTACGCTCTTAAATTTATTCAAATAAAAGCGCATAACTCCATGTCATTCTCACAGTCATGGCTCAAAAGAAAGGAGATGGTAAAATGGAAGAGGAAATTCAGGCTTCTGGCAGCTGTGTTATAAACTAGGAAATAGATCCCAGGAGGCTACTCGGCAGGGGTGAAATTAACTTACCTTCGCTACTGGTTCGCAAATGTGAGCGGCCACCTCTGCGCATGTGTATGACCTTCCGCGCATGCGCAGAGCGTAAAAAAGGGGATGTGATGATGTTCGGGCGGGTGGGTGGAGCCTGCTACCGAGCGTACCTGCAAAGGTAAGTAGAACAGCGGGTGGGGGGAGGGAATCCGCTGTGCTACGCAATTTAGATTAGCTAGAAAGCGGGAAATCCGACGATTCTAGCTAATATAAATCACACGTCACAGTTGATCTTTGGAAATACCGGTTCACCCCAACTGGTAACATTTTTTTACTACTGGTTCAGGCGAACCGGTCCGAACCGGTAGCATTTCACCCCTGCTACTCAGCCTTGGAGGGGTAGTCCCATTGCCCATTAATTTGCCTGGTTTTTAAAGAGCTCAAGGTTTTAATAACTGAAAGGCACTTTCCATATCACTTTTGGCTTACCAGCCCTGTTTAGTTGGCACACAATATAACCAACATGGCTACACACACTCCCACCAGTGTTTTTTAAAACAGATTGATGCCTGTTTTGCTTTGCAGGTGGCTATTACCGGACAGCTAGGCATGAAGAGCCAGACTGGGAGCAGCCTCCCACTTACCACATCCAACTTCCGTATTCAAGGCAAGGATGTCCTGCGTCTTCCTCCGTCCTCCATCACCACAGATGCCAAGGGGCAGACAGTCCTCCGCATCACTCCGGACATGATGGCCACCTTGGCCAAGTCTCAAGTCACTACTGTCAAACTCACTCAAGACCTCTTCAGCACAGCCGCCGCCACTGGAAGCAACCCTGCAGGAAAGGGCATCTGCGCCACTCTGCGCGTGACGTCAAGCCCCATCCAATCCTCGGACTCTCCGGCCAAGACCAGCACACCCAACACCTCCGCTTCACCTGGTCCTGCTGGACCAACAGTAGTCAAAGTGACGCCAGAGTTGAAAACAGTGGAGTCTGCCGGTTCTGCTTTCCGACTGATGCCTGCTTTGGGCATGTCCGTGGCGGACCACAAGGGCAAGGCCATAACCACGATAGCGTCCTCTGAAGCCAAGCCAGCGGCCACCATAAGGATTGTACAGGGCATGGGAGTGATGCCACCCAAACCTGGCCAGACAATTACAGTAGCCACTCATGCCAAGCATATGGCCTCTTCTTCTTCCGTCAGCATCCCTGGGACCGGCCATACCTCCGCGGTTTCCCTGCCCACCATGACGGCTTCTGTCTCCAAGGCCGTCGCCGTGGTGTCAGCGGCGGGAACACCCATATCCATAGGACCAGGAACCTCCACTGTGCGACAGATTCCTGTCAGCACCACAGTGGTTTCCACCTCCCAGCCAGTAAGTAACGTTGATTTTCCAGGGAGTCCCTGAGACGGGGAAAGTCTCGGCATTGGAGATAATTTGCTTTGTTGCTATTCTGGTTTCTTCCGTCATTAAGAATTGTTTACAAGTACCGCGTGGAAGGATTACCGTATTTTTCGGAGTATAAGACGCACCTTTCCCCCCCAAAAAAAAGAGGCTGAAAAAAGAGGCTGGGTGCATCTTATACACTGAATACAGCATTTTTTGCCTCTCCCCCCCCCCCCCCCTTCACCAAAATGGCCATGCAGAGCCTGTAGAAGGCTTTCAGGGAGCTGCTGGGGACTGGGGAGGGCAGAAATGAGCAAAAAACGGCCCATTTTTTGCTCAATTTTACCCCCAGCCTCCAGGAGCACTATAAGTTTCCTAAAGACTATCCATGCCCTATTTTTATGAAAAGCAGGCCCATTTTCACGAAAAACGGGCCTTTTTTGGCTTGTTGTTGCCCCCCCACCATTCCCCCAGGAGCACTCTGCAAGCTCCCTAAAGGCTATTCATGCCTTTGGGGAGGGGGGGGGGCTGTTTTCACAAAAAAAACAGTCTGTTTTTTTTTTTATTTGCCTCTTAAAAACTTTGGTGCATCTTATACTTTGAAAAATATGGTATATGTATTGTGATGTTTTGGGTTGTTTTTTTTTAACATTTTTAAAAATACAAATAATACAAACATAGTACATATACATCTAAGTACAAAAAAGGAAAGGAAAAGGGAAAAAAACAAATATTACAATGTACCCCCACCCCCTGGAGACCCTTTCCCCCGTCCCTTATTGTCTATAACAACTAAAAGATATATAATAATTGTGTCTAATTGTGCCCTTATCCCCCACTAAAACAACATATATACTTGAGTAGTTTATTCCCTTTGCCTTCCACCCACACTGAGTTTATAAAATATCCCCCATATTTCATTATAATTATTTGCTTTGATCACCCCTTTTTAAAATTTATTTCCTGTTGTTAATTTATCGTTTTGTTGCCATACTCCAAATTTCATTATGCCACTCATTTCTTTGAATATCCCAATTTCATCCCCAATATTTAGCCATCACTAATCTAGCTGCCGTTATCAAATTTATGTTGGTAATGACGTTTCGCTTCTCATCCAAGAAGCTTCTGAAGAGCCGAAGAAGCTTCTTGGATGAGAAGCGAAACATCTTCAAAGAGAAAGTCCAGTTGGTTCTCGAAAAACCATCTTTGTGACCACCGTGACCTAAATGACTGAGACTCTCTCTGGACATTTGGATATCTATAGGGCAGAAGAAAGGCTAACAAATGATTTCTGCATATTATTTATTTGCCCAGGGGAAATTGCCTACCCGAATCACCGTGCCCCTCTCGGTCATCAGCCAGCCTGTGAAGGGCAAGAATGTTGTGACTGCGCCCATCATCAAAGGCAACCTCGGGGCCAAGTGAGTAATGCAGGAGGAATTGGGAATCGTTCCGTAATGAATTCCTTAGGGCTGTAATTAGACCGCCGGAAAGCCAACAAGAGGATTGAAAGTTCTAAAAGGCCCTAATTCTTTTAGCCGCTGAAAACATAAAACAAAATCTCAGCCTGCAGAAGAGGTTAAGTAGTGTCCAGTTTGGTGCTTTTTAAAAAAAACACCACCACCTGAATGATATTGAATGTTGCATAGTGTCTTTCTTTATTTGGCTATCACCATTTCCCCCTGCCTCCCCTAAATTGTTCAAATCCTAACCTGCTTCTGTAGCTATTGCAATGTAATCCTCGGCTCCGCAGAACGTAACATTTTCAGATTGAAAAACTAACGACTCTATTTGTTGTTTTTTCACCAGTTTTTTAAAGCAGGAGGAGGATTTCCTGTCCATCCCTTCAGCTCTATGGCAACCGTGTCTCCCCATAAAACAGTTCCCTTTGCAATGAGCTGTGCAGAATTATTCTTCCCCCCCCCCCTAGCATTTTTCCCACAGATGATGCAAGGTTCATGTTTCGGGATCAGCTAAACGTTGATCTGTTGTCTGTGGCAGGAATTGATTCACCAGCTGCCACTTGAGCTGTGGGCTAAGAATGATTGGCCCAAGGTCACCCAGCCAGCTTTCATGCCTTTCCTGATTTTTAGCCTGGATGCTTAACCCCTATACCTGTCATGGTGAACCTATGCCACGTGTGCCACAGGTGGCATGTGGAGCCCTCTCTGAGGGCAGACGACCCGTCGCCCCAACTCGGCTCCATCACGCATGAGTGTGCAGCTCCTGCCAGCCACTTGATTTTCAGGTCGCAGGGGGGCAGGACGCATGCAGGAGATGCGTGCACATGCTTGGAGGGTGGGGGGGGGATCATGTGCACATGTACAGGGTGCAGGGGGGAGCACGGGGTGGGGGCAGTGCCTCCCCCCTCCACCGCAATCTATTTTTGGTTCCAGGAGGCTTCAGAGAGGCCTGCTAGGCCCAAAACAGGCCACTGAAGGGGTGTGTGTGCTGTGCATGCATGTGCAGGGGGCTGGGGCGAACGGGAGGCGTTGCACATGCCTTGCATTACAGGTGTGAGCATGCACATGCACGCTTTCGGCACACCACGACCAAAAGCTTAGCCATCACTGCCCCTATACCAAATCGCCTCATAGTGAAATGTGCAGAATTCAACTGAGATCCTGGAAACACAGACTTTAAAGTAGAGGCACTACTAGAGGGGAAATGATGTTTCTTCGTAAAGCAGGTGAACATCAATTCCTTCCCTGCTAGAGATGATACTAGTTTGATATTAAAAGAAAACAGCTTTCACTAGGCAAGGCTTTGGGAGACATCCCTGTGACATTGAATCCTTGCTGGCGTTCTTGTAAACTGTTGGGAACCTGGAGGCTGCAGTAACTAATGCAAAAAAGCCCAGCCTCGGGCAAAAGAGTCTGTCCCTTAATGCTTCCAATCTCCCCCTGACTTCTGGATGGCTTGCTTTCCACAGCATTAGCGGGTTGGGGCGGAATATCATCCTTACCACGATGCCAGCTGGAACCAAACTGATTGCTGGGAACAAACCCGTGAGCTTCCTGACTGCCCAGCAGTTGCAACAGCTGCAGCAACAAGGACAGGCGGCCCAGGTAAGGAACCCCATTCAGTGTCTACACGGCTTGGCTTTGAAATATCACCATCGCCTTGACGGTTGCAATTAGTTTTGGGGTGTGATTTATTTATTTGTGCACTTAGAGAATGATTCGGTCAGAGGTTGAGGATTTGAGGGGCACGGGTGAGGCAAGCTTAGAAATTTGGTTTAAACGACAGACTTTCCCCCCTAGCACCATGAGCCATAGTGACATAGTGGTTAGAATGCTGTACTGCAGGCTACTTCTGCTGCCTGTAATTTGGCAGTTCGAATCTCACCAGACTCAAGGTTGACTCAGCTTTCCATCCTTCCGAGGTGGGTAAAATGAGGACCCAAATTGTTGGGGGAAAAGAGGCTGACTCTGTAAACCGCTTAGAGAGGGCTGTAAGCACTGTAAAGTGGTATATAAGTGCTAAGTGCTATTGCTATTTGCTAGTATTGATATTTTCTGCAGTGTGGGGGAGATTTCTAATCTCATTGTCCCGTTCTGTACAGGTGCGGATTCAGACTGTCCCAGCTTCCCATCTCCAGTCGGGAACAGTCTCCGGCGCTACAAAAGCAGTGTCCACTGTAGTTGTCACAGCAGCCCCATCTCCAAAACAGACCCAGGATCAGCCGTGAAAGTGTCAGCAGAATTACAACTAAATCTCTAGTTCTCTCGCGCCATTTTCACCCGAGCCACGTCTTGCTCAGGTCGGACTTGGCGAGGTGCAGGTTGGTTCCCAATGTAACTAGAAGCATCTCCGGTGGTCCCTTGGGTTCTGAATAGGCAGACCCACCAATACAAGCCCAGCTAGCGTAGCGTGCTAGTGATGTCCACATTGAGTTTTGAGTGATGGGGAGTCTCTTGGCTTGTGATGGTGGGAGTATATGTTTCCACAAGGGATTCCAAATAAGACAAGAAGAAGAAAGGGAGTGTTGGAAGTAGCGGACACTGGATTGGACTTTCTGCAATCCGGATTTTTATTGTTTGTTCCCAATGTTTTTTGTCTGTTCTGTGTACGTTTATGATTGTTGTTTTGAGATCTGAGACCACTTTGGGTGGGATGGTCCTTCTTTCTGTGTGCAAATGTTTCTCTCGCCCGCAGCAGATTGCACAAGAAAATCTCATAAGAAGATGAGCTAGTTGTGAACAAAGCCAAGAGTTAAATTCTTTTGTTCCCTCTTAACCCCATTTTGAAAAATGTTGGTGGCCTTAATGGGACAGGAAAAATCGCTTCTCGAAATCACAGGTGAAGCCAACCTCACCGCAGAGCTTGGTGACCACTTAACTCGCTCACTTTAGTGGAGATTGAGCCTAACTGTTGATTTTTATTGCTTTTTGAATAAAGATTACAAAACGTTACGAACGAACTCTTGGCATGAGCTCAGCTATATTACCTGAACTGTTTTGTTCTATTGTCAGCTATCACTTTTCAAAAGTGATACAGAGTGCAGAAAAGGAATATCTTATTTTGTCTGTATTTTTGCTAAAAGAAAAATGCCACGTCTATGAACCACAATAGTTATTGCATACCATGTCCACAGTTTTGCATGGCCTTGGTTTTTTTTTTTAAAGTCAGAGTTGCTAGGCTATTACGATGTCATCTGACATTAAAATCAGATGTTAATCAAGTTCATTGTACTTTATTACCAGAAAGTGGGAATTCAAATCTAGCATCTACTTTGGGGTGCAAAAATCAAAAAAGTTGGGGAAACATAACGAACGATACATGGCACTTTATTTGAAAACTAGTAATGAGAATTGTAGAATTTGGCAGACACCTGCCATTTTCTGTATGTTTATTCAAACAATATAGTAAAATGTACATAATTCAGAAATAAGTATTTTGGATCTTATAGGAGCCCAGAGCAGTTCTGGTGAGCCTGCTTAGCTTCAATCACATGTCTGCAAGACCCAGGAGGGAAAAAAAAAGATGCCATTGTTTTCGTGAATCAATCATTAGCATAATTTGCTTGAGGCAGCTCTTAAAAGCATCCTTGCCCTGAAGTACGAAAAGATGTGTATGCATTGTTTAACGGGCAACTGACAGGTGCTGCGTTCACACAGGAGCCAAAGCACTTCTTTAAAAGAATTTTCAAAGCATAAAGATCCCTCATAAACGCTGGAAGAATGCACAGACTTTGGAATAAAGGGCGAGCAGACATTTATCCTCCTTTAACGGACCATCTAATTCCGCTGTCTGCATACATCCTATTGTTGTGGTCTGCCAGTGACCTGCGGAGCTGGCAGCAGAATCGGACAGTGGGGAGGTTGGGGAGGAACATGGGCCAGTCCTGAAGTCTGGGAAAGGCTCGGACAAGGGCTCTGCGTCGGAGGCAGAGAGAGGGCCAGGGCCATCTGTGCTGCCTCCGGAGCCTCCAGAGTCAGACAGCAGCGAGGCAGAGGAATAGGCTCCCCTTGTCCCCAGTGTGCGCATGCGCAGATGCCAGAAAGCAAGAACAGTTAAGACAGAAGGGACGACTCGGAAGTAAGCCTTGGAGGTGATTGGCCCCTCTCGTAGGACATAAAGGAGGAGCAAAGACACGTGAGTCTTTGCAGGAAGCAACTTGGTTCATGCTGGTCAGTTTACCTTCTGAAGCTCCGTTTTGACTTTTTGCTCCGTGAAGCTTTGCCAAGTTAATTGCCAGTTAAGTCTTTGACAGCGTTTCAAGGAAGATAAAGGTGGGTGCTTATCAGCCTTATCCCGAAGGACTGTGGCAGCCTACTGTAGGACTCTTTACAACTATTTGGGACTCATTATGGGCTGTGAATGAACATCATTCACAGCCTTTGAAATAAAAAGAGGGTTTTGGGGACTAAGCACGTGCTTTTTACTGTATCGGGAAGCCTAGGTCAGAACACCTATATAGAACATCAGGGTATCTTAAGGTTCACAAAAGGTAAACCAATTTGCAGAAGTTGGGATTTTTCTTGCTTGAGATTCAGAAGAGGTATAGGATCTCCTGCTTGAGCAGTGGGCTGGACTAGAAGATCTCTGAGGCCCCTCCCAGCAATGTTCTAATTCGCATTAATTCAAGTTCTGCCCCGATAGCCATGAGGGTCAACTTAGTTTCTCCTTTTCAAGCTTTTGTAGGCCACTGTTTTTTTGTCTGGTTGACTGGCTCGCTCTTCTGCTCATCAACCAGCATTTCCTTCTTGGCTGGATATTTTTCTCACTGGATTTTAAACCCTCCAGGTAGCAACATGTTCTTGTGTAATGAATACTTGGGATGATCTAAAGACAGTGTAAGACACCCTGACAGATGTACTAAACAGCTTGCAGTAAATACACCAGTCAGTGATCCTGTAAATAGGAAACACAATCCTCTGCTGTAACTAACTTTTCCATTAATTCTGCCTCTTGATGCTGAGGTTATTCCTCATATATTTAATATATCTTGCCGTTCATTCAGGTACTTCATTCATTCACACACTATTTCTCCCCATAGTCTAGGTACTTTTTAAACTAAATCTGCAGTGAATTTCAGCAATGTGAAATTGTCTGTCTGTCTTTATACCTACCTAACTACCTATCTTAGTTTGTTTTCTGGGCATCTTTGTGATTTCACAGAAATTTTTCAGCATTGCCTATCTGAATATTTTTTTTCATTACTGGCTATTTTACTTCATTGCTCTGGGCTTTTAATCCTAAGAGTATTTGCTCAAGAGGGCCACAGCAGAGTTGGCTGCCCCTCACAGAAATGCTAGGATTACAACTCAAATTCTCAAAACACACACACACACACACACACACACACACACGGTTGAATGGATACCTTCAATTCTGGAAACCATTCATTTCAGAAAGAACACCGGTTTTCCTGCCCATCCAAAATATTCCCTCTCGGAATCAAAGTTCAAGGTTGCAAATGTTTGCTCTACTAAGACTGGCCAGTGCTTAAAACCACCTATGTTTTCTCCAGTCATGTATTTTCCTATCAGTTCCCTTTGGAAGCACATTGCATTAGCCTACTCCAATAATAACAGAGATCTCACTCACCAATTTACTAAGTAAACTACACTTGGCTAGATTCCCACAATGTGCCCAGGCATAAAGCGAAGCTTCTTCTCCGGTAACACTGTACTACTAACTAGGGCATACAAAACCTTTGCCAGACCAATCCTCCAATACAGCTCGTCTGCCTGGAACCCACGCTGTATATCGGACATTAATACAATTGAACGGGTCCAGAGGTATTTCACGAGAAGAGTCCTCCACTCCTCTCTGCTCACAATAGAAACGGTTTGACCTAAGCTTAGTACACAAAATTGTCTGCTATGACATCTTACCTGTCAACGACTTCTTCAACTTCAACCAATAATACCTGGGAAAACAATAGATACAAACTGAAGGTAAACTGCTTCCAACTCAATTGCAGAAAATACGACTTCAGCAACAGAGTGGCCAACGCCTGGAATGCTCTACCCGACTCTGTTGATACAACCTCAAACCCCCAAAACTTTAACCTCGAACTGTCTACCGTGGACCTCACCCCATTCCTAAGGGGTCCAGAAAAGGGGGCGTGCATAAGCGCACCAGCGTGCCTACCGGCCGTCTTACTGTCCCCATTTATTTGTATTTACTTCCTTGGTTCATGTTTTTGTCCCGTGACCCGTCAAAACCGCGTTCCACAAAAGCGCGGTCGACGAAAGCGCGTATGTGACGTCATCGCAGCGCGACGAAAAAGATCGAAAAATTGAAATAAAAATTAAATTACAGCAAGCCGATTCACATAAAGGTAAGGGTTAGGGTTAGGGTTAGGGTTAGGGTTGTGATGACGTCACATACGCGCTTTCGTCGACCGCGCTTTTGTCTACCGCGGTTTTGTGGTGGAACCTTATGTTCATGCCTATATTTGTTATCTTGTACATGTTTGACAAACAAACAAACAAAATAATCTGTATTTACTGGTCAAGAGTTGACCAAGGCACAACCAAACCCCATGGTAGTTTATTTCAGTGTATAAGCCCAACAAGTGATCACTCCCAGATAGACACACACAAGCCTTGCTCCCTGCAAACCGTTGCCATTTCAAATAAATCAGTATCCATACTAGAAATGGGTGGCTCTTCTCAATTCCAAGGGAGGTCGGACTAGAAGACCTCCAAGGCCCCTTCCAAGCTCTATTCTGATTGGCTATTTCTTTCCCGGCCCTCACCTGCCAGCAGGAGAAGCGGGCGGGGCGCCGCCAGGTAAATATCCCGGGCGCTCAAGCGGCAGCAGCAGCAGCAGCTCCGCCCCGCCGCGGGTCACCTGTGCGCGCAAAAGGGCGATCCAGGAAGGCGAAAGGGAAGCAGAGCGAGCGCGCCCGCGCGCGACCCACTTCAATCGGGCGAGAGAGAGAGGAGGAGAAAAGAAGGAGAAAAAGAAAAGAAGAAGACAGAAAGAAGAGAAGAAACTTCCCCCAGGGCGAGCACCGGATGTGCCTGGATCAGCCCCCGTCTGGGTTTTCCCCCTTGGCTTTGTAGGGCAGACCGAAAGTTGCGTCTGGAAGCGAGACAAAAGTTGGAGAGAACTTTGCTCCCGTCGTCGGCAGTTCGACTTTTTTTCCCCTTTCCTTTTTTTTCCTTTTCTTTTGGGGAATTCTTGACTCTCTCTTCCCGCATCATCGCTCGCTCCCTTCCCCAACATCCCCCTCCCCACTCAACGCCCTCAACGCCCCCCCCCCTCCACGCCAAAGCGATTAATCGATACATGAAGGCTCCCCTCTCCTAACGCGAAGGAAAGATGAATATCTATCGCCCACCTTCGGGGGCCAAAACGAAGGTCTCCGGCCTGAAATACAGCAGCAAGACCGAGGTGAGCGCTTTACTTTTCCCTTTTCATGGGGAGGAGGCGAAGGGTGGCTTTGAAACAAAACAAAAAAAAAGATATCTGGATTTTTAAAAGGATTATTAATTTTTTGTTGTTCCAACCACGGAGCGATCTGGTGAAGAGTTTGGAAAGCGAAGGCGGCGATGCCGGAATAGTGATGGAATGGATCCTACCCAAGTTTTTCGTCTCTTTTTGTTTTCCCTGCCGCCTCTTTGTTAGGCTCCGAACGGGGGGGGGGGTCTCTCGAGGGGGATCCGAGCATGGGAGGGGGACTCTCAGGGGGGTCTCGCTCAGCCTTGGTCTCCATCTGGCGCTTGGAGAGGCTTCATTCCAGAGAAATTTAGGCTTTGAGTGGAAGAGAAAGGAGGCTGGGAGGAAGGAAAGAGGAAAAAAAAAAAGAAAAGAAATGCGATCCGGGAACTGAGCTGCACAGGTGTGTTCAGCTGGTCATCTAGAGCAGGAAGGTGTGCAAAGGTGAAACAGGGCCTCTTGGTGGAGAAAGGTGGGGAACTCGAAAGCACAGGAGACCAGATCCCTGTGATCTCTGATCCAAGATCAGCAGAGGAAGAGGAGGAATTAAAAACAGCTAATAACCGTAGACTTACAACAGCTCATTTAGCGACCATCCAAAGGGACCCCAGGACTGAAAAAATGTGTTTTTTTCACACTTTCGACGGGTGTGGCTCCCCCAGGATCAAAATGCAGAGAGGGTTGGCTCACTGGCAGTTGCAGTCTCTTGGGGTGACGTGATCACTTTCTGACCAGCAAAATCAACCGGGAAGCCAGGTTCACCGAACAGCCACGTCTACTAAGGGGGAAATCTGCAGTGATTCGCTTAACAACCGTGGCAAGAAAGGCCGTAAAATTGGGGCAAGAAGACTCGCTTCGCAACTGTCTCGGTTAGCAACAGAAATTTGTGGCTTGGTCGAGACTGTCATGTTAAGAGCTAAAAAGAGAGATAAAATAAACCAAGTTTTAAAAAAACTAATAATATATAAGGGTTTTTTTGTATTATCCTTAAATGGATTTAGTTGGTCATATATTATTATTTTTATCTTTGTGTGCGTGTTACTTATCCCTTTATACATTTTATTTGTCTCTCTGTGTATCTGTGTACCTGTGGTGTGTATGTGTACGCACACAAACACATACACACACAAAATGAAATTTATAAAGGGCTAAGTAACACAAGTTACTTATCCCTTTATATATTTTATTTGTCTCTCTCTCTGTGCATGTGCTTACACATTCACACGCAGGTACATAGACACACAGACATACACACAAAAAAATAAAATTTATAACACACAAAGATTTAAAAAAAATAATATATGGCGAACTAAATCCATTTAAGAATAATGCAAAAGACTCTTGACTAATAAATCCAATACTCATTCAGGCTAGTTTGAGGCCTGGGCCATCATCTGATGGATTGACAGCGGATTCTTTGAAAAGAAAGGTAGGAAAATCGAATTGACTGCGGTATACGAATGATAAGATTTCTGGAGGCAGAGGGATGGCCTACATTTGCTGAAGCAGAACTCAGAAGGGTGGGAACTGTGCTACCTTGGCGTTTCTCAAGGTTTTCCAGTGAAAGTATTGATGGTGACCTAAAATACTCAGAAATTGAGCAATGATGATGGCGATGATTGATGGTTAAAGTCGTAGTTGCCACTGCAGCAGAAGACACACACACACAAAAGTCATCCTGAAACTGAAAATAATTTTGAGCTCTGAAATTTGTTTTGGAAGTTAGAGTTGTGTTGCTGTATGAGCAGGGCGAAGGAAGTCTGCTTCTTGGATATTTCCAGAGTTGTTTCATTTAAAGGTGGGATTGGTTTGACTTTGAAGAGGTGGACATTGGCTACAGATCATTTAGACATCCTGTTAGGGGAACGCAGAATCTTTTTATTTTTTTTCTGTAAATGCAAATTTTCTACTAGGCTGCCACCTTATTCCTCTTTTAACACCCTCAGTGGAGAAAGATTTTAGGACTGTTGTCCCCATTTCAGAACAGAGATAATCCTATGGACTGGGGTGGACAAATTTCAGCTTTGAGTTTCCTCTTCTTAGAGATTTACCAAAATATAAGTTCATGTGTCTTCTGCTGGGAGTGATGTAAGGCATTTTCCTTTTTAAAAGCCTCCTTTTGATTGGCTAAGGGTAGGGTAAATTAAAGGGACTCGGTGGCTCAGTGGCTAAAATGCTGAGCTTGTTGATCAGAAAGACCAGCAGTTTGGCAGTTCGAATCCCTAGCATCGCGTAACGGAGTGAGCTCCCGTTACTTGTCCCAGCTTCTGCCAACCTAGCAGTTCGAAAGCACCTAAAATGCAGGTAGAAAAATAGGAACCACTTTTGGTGGGAAGGTAACAGCGTTCTGTGCACCTTCGGCATTTAGTCATGCTGGCTACATGACCACGGAGATGTCTTCGGACAGCGCTGGCTCTTTGGCTTTGAAACAGAGATGAGCACCACCCCCTAGAATCGGGAACGACTAGCACATATGTGCGAGGAGAACCTTTACCTTAGGTAAACTAAGGTGGATTTATGGATTGCTAATTTATGGATTGCGTTGACTCTCTGGGATGGGGCAGATTAAGTATCCATGTAAATGAAGTTGGTGATATTACAAAGGATTTGAGATGCAATTTGGATCCTTTTTTCAGCATCTTTGGTGATGTTGCTGTTCATTCTTCTCTGATCTATTGACTGAACATTATAGGAGTTGAGGTCTTATTTATCTGGCAGGAAGGCTGCCATAAATAGTTTTAAGGATCTGTTTTGATTGGATCAGATTAGTACTTGAATGAGAAACCAGGAGAAGACCTCAAGATTCTGGGTTGGACTGAGAAGTTAAATGTCTTTCTTACTTGGTTTCTCTTAGTCATATGATCAACATTCAGTAATGTACCCTAGCAGGAAGATAAGATGAAACTAAATGCTTAGGAAATAAAGCAAGATTTATATTCAAACATTAGGAGTTTCCTTTGGTTGAAGGCCAAAAATCTGAAGAACTCTTGCAGCATCATTTCAGACTAATTGTTGTTGTTAGTTGCGAAGTCGTGTCCGGCCCATCATGACCCCATGGACAACGTTCCTCCAGGCCTTCCTGTCCTCTACCATCCTCTGGAGTCCATTTAAGCTCACATTTAAGCCTACTGCTTTAGTGACTCCATCCAGCCACCTCATTCTCTGCCGTCCCCTTCTTCTTTTGACCTCAATGTTTCCCAGCATGAGGCTCTTCTCCAGGGAGTCCTTCCTTCTCATTAGGTGGCCAAAGTCTTTGAGTTTCCTCTTCAGGATCTGGCTTTCTAAAGAGCAGTCAGGGTTGATCTCCTCTAGGACTGACCGGCTATTACATTGTATTAAAAAGCTTTCGTGATCTACGGCTCACTTCATCTGGTGCACCGAGCAGTTCCATGGATAGAGGATTTAAATTAGGATAAGGGTAGAGGTAATACAGATGCATTTTACATGTGAGACAGATTATTAATAACCCGACCAACTGTTGATATGAAAATGAATTGTAAAACATTGAGAGTTTGAGAGAAGCTCTTAGTTAGAGTTGCTTGGGATGGGAAAAAACAGCAACCATCTCTGTGTTTTTCTCCAGTGGGACCAGTCTATCAGGGCAGCCTGGTCTACCCAAAAATGGGATGGAGCATACTGCCTCCGTTTCCCCCTTTCAGCCCCAATCCAGGAGCCTTTGCAGACAGTCGCTTTCACGACAAACTAATTTTGTGTTAAATTTATGTTTTTACAAACAAAGAAATAAAGGGAGGCTAGTATAGATCTATTTCAATCAATTTAGATAGATCTATACTAGTCTCCAGGGGATGTGGTGGCTCAGTGGCTACGACGCTGAGCTTGTCAATCAAAAAGTCGGCAGTTCGGCAGTTGGAATCCCTAGCGCTGCGTAACGGAGTGAGCTCCCATTACTTGTCCCAGCTTCTGCCAACCTAGCAGTTTGAAAGCATGTACAAATGCAAGTAGAAAAATAGGGACCACCTTTGGTGGAAAGTTACAGCATTCTGTGTGCCTTTGGCATTTAGTCATGCCAGCCACATGACCATGGAGATGTCTTCAGACAGCACTAGCTCTTCAGTTCTGAAGTGGAGATGAGCACTGACCCCTAGAGTCAGGAACAACTAGCACATATGTGCGAGGGGAATCTTTACTGTTATACTACTGTTATATTATTTCTTTGTCGGTAGAAACATAATAGCAATAGCAGTTAGACTTATATACCGCTTCATAGGGCTTTCAGCCCTCTCTGAGCGGTTTACAGAGTCAGCATATCGCCCCCACAGTCTGGGTCCTCATTTTATCCACCTCGGAAGGATGAAAGGCTGAGTCAACCCTAAGCCGGTGAGATTTGAACCACCGAACTGCAGTTAGCAGTCAGCTGAAGGGGCCTGTAGTACTGCACTCTAACCACTGCACCACCTCGGCTCTTAAATTTAACCATCTGTGTGTTTAGTAACAAGACTAGATTTAATCTTATGGTAGTGAGTTCTTCTCACCAATGCATTCAAATAAAGAATGCTTCAATCTTCCACGATCAAATGGAAAACTTACCTTCTTTTTCCCCATCCTGAAAAAATCTCCTCCTAAAATTCTTAGTAATTAGTAACTTGTCTGGGATCAGAGACTTAACAGGATCTAGTTAGGTTCATGTCTGAATGGGAGGTTACCCTAAAATCCCCAGGCTGTAGGCTAAGCGGAGAAGATGATAGAACATCTTAGAAGACACAACGACAAGTCATTTCCTTGTTACAAGAAAACAACATGGATGCACAGTGAAGATACCAGGAGCTGAGTTCAAGATGCTACAGATAGACCTGATCTGAGAAGTGCGCTGAATGTTGATCCCAAGATGTGGATTTTTTTTCTTCTTCCCTCTTTGGTGTTGCTCAAAAAATGAACCGTTTGCCTTTTGTTAAGAAGGTTCATTGTTCATTAAAAGCAGATTTTCCAGTTGGAGTAGTAGAGTGGAAGTTGAACATTTGTTCCTCGGTGGGCGAGGCTAGCCAAGACTTCCTTTACAAGAAAAATGTAGGTTTCCCTTAATTACCACGAATCGCATTTCACAATTTTTAACAGCTCGTTAAAAAGTGGCCGGGAGATGTAGCATGCAAAACAAACCTCTCAATTGGTGGGCTTCAACCCCAGGGCTTAAAGACAGGAAGAGCTGGGTCTAGTTTGCAATGTTCTCTAGCTGTTCGTGTTGACCCAAATTTTCTTCATACCTTCTTAATTTCATCTGTTGGGAAGAACTTGTCTTTGGGGAACAAGGAAGTTTGCTTGGCAGCATACATACAGTAGTGGCCAAAATTGTGGAAGCCTTTTTTTGGGGTGTGTGTGTGTATCTTTGAGGTTTGATGGCTAATAACACACTTTTTTTTTGAGTAGTACCATAAAATTATATGTTATATCAATGGAAAGATAATTTAATCAAGAATGTAATGCAATGAAGTTTGTTCAATTATCTGTATTCTATGAAAAGTTATAGGTCGGAAGCGACCAAGCAATAAAACTCAGTTAATAGAAGCAATCATTCAATCTTGGTTTCACATGACAAGAGTTGCAGAACTAAAAGGCTTGGTTCACTCCATGGGAAGACCTTGTAAGGCCATAATTCATGCTAAAGGATACCCAACTAGGTATTAACTGACATGGTGATATAATTTTTGTACACCTCATTTTTTCCATGGTGATAATTTTTGTATATCTTGTTTTTTTCTATGTGTTTCGCTTTTCTTCTTCATAACTGCTATTCTAATAGCAAATCCTTCATAAAAGTTATTGCATTATATTCTTTTTTTTTAAAAAAAACATATTTTTTAATTTCCATTTTCACAACATACAATCACATGTATACTATACATAACCAGTATCATATAGCAACAAATAATGATCACATCAGTTCCTCTTGTCATCAACACCCCCCCCCAAAAATAAAAACTCATTATTAGCTCTTCTGCTCTCCATACACCTCCCTCTTCTACCTCTCTCCTACTTTTTATCTTCCCTCCATCATCCCTTCCCACTCTACTTCCCCTTCTCCTCTCCCTCTCCTCTCCCTACATTCCACTCCTCCCTATCCTCATCCTCCCCCCTCACCCTCTCTCCTATCCCTCTCTTCCCATCTCCCCTCTGTTTCCCACTCTTCCTCTCATTGGTGTATTTCCGCTTCTGAGCAAACTCCAATCTATGTTGATAGCATTTATACTTCACATTACATTCTTGAGTTAAATTATCTTCCATTGATATAAAATGTTATGGTACTACTCTAAAAAAGTGGTGTTATTAGCCGTCAAATCTCAAAAATACACTTTCCCCCCCAAAAGGTTTCCACAATTTTGGCCGCTACTGTAAATGGTTTACTGTTGTCTTCTCCTGAGAGATAGGCTGCTGAGTCTTCCTATTGTTGTGTCAGGCTAGGACTAACTGGTTTGAACCCTGTTTTGTTTCCAAGCCCAGTAGAGTTTGTCAGGTATTATCACCTGCTGAGATACAAAAAGCCATCTCGGAACTCTTAGATTAGATTGTTGTTCCTATCTGATCTTGTGGATTCGTGATGAATTAGCCGTTATCTATGCAGGCTGGAAATCCTGTGGAAAGTTATCCCAACTCCTCTAGTTTCCAACCATTTCTCTACATGGCTGCCATGAAATAATGCAGATCAAGAAATGCCATGAAATGATAATGGAAGGGTTTTGGTTTTTTTTTTTTTTTAAAAAGAGAGGTTACTTTGATTCTACAAGTAACAGGGAAAGCAAGAACTTTTTTGTCCTAAAATGTTATTTTTGCATAAAAGGTAGTCTCTAATCTATACCGTTATACATAGTCCTTGTATAGAGTCTGTATAGTCATTATATATAGTCCTTTTTCTTATGATAACAAGTTCCTATGAACATTAGTTCAAATGCTATTTCCTTCCTCCCTCCCCTCCCTCCCTTCCTCCCACTCCTTTCCCTCCTTCTTCTCCCTCTCCTTCCTTCCCCTTCCATCCCTCCTTTCTCTTCCTCTCTCCCTCCCTCCTCTCTCCCTTTCTCTCACTCTCCTTCTCTTTTTCCTTCCTTCCTCCCTTCCTTCCTTCCTTTCCCCAATACAAGAAAGACCTTTCCCTCTCATAATTATGAGATTGCTACCAACAACTTTTGTTTGCCACCCAGAGATGGGTTTCAACAGGTTCGCGGCGGTCCCCGCGGACCGGTTGGTTAGTGAACCCGGAAGTAAGTAACTTCCGGGAATGCTGAAGGCCCCCACCCGCCCGCCCGTGCTCCTTACCAGTCTTTGAAGGCTTCTGCGCTTCCACGCAGGCGCATGGCACATACAGCGCCTGCGCGATTCTCCGCGAGCAGCTGGAGCATTGCGCAGGCGCTAAGACACATGCGTGAACTGCGCACATGCATGAGGACGCCCCCCAGCCCCGTTCCAACCGTACCAGTTGGAATGGGATGAGCAACCCACCACTGTTGCCATCCAAAATAAACAGCAAGAGAATACTAAAGGAAGCTTGCACTAGTAATTTAATCGAAGTGATTTGCACCTATGTGTGTTTTGTCAGATGTTAGTCCTGTGTTGTATGTGCTCAGACCTAAGAACCATGTGTAGTACTGATCTTCGTTCTCTTCTTAAAAGGATATAAATCTTTCTCTTTAAACAGATCCTTTCCTTTGTTTCTCTTTCATTCCTGACCTCTATAATCATTTGTTTAGTCTATCTTGACAAGAGCAATGAGGGAATTAGCTTGTATATCTCTGCAGCCTGATTTATAGGATGCATGTTTACATGGATATGTTTGAGATTTGCTAAAGCCAGGAAACCATTAACTTGATTTACTCTGTTAGAAGAATGTTTTTTAAATGGACTATTTTGGGGAAAGGTTTACAGTTCACGTAACTGGATCTGAGAGGGGGGCTTGACTTATGTTGAAAAACCAAGCCAACTCAGAACACTCTTATGATGATGAGCAGAGATGGGAAAAAAAGTCTTGGGAAATTTCTCTTCTTTTACGAAAGATGAAAAGGATTAATTCGTAGCAGTGTCTAACTAATTTCTACTTTGTTTCCCCCCCCCCCTTAAAATGTTTTTATTTTCCATTTTTCATTTTCATACGGTCACATATATACTGTACATAACCGGGGCCATATAACATTAAACAATAATCACAGCAATTCCTCTTGTCAACAATACTCCCAGAATATAAATAAAATAAAACTCAAACTCAAACTCAACTAGAAACCCAATATACCTCTTCCACCCTCCATACAACCTCTTTCTTCCGCCCCCCTCCAACTTACTATTTTCACTCCATCATTCCCTTCTACCCTACTTCCCCTCCCCCTCTACCACTCCTCTCTCCCGGTCCACTCCCTCCCTTCCTTCCCACTCTCCCTCCCATCCTCTCTCCCGCCCTCTCCTACCCCTCTTTCTTCTATCCCACTCCTCCTCCCCTTGGTGTATTTCTACTATATGTCAATGTATTCAGCTTGTCCTATTTTTTACAGAGAAATTAAAGAGAAACAGTATACATGTGAAATCGCATTACATTGATATCTAACACATGGTATATATCCCCGCCTCCCTACCCTCCCCCCTAACACCCCACCTCCCCCCCCCCCGACTTCCCAGAGCCCGTACACGGTATAGATTTTTAACAAACACAGTCTAAAATATATTGAGACAAAAAAAAGTAAAAAAAAGAGGTTAATAACATCTCTACATTGATCTTAGCTTCTTCCTGTTACACTAACTTTGAACAGTTTAACCTCATTCTGATCTTAAGCGTATACTATCTGGAATTTCTTAGTCCGTATTTGTTTTGTATATAGTCAATCCATTTTTTCCAGTCTCGTTTATATCTCTCATTTGAATGATCTTTAAGATATGCTGATATTTTAGCCATATTTACCTTTTCTACTTTGGTAGGGATGCCTTGGGCATTTTATTTTTTATTTTATTTTTTGCCAATTTCCATTTAGAATCCTTAATACTAAAGCTTATGACCGAAACTGTCAAACTATCCCATGGAAGAATGAAAAAAAAAATGTGGTAAGGACTTTAATCTGAAAGATTAAGATTAAGGGTCTCTTATCGCTTTCAGAAATCAGAATACACCACAATAAACTATCACTAGACAAGAATTGGGTTAGAAAACATCTTTGTCAGAGGAGCTCTGCCACTTGCAAATTGCAAAAGTGTTTTTCAACTTGAATGATGTCTTCTCAAGAACGTGTCTCCATATTTATTGATAGGATTTGTATTTTGCCTCCTAAGCAAAATCACCCCTGGCTGCAATCCAGTATCCCATCGTCAGATATATGATTCGCCCTTTTTCTTTTATGAAAAAAGGGTTCTTATTGAGGAAAAGATTCCAACTTAAAAGTATGGAGATTTGGGCAGTAAAGAACATCTAGTATGAAGCATTTGGATTGCAGGACCTTTGTTCCAGCAACTATTCATTATATGTTTTAGGGGGCTGGAGGCTAAAAGATATGAAGAACGGTTGCTGGAACTGGGTATGTCTCGTTAATGAAAGAAGGACTAAGGGAGACATGATAGCAGTCTTCCAATATCTCAGGGGCTGCCACAAAGAAGAGGGAGTCAAGCTATCCTCCAAAGCACCAGAAGGCAGGAGAAGCAATGGGTGGAAACTAATCAAGGAGAGAAGCAACCTAGAACTAAGGAGAATTTTCCTGACATTTAGAACAATAATCAGTGAAATGACTTGCCTCCAGAAGTTGTGGATACTCCAAAATTGGAAGTTTTAAAGAACAGATTGGACAATCATTTTTCTGAAATGGTATAGGGTTTCTTGGAGTAGGGAGTTGGACTAGAAGACCTCCAAGGTCCGATCCAACTCTGTTATTCTAATTCTAATTCTAATCTTACAACATCAAAATACTAACCAGGAAGAGAAGAGAGGAGTTGGGCACCGAGGGAGCTAACCAGCATGGTCTTTACTGAAAATATGGTGAGTTCTTGCACTGGGTTTTTCTCTATGTTGTGTCTTCCTGTTTCCTGGAAGAGGAGACCTACACTCCTTTAGTGGTGGCTGAACAGCAGTTCTCTGCAGCCCCAAACAGAGATCATGAGAGGAGGTTTTCTCCATTCAAATTCTCCATCAATCTCCTAGAAATTAGACCAGTGTTTCACAACTTCAGGAACTTTAAGTTGCATGGACTTCCACTCCCAGAATTCTGTCTGTCTATCTGGGGAATGCTGGGTAAAATTCTGGGAGTGGAAGTCCATGCAACTTAAAGTTGCGGACATTGCAAAACCCAAGGTTAGATTGAGAGAGCAATAGCAATGGCAATAGCAGTTAGACTTATATACCGCTTCATAGGGCTTTCAGCCCTCTCTAAGCGGTTTACAGAGTCAGCATATTGCCCCCACAGTCTGGGTCCTCATTTCACCCACCTCGGAAGGATGGAAGGCTGAGTCAACCTTTGAGCCGGTGAGATTAGAACCGCTGAACTGCAGATAACAGTCAGCTGAAGTGGCTTGCAGTACTGCACCCTAACCACTGCGCCACCTCGGCTCCTTACAATACCACTTAGACCAGTGGTTCTCAACCTTCCTAATGCTGAGACCCTTTAATACACTTCCTCATGTTGTGGTGACCCCCAACCATAAAATTGTTTTTTGTTTTCCATATTTTTTTCAAAAATATGTGTTTTCCGATGGTCTTAGGCGACCCCTGTGAAAGGGTCGTTCGACCCCCCAAAGGGGTCCCGACCCACAGGTTGAGAACCACTGACTTAGACTTATATACCGCTTCATAGTGCTTTCCAGCCCTCTCTAACGGTTTGCAGGTAATCCTTGACTTACGAACACTATTGAGCCCAAAATTTCTCTTTGTTAAGTGAAACATTTGTTAAGTGAGTTTTCTCCCATTTTATGACCTTTCTTACCGCAGTTGCTAAGTGAATCACTGCAGTGGTTAAGTTAGAAATATGGCTGTTAAGTGTGTCTGGCTTCTCCATTGATTTTGCTTGTCAAAAGGTTGCAAAATGTGATCGAAAGTTGCAGAACTTTGATTGGCCACTAAATTAACGATTGTAAATCGAGAACTACTTGTACAGAGTCAGTGATATCCCCCTAACAATCTTCATTTTACTGCCCTTGAAAAGATGGAAGGCTGAGCAGTTGGACCATAGATGCCATGAGTGAAACAAAGTTTTGAATCCAGATCTTCCAGATCCAAAATTTTAAGCAATTTAATAAATTTGTATGCCGCCCAATCCCGTAGGACTCCGGGCGGCTTACAGAAACAAGGTAAAAAGAAGAAATTAAAAATAAAGAAAGATACAATTTAAAAAAAACGCATCATATGTTCCATTTAAGTGGGGCTGGACCTTGTTCAACAGCCCCAGGCCTGCCGGAACAGCCAGGTTTTAGTGGCTTTTCGGAAGGCGAGAGGGTGGAAAGGGTCCAGATCTCTACGGGTAGATCATTCCATAGGGCCGGGAGCAACTACAGAGAAGGCCCTCCCCCAAGGAGCCGCCAGCTGGCATTGTCTAGTCGACGGCACCCGGAGAAGGCCCAACCTGTGAGATCTTATTGGTCGTTGGGAGGTAGGTGGCAGGAGGCGGTCTCTCAGATATCCAGGTCCTAAGCCATGTAGGGTTTTAAAAGTAATGACTAGCACCTTGAAGCGCGTTCGTAGACCAATAGGAAGCCAGTGCAGCTCGCGGAGGATGGGTGTAACATGGGTGTATCAAGGTACACCCGATATCGCTCGCGCGGCTGCATTCTGGACCAACTGTAGTCTCCGAACACTTTTCAGGGGCAGCCCCAAAATTCTTATCCATCATGGTGTTGTTGAGCTACCTTCATCCAAGTCATTTTTTAAATCTTACCTCCAGCTAGGAGCAGCCTAGCATATCACATCTGGAGAGCTGCAGGTAGGGGAAACCTGATCTAATTTTTTTTTAATCTGCCTCATACGGACAGCGAGAGAGAATGTAGCTCAAATCGAATTGCTCCCTATCAAATGCACACCCAGAATGTAAACAACAGATGATATAACTGACCTGTTTTCCAGTTCTCACCAACTGTGATTTTTTTTTTTTTTAAGATTGTATATCTAACTTTGACTCAGCCTTCCATCCTTCCGAGGTGGGTAAAATGAGGACATAGATTGTTGTGGGCAAGAGAGGCTGCCTCTGTAAACTGCTTAGGGAGGGCTGTAAAAGCACTGTGAAGTGGTATATAAGTGCTATTGTTAAGAGGTAAAGAAAGAAGGGAGAAAGTGGAAGGGAAAGAAGGAAGGAAGGATCGTGGTTAGAATGCACTATTGCAGACTAATTCATTGCCCACTGCCAGCAGTTCGATTCTCACTGGCTCAAGGTTGACTCAGCCTTCCATCCTTCCAAGGCAGGTAAAATGAAGACCAGTGATTGTGGGGGGCAATGGGCTGATTCTGTAAACCGCTTAGAGAGGGCTGTAAAAAGCACTGTGAAGCGGTATATATGTCTAAGGGCTATTGCTAAGAGGAAGGGAAAGAAGGAAGGACCATGGTGATGCAGTGGTGTTAGAGTGCAGTATTGCAGACTAACTCACTGCCCACTGCCAGCAGTTCGATCCTGACCGGCTTAAGCTTGATTCCACCGTCTATCCTTCCGAGGCCAAAATGAGGACCCAGATTGTTGGGGGCAAGAGGCTGACTCTGTCAACCGCTTAGAGAGGGCTCTAAAGCACTGTGAAGTGATATATAAGTCTGCTATTTGGGTATTGTGACTGCAGAGAAAAATTGGGGGAGAACCTGTTAGTATTGGTAAAGGATATGAAACTCTTACTCTGACACTGGATAATGCAAATGCTATCACTCTTAGCTTAAACCTTTCTTGCAACGTTGTGGGTTTGAATTTTGGTACCATTTATGGGTGAAAAGTGTTCTTTGCAAGTAAATTCTGTCGGTTGCTGTCTGTAATAAATAGAATCATTTTAAATGAAGCGATGAGCTTTGAAATAAAGAGGGTTCTGACTTGTAAAATGACCCTTGGGTACTGCAGTATTCCTAGACTTTTTCTTTTTTTTAAGAACTTGTAATTAAATTTCCTTATTTGCTTGATAATAAAATACCACTAAAATCTGTGGAATTTCTCTGTTAAGTAAATTGCTGTAAGGTCAGGCAAGAGGATGTGCGGGCTTTGTGTATTGGTTCCAATACAGATCTGGAAATTAGAACTTGCTGGTTCCTTCTGCTGGACCAGGATTGACTGTAAATAAATGACACATAAGATTTTTGAAGAGCACATGGAACAAAGTGAATGTGACATAGATACACTCGTCAGGAAGCAAAGAAATCAGGTTTTGATTCTTTATTGAAGGACTGTCAGGGATAAATTTAGGACTGTGGCTACGTACTGGATCAACTGGTTCTGTTCTAAATGCCATGTTGCTTTAGATGTTTTATATCTATTGACAATTGCCCAAGTCAATAAGGTAGTCATCTATGTCAGTGTGTAAGGAGCAGCAGACTGACAGAGATGGAGGGAACCTTGGAGGTCTTCTAGTCCACCCCCCTGCTCAAGCAGGAGACCCTATAGTACCATTCCAGTTTGTTTAGTCTCTTCTTGAAAGCCTCCAGTGATGGAGCACCTTCTGAAAGCAAGCCATTCCACTTCGTTAATTGTTCTCACTGTTAGGAAATGTCTCCTTAGATCTAGGTCGTTTTTCCTCTTGATTAGTTTCCATCCATTGCTTCTTATCTTGCCTTCTAATGCTTTGGAAAATAGCTTGAGCCCTTCCCCTCTGAAGCAACCCCTGAGATATCGGAAGACTGCTATCATGTCACCTCTAGTCCTTTTCACTAGACTGGACATACCCAGTTCCTACATCTGTTTTAGCCTCCAGCTCCCTAATCATCTTTGTTGCTTTTCTGAATTCTTTCCAAAATCTCTACATCTCTTTATAATATAATGACCAAAACTGGATGCAGTATTCTAAGTGTGGCCTTACTACAGCTTTAGAGAGCGGTACATGATCTTGATTCTGTCCCTCTGTTAATGCAGACTAGGATTGCATAGGATTATAAAAGAATAGAAAGTCATCAGCAGGATTAATATCTGTTTTACCAAATTAGTTTGGAAAACAGTAATAAAATAAGGGATGCAGTGGCCCAGTGGCTAAGACGCTGGGCTTGTCGATCAGAAAAGTCAGCAGTTCGGTGGTTCGAACCTCTAGCACCACGTAACCGAGTGAGCTCCTGTTACTTGTCCCACCTTCTGCCAACATAGCAGTTCGAAAGCACGTGAAAAATGCAAGTAGAAAAATAGGAACCACCTTTGGTGGGAAGGTAACAGCGTAACAGCGTTCCATATACCTTCGGCGTTTAGTCATGCCGGCCACATGACACAGAGATATCTTCGGACAGCACTGGCTCTTCGGCTATGAAATGGAGATGAGCACTGCCCCCTAGAGTTGGGAACGACTAGCACATATGTGTGAGGAGAACCTTTACATTACCTTTTAATAAAATAACCAGTGTTATTTAAAATGAGGCGAAATCAAAATGAGGATTTGAGGCACTCTTCCACCTGTCCAAGGCTTATTGTCAACGAAACCTCCACCGTTACTAGATAAGCTATCATTGACTTAGCTACAGTTACAACCGAAACTTAACAAGGGAATTCATGACAGAAATAAGACTTCCTGGTTTGAATCACTCTTTCTCATATTTTGCCTGTTTCTTGGCCAGCCCTGGTAAAGATTAACCAGCATCATCTTCCAACAATCATTTTTTTTTATGGCAGGTAATTACTTTTCAAGATTTGCAGCAAGGGAAAGGCTGCAAGGAAATGATAAAAGTCTGTGATGTGACCTTTGAGATTTGAATTGTGAGTTAGACCTTTGGGTGCTGCTGTCTTTTTCTGTGGGTGTTGTGATTTTGCCAATGTGTAAGACGGAGCATTTGTTGTTGAGATTTGGAGTTGCCAGTTGTTTGACCATTCTGACACGTATTCAAGGTCTCTTTGCATTGTCGGTGGTGTTGAACATTTCTACGTCATCAGCGAAGAGAATACAGTTGCTTATGAAATGATCACAAAGGTCATTTATGCACAGTATAAAGATTGTGGGTCCTAATGCACTACCTTGGGGAACACCTCTGTTAACAGGTGCAGGGTTTGACTACTTGTTGCCTGTTTGACAGGAACACAGCTGTCCACTTGTGCAGGGATCCGGAAATGCCATCAGATTTTAGTTTTAGAAGTAGTTTGTCATGTACCACTGAATCAAAGGCTTTGCAGAAGTCTATGTAAATTGCATCTATTGCTTTATCCTGGTCGAGTTGTGTAGTCCATATGTTTTGGCAGTGTAGAAGTTGCAGATTACAGGACAAATTTTTCCTGAAACCAAATGGTTTGTTAGAGAGGAGGTGGCTTGTCTCTAAGTGGAGGGTAATGGATTGGTTTATGATGGATTCCATGACTTTGCAGGTGTCGCAACATAAAGAAATTGTTCTGTAATTTTCAACTAGGCTGGGGTCACCCTTTTTGAAGATGGGGATGACTGTGGCTAGTGACCATATGTTTGGGTGTTTCCCTACTTTTTTTTGACACTGTTAACTTTGGAAATGTACAATGTGATCAGTTGGTTGGTCTTCAGAAGTCTTCCTGCTACAGGCTTGTAACAGCTTATCTTTTCCTTCTTCCTGCATGGTTGGACCCTAATTTTAATTGTGGTTGCCTCCTCCTTTTCTATCAGTTACTCTGGGAATTTCTACTGAGGGAGGCGTTTCACGTTTCTGCAATGAATAGATGCCATTGGGATGAGCTCATCGCAATACTCATGCTTGGATGCCCCAAGTGGTTGATGACGTACATCAAACGTCACTTCTTCATGATGAATGGATTAGACCTGAAACTGGTTTTCTCCTAAGGTTGGTTTCCCTTTTGCCCTGGTTGAACTTCTGGCTCATTTTCTTCTGTGGCTATTGTTGGAGTAAGAGTCAGACTAGGAGATCTGATGCTGACTACCTTCCCACCTGTCATTCAACCTGAAATCTCCTGCCTGCTTATGTGTCTTCCTCCTTCCTCCCTTCTCTAACTGTAAAGCAACTGCATCTTTGAACAAGAAGGCCCAAGATTGCGTTTTGTGGCATATTATTGTTTTCTGCAGCTAGCAGAGGCTGCGGTAGGTTTGTTTCAAATCAGCGATTCAAATCTCACCGGCTCAGGGTTGACTCAGCCTTCCATCCTTCCGAGGTGAGTAAAATGAGGACCCAGATTGTGGGGGCAATATGCTGACTCTGTAAACCGCTTAGAGAGGGCTGAAAGCCCTATGAAGAGGTATATAAGTCTAACTGCTATTGCTATTGCTATAAAAAAGTAAAGGTTCCTCTCCCGACTCTAGGGGGTGGTGCTCATCTCCGTTTCAAAGCCAAAGAGCCAGTGCTGTCCGAAGACATCTCCGTGGTCATGTGGCCGGCATGACTAAACACCGAAGGCGCACGGAACGCTGTTACCTTCGTTATTTTTCTACTTGCATTTTTACATGCTTTCGAACTTCTAGGTTGGCAGAAGCTGGGACAAGTAACGGGAGCTCACTCTGTTATGCAGCACTAGGGATTCAAACTGCCAAACTTCTGACCTTTCTGATCAACAAGCTCAGTGTTCTAGCCACTGAGCCACTGCATCCCGCAAAAAAACCTTCACATACAAAACAAAAACTAATAAAAGAGTATAATCATATAATAAATTAATAAAATAATATAATCACCACACACCCTGGCGACAACGCATCACATGAGCCATTTAATGGGCTCCATCTTGCTCTGCGTTCCCCAGTTCCCTGGCAGAACCAGTGCCTTCTGGAAGAGTGGTCAAGTGGGGGGGGGCATCTAATCTTCAAGGAAATAATGTTCCAGAGAGAGGGAGCCACCATAGAGAAGGCCCTTCTTCTGGGTCCCACCAGGTGTATCTCCCTAAGGGATGGGACCCGCAACATTCCCTGTCTTCCCGCTCTAATGGGTTGGCAGCCCCTGAAGAGCATTCGGAGGCTTCAGCTTGTCCAGAATGCAGCCGTGCAAGTGATCGTGGGTGCGCCCCGGTACACCCACATTACACCTATCCGTGAGCTGCACTGGCTACCTATCAGCCTCCGGATACGCTTCAAGGTGCTAGTCGCAACTTATAAAGCCCTTCATGGTATTGGACCTGGGTACTTGAGAGACCACCTGCTGCCAATTACCTCCCAAAGACCTATTAGATCCCACAGACTAGGCCTCCTCCAAATTCCATCTGCCGGCCAATGTCGATTGGCGACCACTCAGAGGAGGGCCTTCTCTGTGGCTGCTCTGGCCCTCTGGAACGAGCTCCCCGTGGAGATCCGGACCCTCACCACCCTTCAGGCTTTCCGCAAAGCCGTTAAAACTGGCTGTTCCGGCAGGCCTGGGGCTGATGAGTTCCCATCCCCGCTCGAATTGTGTGGCTGTTGATTGTTTTTAAATTGTTTTTGTATTTTGTTGCTTGTCCTTTGTTTTTTGTTTTGTACTATTCCCCCCCTCTCCTTGGTTTGTTAGCCGCCCTGAGTCTCTTCAGGAATAGGGCGGCATACAAGTGAAATAAACCTTTGAAACCTTTGGGTAGATGTGACTGGCAAGAGATCGTACCTCAGTTAACTTGGTCCCAAGCCATGAAGGGCTTTAAAGATGAGGGAAGCAAATCGGCAGTTTGTGGATGAATCTGTTAAGGTTTCTCCGACTAAGACATCCCTTACACTCGTCAAAGGGACATTTTTCACTGCACGTGTTTGCCATTATTATTTGCCTACACCGGTTTATAGATTGGTTGTAACAGTATTTAATTGTGTATCCTTGGTTTGCAGAGGTGACTTCTCATTTATTTAACTTACTCTCCATTTCAACATGCACAGTGCGAGGTAGATGTGTGGCCTAAGGTTGACCTTTCCGACCATGGTGGTTTTATCTTTGTTGGAGAGCTGAGTGATGCTTGATGTTGCAAACTGTGTTTTGTTGACACTTTCAAGTCAAAGAGGGAAAGTGCATCACTTAAAAATAAATAATCTCAGAATTTGTGCCCAAGCTGTAATCGGTGTTGTGTTCTTCCTCTAGAATCTATTCTCAGTTAAATCCATAAATATGTTCTACCTCTCCATGACTGTCGGCGAAAAGGTAGTTTCTAGTGAGAATTCTGAAATTATATTGATGCATATGCATCAGAGATGGGTTGTTACAGGTTCGCACTGGTTCGGATGAACCAATAGTGATATTTTGGCCTCAGTCGCCTGAACTGGCAGCGACCCAGGCTGGCCACGCCCCTGAACTGCTTCCCCAGTCTCTGCTGCCATTCCTGGCAAGGTTTTTATTAGTTTTTAATTGTCTTTGCACATGCGCAGAACAATTCTCCATAGTGAGAGGGGAGGAGTATCCAGAATGGGTTGACCTTGTCCTCTCATGATTGGATTGAGTCAGATAAGCTCTTTGGGCAACGTCCCCTGGTCACCAGGTATTCCCCAGTTTACTGACTCAATCCACTCAGTGGAGGTTGCACATTCTGGATCTCCAGCAATTTACTAGGATTAAAAGAGAATTCATTTGGATCCGTCGAATCTTGCCTCCATGCATCGTGCACAGCCTCCTCCTACAGGAACGGGACTGCCACAAGCCCCCTGGGGCGGCACACTGCCCTGGCCACTGAGTGAATCCAAAGTCACTCAGTGAGGACCTTGGCCGGGAACTGTGCATGCACAAACAAAGCGGTGTGCGAAGCAAACCGGCAGCAACCCACCCCTGATGTGCATGTTTTTGTTTCTTTAGTTATGCTTTTTCATTGATGGACAACTGCATAAATCTAAGGATATAAGTGTCCGTAGAAGACCTGGTGGGGAAGCAAGTGATAACATGTATTTCAGCTTTGTGTTGTTAAAATGACAGGTTGGTATTATCGTGGCCAGAATCCTTGAGTTAAGAGATAATTGCTCATTCCATACATAGTTCGTAAAGGTGTGTTGCAACATTATTTTTTTTCTCCAATATTTTCTAGCCCGGTATTTGTGAACCTCAGCAAGTTTAAGCTGCTTGGACCTCAGCTCCCACAATTCCCCAGCCAGCAGCCATTGGGGCTGGGAAATTCTGGGAGCCGAAGTTCAAACAGCTTAAAGTTGTTGAGATTGAAAAACATAGTTCTGGACATTGATCTGATTTCTCATATCCTAATTAGAAACCGTGATTTATCTACTGTTACACTAGAGTTCAAACCACATTCTAAACTCTGTCTAGAATTTAAAATAAATACATTCTGCCTACAATTTAAATTCAGGGACGCAGTGGCTCAGTGGCTAAGGCCCTGAGTTTGTCGATCAGAAAGGTTGGCAGTTCAGCGGTTCGAATCCCTAGCACCGCGTGACGGAGTGAGCTCCTGTTACTTGTCCCAGCTTCTGCCAAACTAGCAGTCCAAAAGCAAGTAAAAAATGCAAGTAGAAAAATAGGGACCACCTTTGGTGGGAAGGTAACAGCGTTCCGTGTGCCTTCGGCATTTAGTCATGCCAGCCACATCACCACAGAGACATCTTCGGACAGCGCTGGCTCTTCAACTTTGAAAAGGAGATGAGCACTGCCCCCTAGAGTCAAGAATGACTAGCACATATGTCCGAGGGGAACCTTTACCTTTACCTTAACAATTTAGCTCTTGTGTTTCTGGTTAGGTATAGGTGGATGGTTGTAGCGATGTATTTTTAAACGTGACTCAGACAAACGTTGAACTTACATGGCTCCATGGGGGTCTGACTACTGCCAATAGGATAAATGTTCTTGCCCAGGAACAGGAAGCTCAAGTTCAAAGCCCAAGAGTGGGCATAAAAACCCCTCTCTCTCAACTCCATGTGATCAGCTGCACCAAAACCATGTGCTCGATGGTTCTGCTCCATTAAACCATCTTTCCAACCAGTTTCCAGTTGGAAACTCCCCACTTGGAACTGAACCAGATGGATATTTCTTCCAACATACTGTTACAGCAGAGTTCAAACTGTGTTGTCTACAATCTAAATACTCTTGTCTTTCTGGTTAGATATTAGTGGATAGTTGTAGCGATGTATTTTTAAATGTGTGGGTGTCTGAATTGGCTCTGAATGTTCCCAGCTATCCTTAACCTCCACATGGGGATGAGTAAAGAGGAAATATAAAAGGAGAAATCTCTCTCCTGGTGGAACCTCCCGAGTTAGTTTTGCTTTGCTGATCAAGTAATCCATATATGGTCTAACTTCCACATGTTTTCACTGCGTTTCAAGCAAGCGGTGAGTCATCCAATGAAGATAGTCCCCAAAGTGATCAAATGAAACCAGACTGCAAGTTACACAACAGCGATGTGGCAAGATTTTATCTTGAAGAAGGAAGTCAGCTTTGGTGAATGATTACAAAGCCGCCGGTTTCCTGAACAGCTTTGCAAAAGTGTCCTCCTGTCACTGAAACCGATCTTATTAGTCTTTTTGGGAGGTCAAAAACATGTAGGCTGAGGTTTTTTTCCCATTAGATTTCATTCATCACAGTTATCTTGAGGTAAGATAGGTGGACTATATCAGGGGTCTCCAACCTGGGCAACTTTAAGACTTGTGGACTTCAACTGCTTTGCTGGCTGAGGAATTCTGGGAGTTGAAGTCCACAAGTCTTAAAGTTGCCCAGGTTGGAGACCCTGGCCTACACAGTTCATATAAATTTCAGGGATATTGATGATGATTTTATTAATTCCAATATTTTATAATTGTAGGAGTTTAAACAGGATAAAATGTGGTTTCTCATATTTAGTACATCTTAAAGATCCTATCTCATCTGGGCACCCCCTCTTTTTTTTTTAACTTTTACCAATCTGGTGACGGACAGGATAATAAAAACAAGGACAAATAGGCTGAAAAAAAGCTTCTATCCCAGTGCAGTAAGTATATTGAATTACAGTGCATATGAATGCAATATGGGTTTTCAATTCAATTACATAGAATATGAAGGAGGTGTGTTTGTTTTTATTTTTGTAGTTATAATGTACACTGAAGATGGCATTTAATTGCATTGTACAAGGTGCATTGACAATAAACTAAACTAAACTATAGCAATAGCAATAGCAGTTAGACTTATATACCGCTTCATAGGGTTTTCAGCCCTCTCTAAGCGGTTTACAGAGTCAGCATATCGCCCCCACAGTCTGGGTCCTCATTTCACCCACCTCGGAAGGATGGAAGGCTGAGTTAACCCTGAGCCGGTGAGATTTGAACAGCCGAACTGCAGAACTGCAGTCAGCTGAAGTAGCCTGCAGTGCTGCATTTAACCACTGCGCCACCTCGGCTCTTAACTAAACTAAACTAAACTAAACTAAACTAAACTAAACTAAACTAAACAAACTAAACTAAACTAAACTAAACTAACTAAACTAAACTGTGCAGTCTTAGATTAGTGCCAGCCTTCTGGTTCTGGTTTCGTGCATCCATGCGATGAAAACAGCTGGTTCATTTCAGGCCCACGATCAAAGTAGGAAATTTATGTCCCTTCAAGCTTCTAGAGACTAACATCTTTTTAGATTTTTTTTTGTTAGTGAATGTAAAAGCCAATGAAACATCTTATTTGTGAAAAACAATCAGAAATATAAAAATTATTTTTTTTAATGGAAGGGAATAGAAAACTATTTCAGTGTTATCATCAAAAAAAGTATATGGATCTTCATGAAGTCACTAAGGGCTCAGCTGGATGCCAAGGACTGCCTATACCAGGGATGGATAACCTTTTCTAAAGGCGTGTCAAAGTTGTCTGTGCATACGCTATTGCTCACGCATGCATGCCCCACCCAAATGCACATACGTGTGTGACAACCCCCCCCCCCAATGCAGAAAGCCTCCGGAGCCTGGGGAGGGTGAAAACGGGTCCAACAGGCCAATCGGAAGTTCAGAAATGATCCATTTCCGCCTTCCGGAGGGCCTCTAGGGGACACGGGGAGGCCGTTTTTGCCCTCCTCAGGCTTCAGGAAAGCCTCTGGAGCCTGGGGAGGGTGAAAAATGACCCAATGGGCCAGCCGTAAGTTTGGGAATGAACTTCCGGTTGGCCTGTTAGGCCTGTTTTTCACCGTCTCTATGCTCCGGAGGCTTTCCTGAAACCTGGGGAGGGTGAAAATGGCCCCACAGCCCTCTGGAAGGTTGAAAATTAGCTGGCTGGTGTGGCATTCACCCCAGAGGTGAGGGCTACCATGCCAGCAAATAGGGCTCTGCATGCCATTTGTGACATGCGTGCCATAGCTTCGCTGTCACAGACCTATATCCTGCTCTTTAAATTTTTATAAATACTCTAGTTGGGGAACATACCTCCTTCCTCCTCCTGTTTTCCCCGCAATAACCCTGTGAGGTGTGTAGGGCTGAGAGAGAGAGTAATTTTACCCAAAGTTCTCCCAAGTGGCTTTCATGCCTAAGGTGGATCTAGAACTCACCATCTCCTGGTGATAACCCCAAAGTCACCCAGCCAGCTTTCATGCCTAAGGTTGAACTAGAATTCACAGTCACCCGGTTTCTAACTTGGTGCCTTCATCACTAGCTCAAATTGGTTCACTTTTTAATGATTTTAGTAGTTGCCAGTGATGGAGCTAAAAGGATTTTTCTAACTTCAGGATAACAAGGCAGTTGTGTATCTTTGATATTGGATTGGGGCAAGGAAGTAGAATTATTCCTTGAGCTTGAATTATTGCACAGTAATGGTTATGAGCCGAGGTGGCGCAGTGGTTAGAGTGCAGTACTGCAGGCCACTTCAGCTGACTGTTAGCTGTAGTTCGGTGGTTCAAATCTCACCGGCTCAAGGTTGACTCAGCCTTCCATCCTTCCGAGGTGGGTAAAATGAGGACCCAGACTGTGGGGGCAATATGCTGACTCTGTAAACTGCTTAGAGAGGGCTGAAAGCCCTATGAAGCGGTATATAAGTCTAACTGCTATTGCTATTAAATTATATGGAGATGCCCTGGGAAATTTTGGGCCAGCCATTCTCTCTCAGCTTCATCAACTTTAAAAGGTGGTTGCTTTGATTGTTATTCACTCCATTGAAGGAGTCTATGGAAGAAAAGCGGAATCTAATTCTAAGTAATAAGAGATGAACATCATGATGCTTGAAGGAAAAAAGAAATCCAACAACTTTGGCTATATGTTCTGTTTAAACAGTCAGAGTTGAAACTCTAGAGATGCATCTGGCTACAGTTTTTTTTTTTCTCAACACTAACTTTCTAAAGATCAGTCTTACATTTAAGGTTGGCTATTTGAGAGCTCCCGCATCCTTTTAAAATGTCTAAAAACGAACAGTAGCCAGGTTCTGACTCTTACAACACTTCAAGTTCAGAATAGGCAAGGGAAAAGGAAGCATTGCGGGAAATGAAGTGGGAAGGCAGAGTCCAAAGGTTCCCAGGCTTGTGTCAACAAAGGCCAGTTGCTTTCTATTACCTTGAAGAAAATAGTAATAGCAAGAGCACTTAAGACTTACATACCGCTTCACAGCCCTCTCTAAGTGGTTTACCGAGTCAGCCTATTGCCCCAAAAATCTGGGTCCTCATTTTATCGACCTCAGAAGGATGGAAGCCTGAGTCAACCTTAAGCTGGTGAGATTCGAACTGCCAAATTGCAGTCAGCCGGCAGTCAGCAGAAGTAGCCTGCAGTACTGCACTCTAACCACTGTGAAGGGAGGGAGGGAGGAAGGAAAGAAAGAAGGAAGGAAAATAGCACTTAGACTTATATACCGCTTCACAGTGCTTTACATACCTCTCTAAGTGGTTTACAAAGTCAGAATATTGCCCCCAACAATCTGGGTCCTCATTTTACCCACCTCAGAAGGACGAGGGCTGAGTCAACCTTGAGCCTGGTGAGATTCGAACTACCAAATTGCTGGCAGCCGGCAGTCAATAGAAGTAGCCTACCGTACTGCATTCCAATCACTGCGCCACTGCTCTATGGCTCTGGTGACCAAATACCAGTGTGGAAGAGGAGAAATCTAGAATGAAAACCCCAGAAATGGATGCATACATGCCTGAATATATGTACATACTTGTAAGTCCCGTGTTAGCAGTGAAAACCAGCTGGGTGACTTTGGACTAATTGCCAGGAGCTGAGAGTTCTAGTCCTGCCTTGACCATGAAAAAGTGGCTGGTTGACTTTGGGCCAGTCGTTATCTCTCATCCCAACCCACCTCACAGGGTTGTTTGTTGTGGCAGTAGGAAGTTATGTGATGGACATGTTCACTGCCTTGAGTTATTTATAAAAGTAATAAAGGGCGGGATTCAAGTAAACAAATAAACAAAAATAAACATAGTTCCTATTGTTTGTAGAAAAAAAGCCAAGAGTCTGGAGAGCCATTATAAACATATGTGGTAGAACGTTTGAGATGGGCTAGCAAAGAACGAAATTTGAAGGTTGTTTTTTTTAACTGCAAGAGGAATTTAATGGGCTCAAAAAACTGCAAAAAAATGTGTATTTGGAGGAAAATTTCAAGGAACTGTGAGCAAATTCATTACACATAAATGGAACGATCTAGCTGTATAGTAGGCAATTTGAACCCTTCCCCAGTTACTAGATGATTTATCTGACAGGTAGGTTTAACAAGGAGTCACATCCATCTACCTTAATTAATTAATCAGGTCAAAGAGAAAGAAGAGCAACAGAGTGTTGCTGGTGAGACAGAATTATCTCCCATCCAGGTGTGTTTCTGTTCATTGTAAGGTACAGTAGTAGCCAAACGTTTGGGGAAAGTGTATAGTATTTTTGAGGTTTGATGGCTGTTAACACCACTTTTTGTTTGGAGTAGTACATGAAATTATATATCAATGGAAAGATAATTTAATCAAGAATGTAATGCAACAACTTTTATGAAGGATTTGCTATTAGAATAGCAGTTATGAAGAAGTGAAACAGGTAGAAAAAACGAGATATACAAAAATTATCACCATGTCAGTTAATACTAGAGCCGAGGTGGCTCTAGTATAATAGAGCCGAGGTGGCGCAGTGGTTAGAGTGCTGTACTGCAGCCACTTCAGCTGGCTGTTATCTGCAGTTCGGCTGTTCAAATCTCACCGGCTCAGGGTTGACTCAGCCTTCCATCCTTCCGAGGTGGGTGAAATGAGGACCCAGACTATGGGGGCGATATGCTGACTCTGTAAACCGCTTAGAGAGGGCTGAAAGCCCTATGAAGCGGTATATAAGTCTAACTGCTACTTAGTTGGGTAACCTTTAGCATGAATTATGGCCTTACAACATCTTCCCATGGAGTGAACCAAGTCTTTTGAGTTCTACAGCTGTTATAATGTGAAACCAAGATTGAATGATTGCTTCTATTAACTGCGTCTTATTGTTGGCTATATTTGGCAATAACTTTTCATAGACTACAATAATTAAACAAGCTTTGTTGCATTATATTCTTGATTAAATTATCATTGATATATAATGTTATGGTACTACTCCAAAACAAAAGTGGTGTCATTAGCCATCAAACCTCAAAAATACACTTTTCCCAAAAGGTTTCCACAATTTTGGCCACTACTGTAGCATCCACCTGCCTAAGATGGAAAAGAGGAAGGTACTTTCTGGGATCCATCCGACCTTTCCCTGACTGCCATTTCTACTTCCTTTGAATTTCCATTCTTGAAAGGTTACAGGAAGAAGCAGGTTGTTAGCTCAAGCTGGGTTTGGCGCCCGAGAAAAGGAAGAAAACGCCTCTTTTTTCCTTGTTGTTGAAAGATTTATAGAGGGGATTCAATCACCTTGGAGCTCTTTGCTGCCAAGAGTGCAGCACAGGTGTGGCCCAGGTGAGACAACCTGTTTTGGCCAGATTGACTCTCAGTTGCTAGAGAGGTGTTGGGTTGGGCGAGTGAGAAGAGAGTGTTCCTGAAACTCCTCGGTGAGTGTGCAAGCAATACTCAAATGTCCCTGCAGTTTCTGGAAATGAGTGTGCAGGTTCTCCAGCTGTGCATTCAGAGTTTCTGTGCGCCAGAAGAGCAGTGCCCCAACCCACAGGGGGAGGGTAATTGTAGCCCGACACATTTTTTTAATGTATTTATTTTGCATCCCGCCTTTATTATTTTTACAAACAGCTCAACGTGGCGAATATTTCCACCTCGCCTCCTTTCCCTCCTATTTTCCCCACAATAACAACAGTCCCATGAGGTGGGTCAGGCTCACCAAGATCGGCCCAGGGTCATAAAAGATTTGACAAAAAGGGTTAAGGGATTAAGGAATTTCTCCATTTTTGATTCGTGGATAAGCAGATTGGATTGCAGGCTTTTTTCTCCCCAACACTGTGAGTAATTGGTTGAAGAAACTAGAGTCTGTAGTTTGAATTCTACAGCCTGACCTGAATGTAACATGGCTAGCTGTTGTTCTGAGTCTGTGGTTTTCATTTTCAAATACAGGGCTACAGCAGGGGTGTCAAACTCGATTTCATTGAGGGACACATCAGGGTTGTGTTTGACCTCAGGGGGACAGGGTGTGTGTTGCCAGCTTGACGTCAGTTGTGTTAGAGGGCGCCTGTGGTGGCCAAACACTCTTACCAGTGAAAATGGGCTCCCGAGCTCCGTTTTCAGCTGCCACGGTCTCTTGCAACTCTCTGCCATTGAAAATGGAGTTTGTGAGGGCCACCCGCAACCCTCCCGAGCTCCGTTTTTGTTAGCAGAGGCATCACGGGCGGGCCCTCTGCTGTTTCCAGGGCGACACCATGGGCCAGATCTAAGGATCCCTTGGGCTGGATCTGGCCCTTGAGTTTGACAGCCTGTGCTATAGATCTGTGCTTTTTTGATGGAGAACTTGGATTTAGACCTGAAATGCGTAATATTTTCCTCCATGGGTATTCAGTTGCTATTCCAGCAGCTTCAAGTCTTCCAGTACTTTATTTGGTCCTGCATTTGTATATGTCAATAAGAAGAAGCCGTTTCACAATAGCGATTCTGTTTCTCTATAGCCTCTGTAGCTTGTGTTGGAATCAAATATTGAGATAACCTTTGCATATGTACATTTGCTGAGAGAATGGCTTGGTAGATATTATAATTCAGATATGGCAAGAAGTGAAAACTCTTGGTGGTAGGGCAGGTGGATGGGCTGAGAAGCAGCAGGTGTGAGTCTCTTGACCAGGCATTAGGAGTGTGCCCTTTTTTCCTTTATTTTTGTTTTTTAATTTTTTTATTGAAAATTTTTGAAAAAAAAGCTTTTACAAATATTTACCTCCCCTCCCCCACCCGCCCCTCCCGAACCCCCCCCCAACCCTCCCCCCCCCAACCTTTCCCTCCCCCCAACTTCCCAGAACAAATACAGGGTATAAATCTTTAACAAAGATGTTCTAAAATAAACTTTAAAAAGAAGTTAGTATCATCTTTCATTTAAGCTTTAACTCCTCTTTTGTTAGGCTAACTCTAAACAGATTATATCATTCCTCGCTTCTTCAGTCATAAACTATCGGGAATTTCTTAGTCCCGTATTTATTTTGAATATAGTCAATCCATCTTCTCCACTCCAGTTTATATCTCTCATTTGAGTGGTCCTTGAGATATGCTGATATTTTAGCCATCTCTGCTAAGTTTGTGACTTTTAATGTCCATTCTTGAATAATAGGCAAATCTTCCTTCTTCCAGTATTGCGCCACCAACAGTTTGGGGGTGGGGGTTTGCCCTTGAACACTCAAATAAATGTGCAAAAGGATCACATGTCATTCTGTGGGGTGAGAGAAAGAAAGGATGTTGTGTCTATCCATCTCTCTGCCTGCTTTGCTTTTTGCAGCCGCAAAGGCGATGGTGAGCTGGTTTGCAGTGTGACGCAAAGCAATTTAAACTCAAGTCGGTTAATCCTTGGAGCTTAAAGCAAAAAAAAAAAAAAAAAAAAAAAAATGGAGCAAGCAAAATCCAACAGAGCAAAAACTAATTAGAACTAAGAGATTGCAAGTAAGGAGGAAAGTAAGAGAGAATAAATAAAGCACCTATTGAATCATAAAGGTAAAGGTTCCCCTCGCACATATGTGCTAGTTATTCCTGACTCTGGGGGGCCACAGGTGGATGATGAATGGCCCCTCCCAGAGGAAAAAAAGAGGAGCGAAAGGGGAGTGGAGTTTGCAGGAGACAATTAGTTCGCTTAATTGGTTCATGACTCTCCAAGACTCCTTGTCAAGTTTTGCAGATACCGGCCTGGCAGCTCCCCAAGCCAGATAAGGTCTGTGACTGTAAATCCTCCCTCGAAAGACTTTGCTGGATGTGAATGAGCAGAATGCACAGCAAATTAATAAAAGGGTTTTTTGTCGGGACAAGGAGTTGGCTTCATGCTCTTCAGGTCAGAACAATTCTGATGTTGACCCAGTTGAATACACTTGGATGAGAAAACATCCATGGGGTACTTAGGGATTGGGACTTTGGATGTACTAAGATGCAACCTGATCACCTCTCTGTCTGTCGTACTTAGGACATGAACGGCCTTGAGGAAGGGGTGGAGTTCCTCCCCACCATGAATACCAAGAAGCTTGAGAAGCGTGGTCCAAAATGTTGGGTGGTGCTGGTCATCGTGGCATCCATCTCCGTGGTCGTTTCTCTGACGGTTGGGATGCTGGTTTGGCACTTCAAATGTAAGTTGTGTAAGGTTCAGCTTGCACTCCAAAACTAAAAATAGGTTACGAATATAATACGTTAAGGTAGAAAACAACTAATACATTACTTAATAACCCGTGACTGATTCTACCAGCTTTACATCCACGTGGGTTTCATCACCAATAAAGTAGAAGTGCTGAGTTTCTAGTCCTGGTGAATTTATTTAGTTTACCCAGTAAACCCAGTTACAGTTGTCTTCCAGATGGGTTTCAGCTGTAATAGCCAAGAAGCAACAAGGTGAAAGGATCAAAAGATGACACTTTCCAAATAATTTAATGGGTATCTGTTTATTCCAGACATTCTGGGTTGCTAGCAGAAAGTGCCCGAGTGTTGTGGCCTGTCAGCTGCTGGCCTCTCCAGAGCTGAATCAGAGGAGGAGAAGAAGGCGTGGGAATCAGGGCAAACTGGGAGCTCCATGGGGGAAGAGGGAATGGAGCTGGCAGGGAGAGGGTGGGGAGCCTGGGCCTTCTGTCAGCCTTCAGATTAAGAGTCAACAGCCCCCAGGTCTGGAGGAAGAGGAGGAACAGCTGTGTTCCGTTCCCGATGCACAAATGCACAGAAGGCAGAGGAGAGGAGAGGAGAGCTGTGGAAATCTATGGGCCGGTCCTTGGGAAGGAAGAGCCACTGCTGCTAGCGAAGCCCTACTCTAGCTTTGGGGATAAAAGGCAGTGGGCAGAGATGACTAGATGTAGCAGATAACTATTCATCTCCCAGCTGGCCGGACTTGTTGGCCTGTGGTGAGAGAAATATTTTTGCCGGGGCTGCTGGCACTCCTATAATGAGTTAACTTCAGAGGGTTTGTCATGTTTGGGGAGTTGGGTCAGAACACCTGTCCAATATTTTGCTGGTTCTGATCTCTGTCCTCTCTTGGCTGTTTTTAGACAGGGCTGCCGTGGTGAAGAAGTCATACAACGGCCACATGAAACTGATAGGCACACAGTTCATCGATGCCTACGAGGATTCCAGCTCTCCTGAATTTGCTGCATTGGCAGAGAAGGCAAAGACGATGGTAAGAATTGAAAGCTGTATGAGCAACGGCAGCAACGGATTCTCTGCCTTGAATATCAAGGGCTAGATTACGGCAGCTTCCTCATCCCCTGTTGATTCCAGCTGTGTTGCAGTTATACTTCCCAGAATTCCCTAGCTGCAAGGAATTCTGGGAGTTATAAACCCCATATTTAAGGAAGGCTGAACTCAACAATCGTCCAGCTGATGTTTACCCAATGTTATAGGTAATCCTTACTTAATTGGGTCCTGGAACTCCATCATTAAGCGACATGGTTGTAAGATGCAACTTCATGTGACTGCCAACCTAGAAGGTAGTTCCAGAAGTCCCAGTTGCCGCCATTAAGTGAATATCACATGCTTGCAGCATCCTACAGTCAATGTGATTTCCATTTGCGACTTCCTGCTGGCTTCCCCATTGCCTTTAGTTGGTGGAAGACGGACATTGTCACAAATGGTGATTATGTGACAGCGGGACACTGCAATGTTATAGTTGCAAGCCAGTTTAATGAGGACCTGAATTAGTGGTGGGATTCAGCCAGTTCACACCTATCCGGGAGAACCGGTTGTTAACTTTCTAAGCAGTTGGGAGAACTGGTTGTTGGAAGAAATCTCCTTTTGTTTTTTTTCCACTTTACAGGGCTAATCCTGTAAGGAAGGCAGGAAGGAAACATTCTAGTGTTGTTTCTAGCCTAATCTTGATTGCCCTGCTTACAGAAACTGCCTCTCCGCTTAACCCTTATTACATTGTAACAGCTAAGGTGAAGCGCCCATCGACATGAGTGACGTTGAGTTGGCCACACCTACATAGTCACATGACCATTGTGCCACACCTACCCAGCTGGTCATTAGGGCAGAGAACCAGTTGTTAAATTATTTGAATCCCACCACTGACTTGAATTGAGGTCACATGAGTGTGGAGATGCTGCAATGGTCACAACTATGAGGATCTCTCACAAGTCCTGCTTGTACAATGCTATTGTAACTTCAAATGGTGGACTACCCATATTGGAATAGTTCTCTAGGGTCTTGAGCAGAGAAAAGCTTTGCTAGTGATCTCTTGTCCAGCATTGTAGCAACCTCTGTGTTCAATGTTTGTTCAGTTCTGCCTTGATTCGGCACTTTAAGGCTTAGTTCTTCCTTGATCTTCAGGTCCTGCAACAGACGATATTCTAGTTATCTGGTAGGGTTCCTACATGACACAAATCATATAATGTGGTTTATTGGATTTGGGCTTAGCATGTTGACATGGATCCAGTCATCCCAATTTATAAGCCACTTTAGTGTTCTGAATGACTGTAGTCCAATCCCATAGTTTGTTCAGTAAATCCTAGCTAAGACAAAGACTGCTAACAAAGGGGACATCCTGTAATAAAGCAAAGAAGCTAGAACTCCAACAGACGAATAAGTAAGACCTTGACAAATAATAGTTTAGGGTGTGAAAAAATGAGCAGGAACAGGCTGGTTTTAAAGCTGAATTAAATAGCAGCGTATATACTTGTATGTACATATCATATACTTGTTCTTAATGCAGCCATTTTTTTTATCTGTAGCTCTTGGACATCTATAAAAATAATTTGGATGTTGGTCCATTCCACAATGACTCAGAGATACTAGCATTCAGGTGCGTACCTCCTGAAAATTTAGAGCAGTTTGGTCTAATGGTTATGAGTCCTCCGGGATTGGGCGGCCTATAAATCAATGAAATAAATAAATGATATCAATCTAGAAACCAGGAAACTATGAGTTCTAGTCCCTGTTTAAATATGAAAGGAGACTGGGCGACTTTGGGCCAATCACCAAGAAACTGTGAGTTCTAGTCTCTCCTTAAGCACGAAAGATGGCTTAGTGAACTTGGGCCAATCACTAGGAGACTGTGAGTTCTAGTCTCTCCTTAAGCACGAGAGATGGCTGAGTGAACTTGGGCCAATCACTAGGAGACTGTGAGTTCTAGTCCGCCTTAAGCTTGAAAGATGGCTGAGTGAATTTGGGCCAATCACTAGGAGACTGTGAGTTCTAGTTTTGTCTTAGGCATGAAAGCCCCAGCTGGGTGACTTTGGGCTGTTCACTAGGAGACTGTGACTTCTAGTCCTGTCTTAGCCATGAAAGCCAACTGGGTGACTTTGGACTAATCAGCCCAATCCACCTAACAGAGTTGCCATTGTGGGGAAAGCATATTAGGTATGTTTGTTATCTTAACATTGCCAAGTCTGGGGAAAAAAATACTGTTTTAGACCTTGAAGCCATTGATCCAGGGGTGAAATGCTACCGGTTCGGACCCATTCGCCCGAACCGATACTAAAAAATGCTACCGGTTCGCCCGAACCGGTAGCTCTGACAATCAGCTGTGCTGCACAATTTCTAATTAGCATGCAGGCGCACGCAAAACAAACCGGTAGCAGACTTCAAAGCATTTCACCCCTGCATGGCTCATAGTAGAATGTTCTACTACAGAAATCTTTTTTTTTGCCACCCTAATTATTTAAGCTGGGTGCTAACCTTTCTGTCTTTTTCTCCCCTTCACACAGTGAGGGCAGTGTGCTTGCTTACTTCTTGTCCACATTCAGTGTTCCTAAATACAAGACGGATATTCTTGAAAATGCCATGGCCAATTTCCATAATTTAAAACTATCAGGACCGGGAAGAGGGCGTTTGAAGGAATTTCAAATTGAGTCTCTCACCGCTTTTCGTAAGTCTCTCTTTCTTTTTGTTCTGCTCTTCCCACATAACCAAGCTTGGTGAAGTATTTGCACTAGTCACCAGGGAAAGGTTGAGCTTTGGGGTGTGTCAAAGCAAAGGAAACCTTTAAAAGGTGACATTAGTAGAAAACAGCAGAGTAAATCTCATCTGAATGAAGGTGAATATAAGTGTCCCAGGATAATGTGGCAAGATCCACTCTGGGTCGGTTACGGGGACCAGAAGTTGTGTCTTCTGAGTTTTTGGAATCGTGCTGGAGCCCATCCTGAGGGAACTTCTCTCTACCAGAATGTGGTATCTAATCTAATACTCCCACTTCTAATGTCTCAACAATCCAGAGGACTGAAACGCAACCATATTTTTTTATTTGCAAGAGTATAATTGGACTTGAGTTGATGAGGAATGGTCAGAAAACTCATGTTAAAAGAGAGATTTCTAAGAATCAGTCTGGAGGGGGCGGGATTACAGATTAACAGAGTTGGAAGGGACCTTGTTGGTCATCCAATCCAGGCTTGGAGGTCTTCTAGACCAACCCCATGCCCAAGCAGGAGACCCTACACCATTTCTGGCGGATAGCAGTCCAGTCTCCTCTTGAAAGCCTCCAGTGATGAAGCTGCCACAACTTCTGAAGGCAACTTCTGTTCCATGGATTGATTGTTCTCCCTGTCAGAAAATTTTTCCTTATTTCCAAGTTGAATATCTCCTTGGTCAGTTTCCATCCATTATTCCTTGCCTGGCCTTTGGGTGTCTTGGAAAACAGCTTGATCCCCTAACTCCCCTCTGTGGCAGCCCCTCAAATATTGGAAGACTGCTATCCTGTCTTCCCTGGTCCTTCTCTTCACTAGATTAGCCAGGCCCAGTTCCTGCAACTGTTCTTCATATGTTTTAGTCTTAGTTTAGTTTTAGGGACAATACTATCATGAGGAAAGAAAAGGCAGTTGCTTTGAGATTTGGCAATTGGCATCCCAAAGCAAGGAATCAGGATCATTAAAAAAAACCATATAAATTTGTCTGAGGCTTCAAAATATTTTTGACTACCTCATTTACTAGATTTACATCATCTGTTAAAGACATCAGTGTCTGTCGATAGAAAACAATCTTGGATGATTCTTCCCAAAACGATTGTTTGGGGGAATTTCCCTTCTGTGAATTTGGGTTGTCTGCGATTGCTCTACATTGAAGGTGCAAAGTTAATTTCCTCGTTATAAAAGTTTTGTGTTTTTAACTTGCAGCTACTGATGAGGATATTGTCAAAGCAACCCGAGACAGTAAGTAAAATTTGGTTTTTTTTAAAAAAAAAATTGTGGTTGCTTTAATCACAGTAATAATAAATTATGGGATCTTTGAATAATTGGAGATTGTGTGGGGATAGAATGGAATATTGCTATCTGCAGGGGGGAAAAAAACATATTGAAGCTGCAATCCCATCACCTCTTATGTGGGATAAAGGCTCTTGAACTCAGTTGGACATAGGACAACAGAGTTGGAAGGGACTTTGAGGTCATGTAGTCCGACCCCCTGCTCCAGCAAAAGACCCTTTACCATTTCAGACAAATGGCTGTCCAATCTCTTCTTGAAAGCCTCCAGTGATGGCGCTCCCACAACTTCTAGAGGGAAGGTACTCCACTGATTGATTGTTTTCACCGTTAGGAAGCTTCTCCTTAGTTCTAGATTACTTTTTCTCCTTGGTTAGTTTCCATCTTAGACTTAGAATAACTTTATTGTCACTTTAAACGTCCACTAATTGGCATACATTAAAATTTCGTCACACACAGATCTCTGCCGAATAGACAAGCGTTCAAAAAGTTGTTACAAAATCGTGAACAAAAGCATTGTGACTAGAACTAACACTGATGGGAGGAGATGGAAGAATTGCTTAAAATGTTTTGGGTTTTTTTGAAACTGGACACCTTAGAAGCACCAATAAAGGAAATATTTGTAGCTCAGAGTTGAAATGAGGAGACCTTGGTGCTCTCTAGTTTTCTTGCAGATGTTTCATTACCCAAACTAAGGAACATCATCAATGCTAGTAAAGAGTGCGGTTTGTACATTAGAAGCAGGATGTTGACTGAGATCCCCCCTCTACACACACACACACACACACAAACAAACAAACAAACAAACAAACACATTAATGAGGGACTTTCAGGAAGATTTCAATCTTGCATGTATGATTTTGTTTTCTCTTTGCTTCTGAAAAGATGTTTTCCAAGACATTTACATTAATTTTTGGTAAGTTTCTATCTGCTGAGTAGACAAGAATAAGGGACGCGCTAAGGGACAATCTAAGTAGCTGCATTTAACCACTGAGCCAAGGTGGCGCAGTGGTTAAATGCAGCACTGCAGGCTACTTCAGCTGACTGCAGTTCTGCAGTTCGGCTGTTCAAATCTCACCGGCTCAGGGTTGACTCAGCCTTCCATCCTTCCGAGGTGGGTAAAATGAGGACCCGGATTGTTGTTGGGGGCAATATGCTGACTCTGTAAACCACTTAGAGAGGGCTGAAAGCCCTATGAAGCGGTATATAAGTCTAACTGCTATTGCTATTGCTATAAGTAGATTAGAAAGGTCGGCAGTTCAGAGGTTCAAATCCCTAGTGCTGCGTAACAGAGTGAGCTCTCATTACTTGTCCCAACTTCTCCCAACCTAGCACTTTGGAAGCACATAAAAAAAATGCAAGTAGAAAAATAGGAATCACCTTTGGTGGGAAGGTAACAGAAGGTTCCGTGAGCCTTTGGCATTTAGTCATACTGGCCACATGACCATGGAGACGTCTTCAGACAGCGCTGGCTCTTTGGCTTTGAAACAGAGATGAGCACTGCCCCCTAGAGTCGGGAACAATTAGCACATACAGTATGTGCGAGGGGAACCTTTACCTTTAGACAAACATTTGAAAAGTTGTTACAAAATGTGAACAAAAGCATTGTGACTAGAACCAAAACTGATGGGAAAAGAACTAAGATGGAAGAATTACTTAAAATATTTCCGTGAAACTGGACCCCTTAGAAGCATCAATGAAGGAGAATATTTGTAGCTCAGGGTTCATATGTGGGGTCCTTGATGCTCTCTGAGCTTGCTTGTCTCAGGATGTAGATATTTCTGCTATCTGCTTTTTCACAGATTGCCATGTTAGTACAGTATCTCACAAAGGTTTTTTTTTTTTTTTTTTTTTTTTTCATTTCTGGCCCAATTCTTAGCAAACAAAACACATGGCTCTATTTTCTCAACAGTTTAGGAGAATGTGTACGCCCTTCCTTTTGTGAGACCTTTGTTGCTAAAACTCTTGTCAAGATTTGACAGCCGTATTCATTAAACATGACAGTGTAATCTCTCCGAGAAATATATAGTTCTTCACCAAACCAAGGAAGGAACATGAAATTTTGTCTAGGCAGGCCTTAAAAATCACTTCGAGAACACATTCCTTGCTTTCTTTATTTGTTATAACCACTTCAGTAATTGCCCTACTTGGGATGGTGTGCAAATTCATTAATAGTCACCATTGAAAAGCGGTTTGACTGTATTGAAAAAATTCAAAATAGACAGTGACTCAATTAACAAGGTAAAGTGTTGCGATAACAGTAAGGCAGTGGTTCCCAAACTTGGCAACTTTAAGACTTGTGGACTTCAATTTCTAGAATTCTCCAGCCAGCTCTGCTGGCTGGAGAATTCTGGGAGTTGAAGTCCACAAGTCTTAAAGTTGCCAAGTTTGGGAACCACTGCAGTGAGGTGATAAACAGGAAATGGTAACAAGGAAGATGACCAAAGAAAATTAGTTCTACAACCATGTGACACAGCTTTTTATTTTTACTGCTGTTTTAAATGAATGGAAAACAAAACCAGTCTTAACCTGGAAACACAGTTTATTCAAAAAGCTGTCTTGGCACAGTGGTTAGAAAGCAGTATTGCAGGCTAACGTTGCCCAGAGTCTGGAGCAGAGGTGACCAACTGGTGGTCCGTGGACCACCGATGGGTCTGCGAGAAAATTTTGTTGGTCCACAGAAAAATCTTTGCATTTTTGCATTTTTTAATATTGCACTAAATCAGTGGTTCCCAAACTTGGCAACTTTAAGACTTGTGGACTTCAACTCCCAGAATTCTCCAGCCAGCAGAGAATTCTGGGAGTTGAAGTCCACAAGTCTTAAAGTTGCCAAGTTTGGGAACCACTGCACTAAATCAAGGATCCTCAAACTACATCCCCTGGGCCAGATATGGCCCGTCGAAGCAATTACTCCCGCTAGCTGATGAGATGGGGTCCTTCAGGCACTTAGCTTGGCTGCCTGTTTAGTAGCTCCAGCCTTTCCCTCCCTCCCTCCCGCCCTGGGAGTCCAGGCGCTTCAGTGAGCAGTGCACCAAATTTCAGCCGGGCTCCTCGAAAGACAAATTGCAGGGGGCCAATCTAGTATCTAGGCTGGCTACAAGACATTCATTCTTGGCCGTACTTGAAATTTCTAGCTCCAATGGACAGCAAACCTAGGGTTGACCCTGAGCGCTTCTCTCTGCTAACAGGCGTCCAAGCTAAGTGCCTGAAGGACTCCATCCCGTCACTAATTTCTATTAGTGGTCCAAAAGGATTTAAAATTATGAATTTAGTGGTCCCTGAGGTCTGAAAGATTGGTGATTCCTGGAGTTTGATCCTGACCGGTTCAAGGTTGATTCGGCCTTCCATCCTTCCGAGGTCAATAAAATGAAGACCTGGATTGTCGGGGGCAATATGTTGACTCTGTAAACTGCTTAGAGAGGGATGTAAAGTATTGTGAAGCGGTATATAAGTCTAAGCGCTATTGCTAGGGCTAGTGCCCTCTCTCCCTCCCTCCCTCCCTTCCTTTCAGGGTGCACAATACTTAGAATGTAGTATTGCAGGCTAATTCTGTTGACTGTCAGCCGTTCGATTCTGACTGGCTCAAGGTTGACTCAGCTTTCCATCCTTCTGAGATTGGGAAAATGCGTACCCAGATTCTTGGGGTCAAGAGGCCGATTCTGTAAACCGCTTAGATACGTACAGCACTGTGAAGCCGTATCTAAGTGCTATTGCTAAGTGCTGTTGCCCATCTCTAACATGTTTCGGATCCTTCCAGTTTTAATTTGCCCATTTGAATATTTTTTACTGAATCAGAGTAAACCCTTTTTGCCATTATCTTGAGAACTTTCTCTCCTGATGTTGTTTCTCTCACCTGACTAGACAGCTGCAATTATGCGTTGCATGCCAAAGAAGGGAAAGTGATAAGCTTTGCCACACCAGGATTCCCAAACAGCCCTTACCCATCCAACATGCGCTGCTTCTGGGCGCTGAGAGCTGATGCCAACGCAGTCATTAGCCTGACCTTCACTACCTTTGACGTCGAGGGATGCGACCAAGGCAAGGACTTTGTCAAGGTGTACAATTCATTGAGCCCAGTGGAAGAACGCTCACTGGTGAAGTAAGTACAGCATGACATGCTCTCTTGGGGAGAAATAAGGATGGGCTGCTGGGGGATAATTGGCAGGAGCCTGAGGTAGTCTTCAGTTTTCATGGCTTCTTCTGGGTTGCCCTGTTACTGATACCTACTCTGATGGGGAAAGAGATTGCCAAATATTCATTGCTTAGTCACTAATCGTCCTTCTTTCTTCTTCTCCTCCTCCAACTTCCTCCTTCACCTCCCTTCCTTCCCTCCCTCCCTCGTTCCTATCTTCCTTCCTTCCTATTTTCTTTCCTTCCTATATTCTTTCCTTCCTTCCTATCTTCCTTCCTTCCTTCCTATCTTCCTTCCTTCCTATCTTCCTTCCTTCCTATTTTCCTTCCTTCCCTCCCTCCTATCTTCTTTCCTTCCTATCTTCCTTCTTTCCTATCTTCCTTTCTTATCTTCCTTCCCTTCCTATCTTCCTTCCTTCCTTCCTTCCTTCCTTTATATCATCCATCCTTTCTTCCTTCCTTCCTTCTTATGTTTCTTCCTTCTTATGTTCTTCCTTCTTATGTTCCTTCCTTCCTATCTTCCTTCCTTCCTTCTTATCTTCCTTCCATCTTATCTTCCTTCCTTCTTATCTTCCATCCTATCTTCCTTCTTTCCTTCTTTCCTTCCCAGGCTGTGTGGGAGCTTTGATTTTTCATACAACCTGACTTTCATCTCCTCCCCAAAACGTTCTCCTGGTTATGTTAAGTACAGATGCAAAGGGAAGATTTCCTGGATTCAAAGCAGACTTCTTCCAGATGTCAAAGACATGTAAGAATGCCATTCTTTCTATTTTGGGGTAATACTAGGAGATCATGGGTTGGCAGGATGCGGCCTGATAATAAATTCAGTATTACTATTGCTCCTTTTCCTGGCTGTTTTCTCCTTAAGAGAGGGAAGAAGAGACTAGAAGGATATGAGCCAGACGCCCAAGAAAAAAAGATGATTTTAGCAGCCATTTTTGACCCTGATTTATCCTCACTTTCTTCAAAGAATAGCAGGCATTCCCCACCATTGTACACATTATTAAGCCATTCATGCAAAAAAAAGTTTACTCCTAATTAAGTAAAGGGTTCAGTCCAGTAGAGATAAAGATGAGTGCTAAATGTTCGATCAGTTATCTGGTGCATATTACCATATGTGGTGGACATGACAAGAGCAAATAAAATACTGGACAAAAATACATACATGGCTGGAAAAAATGATAAAACAACATATATATCTGAAAGCATTCTATCAGAAAAATATGATAAAAGACTATATGCTTGATTTTGCATATATTAACTGCAACACAAATTGTATTTGTGCGACAATGGAAAAATGATAAGATTCTGCTAGAGGAGAATGTAATTAAGAAAATATTAGCATGTGCAGAAATGGACAGACTAACACTTACTATTAAGGATAAAGAAGAAATCGAATATTTTTTGATACGGGACATATTTTATCAATGGCTAGATAACAGAAACCGGTTAGAAAGGAGGAAATATAAAGAGAAAAAGAGGAAATGGTTAAGTGGAAAATTGTAAAGAAGAGGATGTTGTTAAGTATTAATGCTATTATATTATTATGTTGCTAAATTATCAATATGATGGTGATGAATATCACAAAGAAGATGTAATATGACTATCTAAACATAATTGTACTCATAATTGTACTCAGATAAAGATTATTAGGGGACTGGAGGCTAAAACATATGAAGAAAGGTTGAAGGAACTGGGTATGTCTAGTTTAATGAAAAGAAGGACTAGATGAGACATGATAGCAGTGTTCCAATATCTCAGGGGATGCCACAAAGAAGAGGGAAGTCAAGCTATTCTCTAAAGCACCTGAGGGTAGAACAAGAAGCAATGGGTGGAAACTAATGAAGGAGAGAAGCAACTTAGAACTAAGGAGAAATTTCCTGACAGAACAATTACTCAATGGAACAACTTGCATCCAGAAGTCATGAATGCTCCAACACTGGAAGTTTTTAAGAAGAGATTGGATAACAATTTTAACTGAAGTGGTGTAGGGTTTCCTGCCTAGGCAGAGGGCTGGACTAGAAGACCTCCAATTTCCCTTCCAACTCTGTTATTCTATTCTATTCTAAAATATATCTCACCAGATCACACTGATGGAAATTGAATGTTACATAAATAAAACAAATAAAATGGGAACAAAGAAGAAGAAGATAAAGAGTGAAAAATGAACAGGCTAGAGAGGGAGAAAGTCTTGAGGATAACAATGCATCAGGGGCACAATTATTTTTCCCTCACACAGGAGATGTTGTGATAAATAACACCCTCTCCCTCCCCCACCACACTTCTGGAGACTCTGATAATGCTTCCTAATGAGAACTGGGGTTGAAATTGGACGGGGTTGAGCTGATGGACAGGTGTGTACAGATAACCCTAATTGGTCTCCTGGGTTATAGCCATACTTTTGAATCAGGCTCTTAACAGTTGACGTTATCTTATTAATGGCCATTATGCACAAATGCCTCTCTTCTGGTCACCAATAAAGCTCATAAGATTCTGTTTTCTCCCTCCACACCGGTTCTCCCTCACTTGATTGCAGCTTGTGGCGGAGTTTTGAAAGGCATATCAGGGAATTTCACCACTCCGTACTATCCAGCCTACTACCCTCCAAATCTGGATTGCGTGTGGAATATAGAGGTAAGAATTCCAGAGTACTAATTCTCTTTTTCTTCTGGGGCCCGTAGCATGGACTAAGGGAGAGCCTTTCTAACCTGTGGATCTGGCTAATTATCAAGGTGTTAAATCAAGAGTTGAAAGGCCTTTTCTGGGTTGTATTCTTAAAAGTTTGAAAACAACAAAAAAATCATGTCAACTCAACAATGGAGAACCAAACCCTTTTTTATCACTACTATTTTGTCCCAGCTTCTGCCAACCTAGCAGTTTGAAAGCATGTAAAAATGCAAGTAGAAAAATAGGAACCACCTTTGCTGGGAAGGTAACAGCGTTCCGTGCGCCTTCGGCATTTAGTCATGACAGCCATATGACACAGAGACGTCTTTGGACAGCGCTGGCTCTTCGGCTTTGAAACGGAGATGAGCAATGCCCCCTAGAGTTGGGAATGACTAGCACATATGTGCGAAGGGAACCTTTACTTTACCTTAGACACATCACTAGAAGCCGAAAATCACAAGACTATGTATTATTTACTTTGGGTATGTCATGTGTGCAAATTCACTAGAGAAGACAATGAGGCTAGGAATGATTAGTGGAGCAAGAAGAAGGAAGAAAGAATTGGCTTGGATCCCATCAAAACAAGCCAACACATTGGCTTGATCCCATCAAAACTGATACAATGATGAACATCCAACAACTGAAAAAAGTTGCGATTGATGGGGTAGCATGGAGAGCACCTACCTATAAAGTCACTAAGAGTTGGATCCGACTGAATGGTTAAATCAACGACAACAGTTGCCGTAGTTTCTTTCAGAAAATATTGGAAAAGACGTCTATCTTGGGAGTGGTGTCAGTGTTTGTTTCCTCCCATCTCTGCCTACCCCTGCCAACTTTCAATCTCATTTTCAGGTGCCTAGGGACAAAAATGTAAAGATACGCTTCAATGAATTCCACCTGGAGGATCCTGGTGACTCCTCCAACTCCTGCCCCAAAGATTATGTGGAAATCAACGGTATCAAGTAAGAGACGTTATTCATTGGTAAATCTGGGTTGCCAGTTCTTGTGTATCTGTTGTGAATGGGCAAGAAGAGAAAAACTGTCTTAGCCCCTTAATGTCTTCAAGACTCTTCCTTGCCATCTTTTAGGATAGAAATACCATAAATGAAAGGTCCTTGCTTGATTAAAAAAAGCACAATATTTCTCTTGTCATTTGTGTGTGTTGTTTGTTTGTGTGTGTGTGAGAGAGAGAGAGAGAGAAAGAGAGAGAGAGAGAGAGAGGGATCTTATGTATGATTGATGCAGCTCATTATGAATGAATGAGCCGGCCTCCAGTTGATTTTTATTTTCTTGTTTTTTTAGATATTGTCAGCCCAGCAAAGGGTTTGTGGTAATGAGTAAAACCAACAAAATCACAGTTCGTTTCCACTCAGATAATTCACACGTGGACAATGGCTTCTCGGCTGAGTATTTGTCCTTTGACTCCAATGATCGTAAGTGGAGATGTCAAATGTGAGATTAATCAGGGAGGGAGGTGGTGGGATGAGTCACCTTCTCAGTCAGGAAAGGTTGAGTTTTAGAGAGAGAAGCCCTCTATGGGAAAGAGGAAAGTCCTTGCTTGATATGAAGCATCCTACAGAGCAGTGAAGGGACATGGTGGCTCAGTGGCTAAGACGCTGAGCTTGTCGATCAGAAAGATCGACAGTTTGGTGGTTCGAATCCCTGGTGCTGCATAACGGAGTGAGCTCCCGTTACTTGTCCCAGCTTCTGCCAACCTAGCAGTTCAAAAACATGTAAAAATGCAAATAGAAAAATAGGGACCACCTTTGGTGGGAAGGTAACAGTGTTTGTGGGCCTTTGGCGTTTTGTCATGCCTGCCACATGACCACGGAGACGTCTTTGGACAGCGTTGGTTCTTCGGCTTTGAAACGGAGATGAACACTGCCCCTAGAGTTGGGAATGACTAGCACATAGAGTATGGGACCCTTACAGAGCAGTGGTTCCTAACCGTTTTGGGTCCATGGACCAGCAACGATGAAGGCAGTGGGGAAGGGGAAGGGGATGGTTGCCTAATCCCATGCATTCACAAATAAAGCTTCACCATGATCACCCACCACATGTGTAGCCTGGTTCCCAATAGGCTACAGATCAATACCAGTCCGCAGCCCAGGGTTTGGAGACCCCTGCTTTAGAGAATGTGAGGAACAATATTAGAAGAAGCTTCCAATGATAAGTACCTTGGAATGACAGTTAGTAAACTGAATTTTAGAACTTAGTTTCCTGCCTTTTTCCTCTGCTCATATTTAGGCACTATCCAACAACTAATTCAAAGTTCAACGGTGAGGTCCATTATTTGCATAAGATCTCAATTTCACCCTGCTCTGTCCAACTTCTATCGTGGAGACCCTAGGGAATTTTTTTCCAAGTTTTACTAGATGGATAAACTAGACAAATAATCCATAAATTATGAGATGGCTCTTGTCCTTTCAGCATGATTTGCAGCTCCAGGTTCTGGCTCAGATAAACATTGGATTTATTCCATAATGAAAGAGGATCTGGAATCCTTCTGAGGATCTGGAATCACTCTGAGAGAGAAGGAGAGAATGTCAATTGAGAACATTCAATTTCTAGATGATCCCTAAACTGGTGCTGAAATAACCGATAGTATCAAATCATATACTGACACGTTCCTTAATTATTCCTTTTGGGTGTCTCCTCTGAAAATTCACAGTAGATGAAATTATGTCCATGCTTGTTCTAATATCAGAGTTTTATTCCATATAGAATAATCTCTGGAGACAGTTTTTAAGAGAGTTTCTCCAAGGGTCGTCCTTGGGTTTTTCAAGACTCAACGCTATGGCAAAATAAGACTTTCCCCAAGAGCAGAATTGCAAATATACCATACAGAATGGCAGCAAAACATGTTGATGCTTTCACCTATGCAGACATCAATGTATTTATATCTTTTCTCTCCCCGTCCTCTTTGTTGACTTGTAGCTTGCCCAGGGCAATTTACCTGCAAAAGTGGCCGTTGTATCAAAAAAGAACTGCGCTGTGATGGGTGGCTTGACTGCCCAGATGCCAGCGATGAGAGAGATTGCAGTAAGTCCTCCTTTTTAGCTCTGTTAGGTGGTGTGGATGATGCTCATAAGTCTTGTTTAGAGCTTTGGAGCATCTGCACCAAAGACAAATTCCTTGTGTGTCCAATCACACTTGTGTATCCAATAAAGAATTCTATTCTATTCTACTCTACTCTACTCTACTCTACTCTACTCTACTCTACTCTACTTACTCTACATTCCAATATCTATTCTATCTATTCTATTCTACATTCCTATATCTATTCTATTCTACTCTACTCTACTCTACATTCCAATATCTATTCTTCTATTCTACATTCCTATCTATTCTATTCATTCTATTCTACTCTACTCTACTCTACTCTACATTCCAATATCTATTCTATTCTATTCTATTCTACATTCCTATATATTCTATTCTATTCTACTCTACTCTACATTCCAATATCTATCTATTCTACATTCCTATATCTATTCTATTCTACTCTACTCTACTCTACTCTACATTCCAATATCTATCTTTATTCTATTCTACATTCCTATATCTATTCTATTCTATTCTACTCTACTCTACTCTACTCTACATTCCAATATCTATTCTATTCTATTCTACATTCCTATATCTATTCTATTCTATTCTACTCTACTCTACATTCCTATATCTATTCTCTATTCTATTCTATTCTATTCTATTCTTGTTTAGTTTTTTCCAGTGGGCTGTACTGCCCACAGTGTCCAAAGCTGTTGGTGGCCTTTCCATAACTACATTGCTTATGGTCTTCTTCTTCAGACTGCACTAAGAATCAATTCCGATGCCATAAATGGTGTAAGCCAAGGTACTGGCTTTGTGACACGGTGGATGACTGCGGGGACAACAGCGACGAACTGCAGTGTGGTGAGTCATTTCTATGAAATGGAGAAATCTAGTGCACAAAGAACGAGTTCACACTTTGGAGCGCTCTTAGTATGAATTGGTGTTCAAAGCTCTTAGTTGTCCAGATGGGGTTTCTTAACGAAACCGTAATTTGACGTTTTGCGCAGTATATTGAAACATGAACTGGATTTACACAGTTTAGGAAGCTCAAAGCTGGTAAGAGTTGAGGGAAAATGGAAGGGCCTTGAGGGATGGAAGGAAGAGATATTGCCATGGCAATGGTATCGCTCCAAGGATACCATTCATGGGGCCCCATGAAAATGTAAAAAATAGACTTTAAACTTACTTCTCATCTTGGGTGAGAAGTATCTTTATATCCATCTTCCAAACCCAGATATAACTTATCTTGACCTTATCTGGGAAACAACTATAAAGTATTTTGTTTTATATTTCATTTCATTTATTTATTATTTTATTTGTATTTTTGATTGATTATTTTATTTTTTATTTTATTTTTATTTTATTATTCTATTTTATTATTCTATTTTATTATTCTATTCTATTTTATTTTATTTTATTTTATTATTTTATTTTTTATTTTATTTTTCATTTTTCATTTTATTTTTATTTTAAATTTTTAATTTAATTTAATTTTATATTTTTATTTTATATGTTATTTTAGTTTAGTTTAGTTTAATTTAGTTTATTATTATTTTTATTTTATTTTAAATTATTTTATATTATTATTTATTTTTTAATTTAATTTAATTTTTATTTTATCTTATATGTTATTTTAGTTTATTTTATTATATATTTTATTTTATTTTAAATTATTTTATTATTTTATTTCTTATTTGTTTATCCATGTTTTAGGTTTTAACTAGTTGTGTTTTATCATTTTTATATCTCTTTTAGTTTTTGATTGGGAACTGCCAGAATTGGCTGAAAATGGATGACTATAATGTTTCAATAAAATGGTCAGATAAAAGAAGACTTGAGTCCAGGGCAGAAATGTAATCTGAAAAAACATCCAAGACAAGCCCCTTCCAAGTTGTCCCAAATAGAAAGGGAGATGATATCCATTCAGAGTTGCTAGCTCAGCGCTACAGCTTTATAGTGATAAAACTGATCTACATAACAATTAGATCCCTAGTGTGACTTAACTAAAAGGGTTGAAACACACTCTACTTCTGTTACAATCTGTAACCCAATTTTACGTGTGATGGTCTTTCGATGGAGTCTTGCAAAAATCAGCTCCAGTGTTGAAGCAAAGCTACCATGAAAGATAGCGTTGCATAGGAAACTTGCTTTTCTCTTTTCCTCCTCAGAATGTCCTCCTGATAGCTTCAAGTGCAGTAACGGCAATTGCATCCCAATGCAGCAGAAATGCAATGGAAAAGCAGACTGCGAAGACGGCGCGACGAGGGGGAGTGTGGCTCCGGTAAAGGCTCTAGAGTGGGGATAAAGCTGTGAAAAATGTGGTTTGTAAGCAGGGAAGCTTTGGGTATGTCTAGTTTGACGAAGCTGGAATTGGGTGTGTCTAGTTTGATGAAAAGAGGGGGACACATGATAGCAGTCTTCCAATACTCAGGGGCTGCCACAAAAAGAGGGAATCAAGCTATTCTCCAAAGCACCTGAAGTGATGGAGCTCATCCCACATGCTGTATGCGTAGAGAGGAGAGGAGAGCAACAGGAAAACAATAAGCTGGCTCTCAGGAAAAGGCAGAGACAGACAATAGCCAGCTCCTCACTGGCTGGGAAATAAATAGGAGGGGTTTTGAAATGTCCGGTTATCACAGACAATCATTAGTTTCTAGTATACAGCAAGCAATTCATATTCCTTGGCTAAACCCAGGTTTGTTGGGACTAATTACGTTTGATTTTTTGTTTATCCCTGCGAATAAACAACTGTTACTGCCCTGTTATAAAAAAGGGCTTGTTTTACTCATGAGTAAATGCCTTATTCCTACTTGCAAAGGTTGGATCAGAACAGTCCTCCTCCTCGACATCAAATTTTTATCTCTCTTTGCTTCTATCCAAAGTGGACACCGTTACCTGTCAAGCATACACCTACAAATGCCGCAACAATTTGTGTGTGAGCAAGAAGAATCCCGAATGTGATGGAGCGACAGACTGTAGTGACAAATCAGACGAAGAGAATTGCAGTGAGTTCTGATTATACCAAGATAGCAAGAAAGTGGATAAGCTGGGGAAGTGAATGATTCACACATGTAGCAATCTTGGAAAATTAAACGATTAATTTTCAGTATTGATTAAGGTATTAAATTATGGAACGTGCAGAGATGGATAGGTTAACCCTAAAAATTAAAGGAAAAGAAGATTCAGATTATTTACAACATGGGGACTATATAAAACATTATATATATATATATATATATATATATATATATATATATATATATATATATTATATTAATATATATTTATTTGTGCTGATAAATAAATAAAGGGAGACTAGTATAGATCTATTTCAGCTATTTAGCTCTCATCAGCAGCCATACCCTTACTGGGATTCGAACCTGGTGCTGTATTGCATCTTAGGCAAACGTTCTAGCCATATGCCACAGGTCTCCTCCTTATCAGCTGAAGCCAGGGAAGAAGGTATATTTTAGTGTCACAACCCACCCCAGTAAGCCCCATTATGGGAGGAAGCTAACTGCTTCCATCATCGTCAATCGGCTCGTCACAGAGTCCATCACGACAGAAACCCAATATTTTACTGTTGCCTTTGTTATATTTGTGTTTTATTTGTGCTGATAAATAAATAAAGGGAGACTAGTATAGATCTATTTCAAGCTATTTAGCTCTCATCAGCTAGCCATACCCTACTGGGATTCGAATCTGTGCTGTATTGCATCTTAGGCAAACGTCCTGTGGCATAATGGCTAAGACGTTTGCCTAAGATGCAATACCTACATCAAATACATACATACTACATACATACCATACATATATAAAATCAGAGGTGGTTGCTCCCAGTTCAGCCTGGATCGGGCAAACCAGTATAGTCCCAGTGGAGGCTCGCCCACCTTCCTGCGCTTCTGCGCATGAGCAAAAGCGGCGCCACGCACGCACCCGAACCAGTAGTAAAAGAATGGCAATCCACCACTGATTATAATGACGATGATGATGTTCGTATGTAACACCTTGGACACCTAGAGAACACACTGCGCAACATAGAAATAGATGTATGATATGAACCAATTAAAAAAATTTAAAAGAAAAAAGAAATTAGCTAACTTGCATGAAAAGGTTGAACTTAGATGATGATGAGATTACTATTATATTATTGTTTGCACTTGTTGTTTTTTAATTGAGCAATTAGGGTAGGGTAACCAACTTGGATTAAATGGCCATGTTTGTTCTTTCTATCCCCTGGAGAGGACAGAGTATGTGCTGTGAATATGATGACGTTATTCTTGATCTGTTTGGGGTGTTGGAAGCAGTGTTGATGGGCAGGATATGGTCTTCATTAGCCAGAGGTTCTTATTTCTCCGTTATTGGGGACACTGGTCCTTTTGGAGAGATGGGGGTTACTTCTATCCCAACGTCTTCCAAATATTTCACCACCTTAATGCAGAAAAGAGTAGATCAAAACAGACAGTTCTTGCCTTGATGTTAAAGAGGGGACAGAATTTGGGGAAGGAGGATTTTCCCGCACAAAGGATTGTGGGAAACTCTTGGAATGTTCCAAAGCTGCTTTTTCAAAAGGCAACTGGACTTTCTTGTTTTTCCCCCCTTGAAATGTTTCGCTTCTCATCCAAGAAGCTTTCAGCTCATGAAGAAGTGAACAGGAGAAGCTTCTTGGATGAGAAGCAAAGCATTTTCAAGAACCCCCCCCCTCAAGAAAGTCCAGTTGACTTTTGGAAAAGCACCTTGGGACAACATGACTGAATGGTTGAGAACAGGGGTGAAATCCACTTCTCTTGCTACTGGTTCGGTTAGCAATGTGAGCATGCTCAGTGTGAGCATGCTCAGAGAGTCAATCTGGGCAGGTGGGTGGAGCGTGCTACTGAGCATGCCTGCAAATGTAAGTAGAACAGCGGAGGGTTGGGGATTCCACTATGCCACACGTTTAGATTAACCGAAAGCAGGAAATCCTGTTTTCTAGCTAATAAAATCATGCGGCACAGCTGATCTTTGGAAAAACCGGTTCACCCGAACTGGTAGCATTTTTTTTTACAACCAGTTTGGGTGAACCGGTAGCATTTCACCCTGGTTGAGAATCGTCATAAACTCTTGTTGAATGTCTTTTGACTGATGGCCAAGCATCTCTGAACTAAGGAGATCCATTGAACTGAATCGAGGTGGCGCAGTGGTTAGGGTGCAGTACTGCAGGCCCTTCAGCTGACTGTTATCTGCAGTTCAGCGGTTCTAATCTCACCGGCTCAAGGGTTGACTCAGCCTTCCATCCTTCCGAGGTGGATGAAATGAGGACCCAGACTGTGGGGGCAATATGCTGACTCTGTAAACACTTAGAGAGGGCTGAAAGCCCTATGAAGCGGTATATAAGTCTAACTGCTATTGCTAACTATCTTTTTTGGGTGTGTGTCTGAATTTTGTTCCTTTCAGATTGTGGCATCCGGGCATATAGCAAGCAGTCCGGATTGTGGGGTGGAATGGACTCCACTTCGGGCGAATGGCCCTGGCAGGTCAGTCTCCATACCCAGAATGATGGCCATGTCTGTGGGGCTTCCTTGATATCCAACAAGTGGCTGGTCACGGCTTCCCATTGCTTTAATGAAAAGAACTACATCAGGTTGGTAGAGTTTTTTTTAATCATGCTTCAGAAGTTAATTGTTTTTTTTTAAATACTTTATTTAATTTTTTAAAGTAAAGAAACCAGAAGCGTTGGGGGAGGGTGTTTCACCTTTACGGGAGTAATGTCAGGGTTCCAAGTAATAAATCCATAGCAAGCAAAACTCTGAGGCAGATGAATTCCTCAATGAATAGCATTTTGGATATTCATATTGGCACAGATCTGGTGAAAACCGACTCTGGTGAAAACTGAAGGTTCCCACAGTTTTCACCTAATTCAAAGTTTTCCCTCTCAACCACATACAATCAGTTACATGGCCCAATCAAGAGAGAGTCCGCTGGTCTGGTGACATTACTCCTCCTTGTTCCAGCCTATCAGAATGTCCTTGGTTCCCAATTTTATTTTGACTACACAACCCCAGATATCTCTCATCTCCCCTCCCCACTCCTGGCTCCAGTGTGGCAGTGCTGAGGCTCCGAGATGGCTTCAGCCAGGTCAGCTTCAGGGTCGACAGGGTAAGATGTTCCATAGGGTGGGGATAGCAGCTGAGAAGACCCTTCCCAAGATCCCGTCGTGCTGGCTGGGGAATTCTGGGAGTTGAAGTCCACAAGTCTTAAAGATGCCAAGGTTGGAGACCCTCAAAAGACCAATGGGATAAACAGCATGGCCTCCTTGCTTGACTGGTTGGGAACGGGTCAATTTAATTGGGATGGGAGGGTTCTTCAAGGATCCTGATCCATGCCATGAATCCCATTTTGGTATGAGAAAGTGGAAAACACTGAGGTAGAAAGCAGTAATGCCCAGCTTCTTCCGGTCAGGTGTACTGGTGCGGAGAACAAAGGATGACCTTGCTTCTAGTAAAGAATGAAAACAATACATTCCACAATTCTACTCCTTCTATTCCCCCTCCCATTGACTATACTTAAAGAAACAGCATAATGAAATAAGATAAAGTGTGGCAGGCCAAAATTCTAAAAGGAATATAAATGCAGGCCTGACAGTAAGTGTGACACCAGGTCACAAGTTCTTCAGTGGTGTTGTAACTTGAAATGGACAACTAAACAGTGGTTCTAAGTCAAGGTGTCAGCCTTGGATGCCATATTAACACCGGAAGCTTCCATGCTGCCACATTCTGGGCTTGGGAAATGCAGTAGAGGAATGTAGTTAGACAAAATAGCATTCTTCTTTTGAGTCAAGGCCATGGTGTTCCTGCACTTGGAAGAGGAGTGGTTGAAGTGATCGGGACGGATGGGGATGATGTGATGGACCAATGGGTGCAAGGGATGGGTTTGGACTTTTGACTTACTGAGAGAAAACCTGGAATTCTCAGGTTTGGGTTTTCCCAGATGTGCCAGTATAACGACTCTAATGAAAGGGAACATTGAAAAAATGCCTGTCTCGGAGTTTTTAATTGGAGTTGGGTTCTTCTGGAATGCTGACACAAGGGCTGCCTGTCTTCAAAAATGTCCTTGCTAGTCTCGCCCTCGCTAACTGAGATCAGGGGTGAAATCCTCCCGGTTCAGCCTGGTTTGGCCGAACTGGTAGGGACAATTGTCCCTGGTTCTGCGAACCGAGAGTAAAATAAAAAAAAGCTTCCGATGATCCCGCAATTCAGCTGTGAACCACGCAATCGTTGGACCTTCTTTATTTCACTTTTTAAAGTGTTTTTTACCACCTATTCACCAGAACTGGTAGTAAAAAAAATGCTTTAAAAAGTTAAAAAAATGGTTCGAGGATTGTGTGGATCAGCTATGAGCCGTGGGATCGTCGAAACCATTTCCCCCCCCCCCACACACACACTTTTAAACTCATTTTTTCCCCTGCCTATTCACCCGAACCGGCAGGAAAAAATGTTTTAAAAAGTGAAAAAAAAGTTGGCCACGCCCACCCAGTCACATGACCCGCCACACCACACCCACAGAACTGGTGGGCAAAAAAAAAAAAAAAACAGATTTCACCACTGACCGAGATCCACTGCTCTGTCTGCAGATATACTGACCCCTCCCTGTGGACTGCCTACATGGGTCTTCTGGATCTGGAGAACAGGACGAATAGGCTCGTTCAGAAAAGGACTATCAAGAAAATCATCAGGCACCTCTTCAATGACTTCACGTTCGACTATGACATCGCTCTGATGGAGCTATCCAGCCCCGTCACTTTTTCCAAAGAATCATTCCTATCTGTTTGCCTGATGCCACCCACGACTTCCCTGCAGGGAAAGCCTTCTGGGTGACTGGATGGGGAAGGACGCAAGAAAATGGTGAGTCAAGGAATGAGAATAGCAATAGCAGTTAGACTTATATACCGCTTCATAGGGCTTTCAGCCCTCTCTAAGCGGTTTACAGAGTCAGCATATTGCCCCCAACAACAATCCGGGTCCTCATTTTACCCACCTTGGAAGGATGGAAGGCTAAGTCAACCATGAGCCGGTGAGATTTGAACAGCCGACCTGCAGAACTGCAGTCAGCTGAAGTAGCCTGCAGTGCTGCATTTAACCATTGCACCACCTCGGTTCTGTTGAAGAGGTGGGAAGAAGAGGGTATCTCCTAGGGGAAAAGATTAGAGGGCTTAGCACCAATCTGCAGCTCGTTTTGGATCAAACGTCCAGTTTGGTCGCCACGATGTAAAAAAAAGATGTTGAGATTCTAGAAAGAGACTCAGAGCAGAGCAACAAACATGATTAAGGCTCAAAGGTGACTCAACCTTCCATCCTTCCGAGGTGGGTAAAATGAGGACCCAGATTGTTGGGGGAAATATGCTGACTCTGTAAACCGCTTAGAGAGGGCTGTAAAGCACTATGAAGTGGTCTATAAATCTAAGTGCTATTGCTGTTAGGGGATTGGAGACTAAAACCTAGAAGAACGGTTGCAGGAACTGGGTATGTCTAGTTTGATGAAAAGAAGGACGAAGGGTGACATGATAGCATTGTTCCAATATTTGAGGGCTGTCCCAAAGACAAGGGAGTGAAGCTATTCTCCAAAGCACCTGAGGGCAGCACAAGAAGCAATGGGTGGAAACTAATCAAGGAGAGAAGCGACTAGAACTAAGGAGAAATTTCCTGACAGTGAGAGCAATTAACCAGTGGAACAACTTGCCTCCAGAAGTTGTGAATGCTCCAACAATGAACGTTTTTAAGAAGAGATTGGACAACCATTTGTCTGAAGCGGTGAAGGGTTTTCTGACTAAGCAGAGGGTTGGACTAGAAGACCTCCAAGGTGCCTTCCACCGTGCACCTTTGGGATACCGCTAGTTGGTGAGCGGTGCTCTGCCTGGCCGGATGTAGGTAGGGATTATCCAGGGAGCTTATTTGTGGGGGGGGGGGGCTTATATTTTTGCCCACCAGAAAAACGTGGCATGGCCTTATTATCAGGGCATGTTGTATTTTCAGGGAAACACGGTAGTTAGGATTTGGAATGTCCATGGGTATGTAGTGCAGTCATTAAATGAACTTTGGTCAATTTTATCACCTTGTCTGTATGCGGTTATTAAGCGAATCTGGCTTTCCCCATTGATTTTGCTTGTTAAATGGATATTGCAACTACATCCTGGTTGTCATATGTGACTTCCCTAAATCTCATGCAAACATTTCTGATTTTTTTGGGGGGGGCAGGTGCTGGTGCCAGAATTTTGCAGAAGGCAGAAATCCGGGCGATCAATCAGACCATGTGTGAGTCCCTGTTGGTTAATCAACTCACTCCACGGATGATGTGTGTAGGAGTCCTGACAGGAGGAATTGATGCTTGCCAGGTGAGAAACTTTGCAATTTCTTCTGGAGATGTTCATGCCCTTTAGATGTTCTCCTGGAGATGTTCAAGCCCTTTAGATGTTCTCCTGGAGATGTTCAAGCCCTTTAGATCTTCTCCTGGGAACGTTCAAGCCCTTTAGATTTTCTCCTGGGAACGTTCAAGCCCTTTAGATGTTCTCCTGGGGACGTTCAAGTCCTTTAGATGTTCTCCTGAGGATGTTCAAGCCCTTTAGATCTTCTCCTGGAGATGTTCAAGCCCTTTAGATGTTCTCCTGGAGACATTCCATCCCTGAAGAACTGCAAGCCTTTTAGATGTTCTCCTGGAGATGTTCAAGCTCTTTAGATGTTCTCCTGGAGATGTTCATGCCCTTTAGATGTTCTCCTGGAGATGTTCAAGCTCTTTAGATGTTCTCCTGGAGATGTTCAAGTCCTTTAGATCTTCTCCTGGAGACGTTCAAGCCCTTTAGATGTCTTCTGGAGACGTTCAAGCCCTTTAGATGTTCTCCTGGAGAGGTTCAAGTCCTGAAGAACTGCAAGCTCTTTAGATGTTGCTCAATGGCAATTAATAAGCCGCTACAGCCACTCCATCCAGAAGATAGAGAATTGTTCAGCAGCATTGGGAGATTTATCTGCTCCTTCACTATCCTTGTAGGCACTTGGCAAGAAGCAACCACTGACCATACAACATAGGCTGTGCTCAGACCATCTGACTATGCTCCTCTTTTCTATTGTTTATCTCGCTCTAGAACAGTGGTGTCCAACCTTGGTAACTTTAAGACCTGTGAACTTCAGCTCCCAGAATTCCCTAATCAGCCATACTGGCTAGAGGATTCTGAGAGTTGAAGTCCCCAAGACTTAAGGAGTGGTGTGGTGGCCTAGAGGTGGAGCTCTCGCCTCACAATCAGGAGGCTGTGAATTCGATCCTAGGTAGAGGCGAATATTTCTTTCTCTGGGCATGATGAGAATAAATCTGCTGAACAAAACTCCTCATCGGCAACAGGAATGGCATCTGGCCATGAAACGCTCTGCTAGCTCCATTAAGTTGCCCAGACTCCAACCCACAAGGGATTATGGGGTGGTTAAAAGAAGGTGATGATGATGAAGTCTACAAGACTTAAGGTTGCGAAGGTTGGACAGTCCTGTTCTAGAAAGTCCAAGCTATAGAATCATGATGGCGAACCTATGGCATGCCAGAGGTGGTACGTAGAGCCCTCTCTGCTGACATGTGCACC